>NW_026599491.1:310776-621553 GCF_023634085.1 Falco cherrug | reverse complement strand
CTACCTGCTTTCTGGGCTGAGATGGGGAACCGCTGAATTTTGGACTCGGCTGGTGACAAAATGTTCCAAGCACACCCCATGCACAACTCCACCGGGGAAGGTGCCAGAAAGGAGTTCTCTTGGTAGTTTTTACACTACCTTGGTAGGCAGCTGAAAGACACCACAAAAGTTGTTCTACCTGCTTTCTGGGCTGAGATGGGGAAACGCTGAATTTTGGAGTCGGCTGCTGACAAAATGTTCCAAACACACCCCATGCACAACTCCACCGGGGAAGGTGCCAGACAGGAGTTCTCCTGGTAGTTTTTACACTACCTTGGTAGGCAGCTGAAAGGCACAAGAAAAGTTGTTGTACCTGCTTTGTGGGCTGAGATGGGGAACCGCTGAATTTTGGACTCGGCTGGTGACAAAATGTTCCAAACACACCCCCTGCACAACTCCACCGGGGAAGGTGCCAGACAGGAGTTCTCCTGGTAGTTTTTACATTGCTCCGGTAGGCATCTGAAAGGCACCACAAAAGTTGTTCTACCTGCTTTCTGGGCTGAGATGGGGAACCGCTGAATTTTGGACCCGGCCGGTGACAAAATGTTCCAAACACACCCCCTGCACAACTCCACCGGGGAAGGTGCCAGACAGGAGTTCTCCTGGTAGTTTTTACATTGCTCCGGTAGGCATCTGAAAGACACCACAAAAGTTGTTCTACCTGCTTTCTGGGCTGAGATGGGGAACCGCTGAATTTTGGAGTCGGCTGGTGACAAAATGTTCCAAACACACCCCATGCACAACTCCACCACGGAAGGTGCCAGACAGGAGTTCTCCTGGTAGTTTTTACACTACCTTGGTAGGCATCTGAAAGGCACCACAAAAGTTGTTCTACCTGCTTTCTGGGCTGAGATGGGGAACCGCTGAATTTTGGACCCGGCCGGTGACAAAATGTTCCAAACACACCCCATGCACAACTCCACCGGGGAAGGTGCCAGACAGGAGTTCTCCTGGTAGTTTTTACACTACCTTGGTAGGCAGCTGAAAGGCACCACAAAAGTTGTTCTACCTGCTTTCTGGGCTGAGATGGGGAACCGCTGAATTTTGGAGTCGGCCGGTGACAAAATGTTCCAAACACACCCCATGCACAACTCCACCACGGAAGGTGCCAGACAGGAGTACTCCTGGTAGTTTTTACACTACCTTGGTAGGCATCTGAAAGACACCACAGAAGTTGTTCTACCTGCTTTCTGGGCTGAGATGGGGAATCGCTGAATTTTGGAGTCGGCCGGTGACAAAATGTTCCACAGACACCCCATGCACAACTCCACCGGGGAAGGTGCCAGACAGGAGTTCTCTTGGTAGTTTTTACACTACCTTGGTAGGCAGCTGAAAGGCACCACAAAAGTTGTTCTACCTGCTTTCTGGGCTGAGATGGGGAATCGCTGAATTTTGGACTCGGCCGGTGACAAAATGTTCCAAACACACCCCATGCACAACTCCACCGGGGAAGGTGCCAGGAACGAATTCTTTTGGTAGATTTACACTACCTTGGTAGGCAGCTGAAAGGCACAAGAAAAGTTGTTGTACCTGCTTTGTGGGCTGAGATGGGGAACCGCTGAATTTTGGAGTCGGCTGGTGACAAAATGTTCCAAACACACCCCATGCACAACTCCACCGGGGAAGGTGCCAGACAGGAGTTCTCCTGGTAGTTTTTACATTGCTCCGGTAGGCAGCTGAAAGGCACCACAAAAGTTGTTCTACCTGCTTTCTGGGCTGAGATGGGGAACCGCTGAATTTTGGACCCGGCCGGTGACAAAATGTTCCAAACACACCCCCTGCACAACTCCACCGGGGAAGGTGCCAGACAGGAGTTCTCCTGGTAGTTTTTACATTGCTCCGGTAGGCATCTGAAAGACACCACAAAAGTTGTTCTACCTGCTTTCTGGGCTGAGATGGGGAACCGCTGAATTTTGGACTCGGCCGGTGACAAAATGTTCCAAACACACCCCATGCACAACACCACCGGGGAAGGTGCCAGACAGGAGTTCTCTTGGTAGTTTTTACACTACCTTGGTAGGCAGCTGAAAGGTACCACAAAAGTTGTTCTACCTGCTTTCTGGGCTGAGATGGGGAACCGCTGAATTTTGGACTCGGCCGGTGACAAAATGTTCCAAACACACCCCATGCACAACTCCACCGGGGAAGGTGCCAGACAGGAGTTCTCCTGGTAGTTTTTACATTGCTCCGGTAGGCATCTGAAAGACACCACAAAAGTTGTTCTACCTGCTTTCTGGGCTGAGATGGGGAAACGCTGAATTTTGGACTCGGCTGGTGACAAAATGTTCCAAACACACCCCATGCACAACTCCACCGGGGAAGGTGCCAGACAGGAGTTCTCTTGGTAGTTTTTACACTACCTTGGTAGGCAGCTGAAAGGCACCACAAAAGTTGTTCTTCCTGCTTTCTGGGCTGAGATGGGGAACCGCTGAATTTTGGACTCGGCCGGTGACAAAATGTTCCAAACACACCCCATGCACAACTCCACCGGGGAAGGTGCCAGACAGGAGTTGTCCTGGTAGTTTTTACACTACCTTGGTAGGCATCTGAAAGACACCACAAAAGTTGTTCTACCTGCTTTGTGGGCTGAGATGGGGAAACGCTGAATTTTGGAGTCGGCTGGTGACAAAATGTTCCAAACACACCCCATGCACAACTCCACCGGGGAAGGTGCCAGACAGGAGTTCTCTTGGTAGTTTTTACACTACCTTGGTAGGCATTTGAAAGGCACCACAAAAGTTGTTCTACCTGCTTTCTGGGCTGAGATGGGGAAACGCTGAATTTTGGAGTCGGCCGGTGACAAAATGTTCCAAACACACCCCATGCACAACTCCACCGGGGAAGGTGCCAGACAGGAGTTCTCTTCGTAGTTTTTACACTACCTTGGTAGGCATCTGAAAGACACCACAAAAGTTGTTCTACCTGCTTTCTGGGCTGAGATGGGGAACCGCTGAATTTTGGAGTCGGCTGGTGACAAAATGTTCCAAACACACCCCATGCACAACTCCACCGGGGAAGGTGCCAGGAACGAATTCTGTTGGTAGTTTTTACACTACCTTGGTAGGCAGCTGAAAGGCACCACAAAAGTTGTTGTACCTGCTTTGTGGGCTGAGATGGGGAACCGCTGAATTTTGGACTCGGCCGGTGACAAAATGTTCCAAACACACCCCATGCACAACTCCACCGGGGAAGGTGCCAGACAGGAGTTCTCTTGGTAGTTTTTACACTACCTTGGTAGGCATCTGAAAGGCACCACAAAAGTTGTTCTACCTGCTTTCTGGGCTGAGATGGGGAAACGCTGAATTTTGGACTCGGCTGGTGACAAAATGTTCCAAACACACCCCATGCACAACTCCACCACGGAAGGTGCCAGACAGGAGTTCTCCTGGTAGTTTTTACACTACCTTGGTAGGCATCTGAAAGACACCACAAAAGTTGTTCTACCTGCTTTCTGGGCTGAGATGGGGAATCGCTGAATTTTGGACTCGGCCGGTGACAAAATGTTCCAAACACACCCCATGCACAACTCCACCGGGGAAGGTGCCAGACAGGAGTTCTCCTGGTAGTTTTTACACTACCTTGGTAGGCATCTGAAAGACACCACAAAAGTTGTTCTACCTGCTTTCTGGGCTGAGATGGGGAAACGCTGAATTTTGGAGTCGGCTGGTGACAAAATGTTCCAAACACACCCCATGCACAACTCCACCGGGGAAGGTGCCAGACAGGAGTTCTCCTGGTAGTTTTTACACTACCTTGGTAGGCATCTGAAAGACACCACAAAAGTTGTTCTACCTGCTTTCTGGGCTGAGATGGGGAACCGCTGAATTTTGGAGTCGGCCGGTGACAAAATGTTCCAAACACACCCCATGCACAACTCCACCGGGGAAGGTGCCAGACAGGAGTTCTCCTGGTAGTTTTTACATTGCTCCGGTAGGCATCTGAAAGACACCACAAAAGTTGTTCTACCTGCTTTGTGGGCTGAGATGGGGAAACGCTGAATTTTGGACTCGGCCGGTGACAAAATGTTCCACAGACACCCCATGCACAACTCCACCGGGGAAGGTGCCAGGAACGAATTCTGTTGGTAGATTTACACTACCTTGGTAGGCAGCTGAAAGGCACAAGAAAAGTTGTTGTACCTGCTTTGTGGGCTGAGATGGGGAATCGCTGAATTTTGGAGTCGGCCGGTGACAAAATGTTCCAAACACACCCCCTGCACAACTCCACCGGGGAAGGTGCCAGACAGGAGTTCTCCTGGTAGTTTTTACATTGCTCCGGTAGGCAGCTGAAAGGCACCACAAAAGTTGTTCTACCTGCTTTCTGGGCTGAGATGGGGAACCGCTGAATTTTGGAGTCGGCCAGTGACAAAATGTTCCAAACACACCCCCTGCACAACTCCACCGGGGAAGGTGCCAGACAGGAGTTCTCCTGGTAGTTTTTACATTGCTCCGGTAGGCATCTGAAAGACACCACAAAAGTTGTTCTACCTGCTTTCTGGGCTGAGATGGGGAACCGCTGAATTTTGGACTCGGCCGGTGACAAAATGTTCCAAACACACCCCCTGCACAACTCCACCGGGGAAGGTGCCAGACAGGAGTTCTCCTGGTAGTTTTTACATTGCTCCGGTAGGCATCTGAAAGACACCACAAAAGTTGTTCTACCTGCTTTCTGGGCTGAGATGGGGAACCGCTGAATTTTGGACTCAGCCGGTGACAAAATGTTCCAAACACACCCCATGCACAACTCCACCGGGGAAGGTGCCAGAAAGGAGTTCTCTTGGTAGTTTTTACACTACCTTGGTAGGCAGCTGAAAGGCACCACAAAAGTTGTTCTACCTGCTTTCTGGGCTGAGATGGGGAAACGCTGAATTTTGGACTCGGCTGGTGACAAAATGTTCCAAACACACCCCCTGCACAACTCCACCGGGGAAGGTGCCAGACAGGAGTTCTCTTGGTAGTTTTTACACTACCTTGGTAGGCAGCTGAAAGGCACCACAAAAGTTGTTCTACCTGCTTTCTGGGCTGAGATGGGGAATCGCTGAATTTTGGACTCGGCCGGTGACAAAATGTTCCAAACACACCCCATGCACAACTCCACCGGGGAAGGTGCCAGACAGGAGTTCTCTTGGTAGTTTTTACACTACCTTGGTAGGCAGCTGAAAGGCACAAGAAAAGTTGTTGTACCTGCTTTGTGGGCTGAGATGGGGAACCGCTGAATTTTGGAGTCGGCTGGTGACAAAATGTTCCAAACACACCCCCTGCACAACTCCACCGGGGAAGGTGCCAGACAGGAGTTCTCCTGGTAGTTTTTACATTGCTCCGGTAGGCAGCTGAAAGGCACCACAAAAGTTGTTCTACCTGCTTTCTGGGCTGAGATGGGGAACCGCTGAATTTTGGACCCGGCCGGTGACAAAATGTTCCAAACACACCCCCTGCACAACTCCACCGGGGAAGGTGCCAGACAGGAGTTCTCCTGGTAGTTTTTACATTGCTCCGGTAGGCATCTGAAAGACACCACAAAAGTTGTTCTACCTGCTTTCTGGGCTGAGATGGGGAACCGCTGAATTTTGGACTCGGCCGGTGACAAAATGTTCCAAACACACCCCATGCACAACACCACCGGGGAAGGTGCCAGACAGCAGTTCTCTTGGTAGTTTTTACACTACCTTGGTAGGCAGCTGAAAGGTACCACAAAAGTTGTTCTACCTGCTTTCTGGGCTGAGATGGGGAACCGCTGAATTTTGGACTCGGCCGGTGACAAAATGTTCCAAACACACCCCATGCACAACTCCACCGGGGAAGGTGCCAGACAGGAGTTCTCCTGGTAGTTTTTACATTGCTCCGGTAGGCATCTGAAAGACACCACAAAAGTTGTTCTACCTGCTTTCTGGGCTGAGATGGGGAAACGCTGAATTTTGGACTCGGCTGGTGACAAAATGTTCCAAACACACCCCATGCACAACTCCACCGGGGAAGGTGCCAGACAGGAGTTCTCTTGGTAGTTTTTACACTACCTTGGTAGGCAGCTGAAAGGCACCACAAAAGTTGTTCTTCCTGCTTTCTGGGCTGAGATGGGGAACCGCTGAATTTTGGACTCGGCCGGTGACAAAATGTTCCAAACACACCCCATGCACAACTCCACCGGGGAAGGTGCCAGACAGGAGTTCTCCTGGTAGTTTTTACACTACCTTGGTAGGCATCTGAAAGACACCACAAAAGTTGTTCTACCTGCTTTGTGGGCTGTGATGGGGAAACGCTGAATTTTGGAGTCGGCTGGTGACAAAATGTTCCAAACACACCCCATGCTCAACTCCACCGGGGAAGGTGCCAGACAGGAGTTCTCTTGGTAGTTTTTACACTACCTTGGTAGGCATTTGAAAGGCACCACAAAAGTTGTTCTACCTGCTTTCTGGGCTGAGATGGGGAAACGCTGAATTTTGGACTCGGCCGGTGACAAAATGTTCCAAACACACCCCATGCACAACTCCACCGGGGAAGGTGCCAGACAGGAGTTCTCCTGGTAGTTTTTACACTACCTTGGTAAGCATTTGAAAGGCACCACAAAAGTTGTTCTTCCTGCTTTCTGGGCTGAGATGGGGAACCGCTGAATTTTGGAGTCGGCCGGTGACAAAATGTTCCAAACACACCCCCTGCACAACTCCACCGGGGAAGGTGCCAGACAGGAGTTCTCTTAGTAGTTTTTACACTACCTTGGTAGGCATCTGAAAGACACCACAGAAGTTGTTCTACCTGCTTTCTGGGCTGAGATGGGGAACCGCTGAATTTTGGACTCGGCCGTTGACAAAATGTTCCAAACACACCCCATGCACAACTCCACCGGGGAAGGTGCCAGACAGGAGTTCTCTTAGTAGTTTTTACACTACCTTGGTAGGCATCTGAAAGACACCACAAAAGTTGTTCTACCTGCTTTCTGGGCTGAGATGGGGAACCGCTGAATTTTGGAGTCGGCTGGTGACAAAATGTTCCAAACACACCCCATGCACAACTCCACCGGGGAAGGTGCCAGGAACGAATTCTGTTGGTAGTTTTTACACTACCTTGGTAGGCAGCTGAAAGGCACCACAAAAGTTGTTGTACCTGCTTTCTGGGCTGAGATGGGGAAACGCTGAATTTTGGACTCGGCCGGTGACAAAATGTTCCAAACACACCCCATGCACAACTCCACCGGGGAAGGTGCCAGACAGGAGTTCTCTTGGTAGTTTTTACACTACCTTGGTAGGCATCTGAAAGGCACCACAAAAGTTGTTCTACCTGCTTTCTGGGCTGAGATGGGGAAACGCTGAATTTTGGACTCGGCTGGTGACAAAATGTTCCAAACACACCCCATGCACAACTCCACCACGGAAGGTGCCAGACAGGAGTTCTCCTGGTAGTTTTTACACTACCTTGGTAGGCATCTGAAAGACACCACAAAAGTTGTTCTACCTGCTTTCTGGGCTGAGATGGGGAATCGCTGAATTTTGGACTCGGCCGGTGACAAAATGTTCCAAACACACCCCATGCACAACTCCACCGGGGAAGGTGCCAGACAGGAGTTCTCCTGGTAGTTTTTACACTACCTTGGTAGGCATCTGAAAGACACCACAAAAGTTGTTCTACCTGCTTTCTGGGCTGAGATGGGGAAACGCTGAATTTTGGAGTCGGCTGGTGACAAAATGTTCCAAACACACCCCATGCACAACTCCACCGGGGAAGGTGCCAGACAGGAGTTCTCCTGGTAGTTTTTACATTGCTCCGGTAGGCATCTGAAAGACACCAGAAAAGTTGTTCTACCTGCTTTCTGGGCTGAGATGGGGAAACGCTGAATTTTGGACTCGGCCGGTGACAAAATGTTCCACAGACACCCCATGCACAACTCCACCGGGGAAGGTGCCAGACAGGAGTTCTCCTGGTAGTTTTTACACTACCTTGGTAGGCATCTGAAAGACACCACAAAAGTTGTTCTACCTGCTTTGTGGGCTGTGATGGGGAAACGCTGAATTTTGGAGTCGGCTGGTGACAAAATGTTCCAAACACACCCCATGCACAACTCCACCGGGGAAGGTGCCAGACAGGAGTTCTCTTGGTAGTTTTTACACTACCTTGGTAGGCAGCTGAAAGGCACCACAAAAGTTGTTCTACCTGCTTTCTGGGCTGAGATGGGGAAACGCTGAATTTTGGACTCGGCCGGTGACAAAATGTTCCAAACACACCCCATGCACAACTCCACCGGGGAAGGTGCCAGACAGGAGTTCTCCTGGTAGTTTTTACACTACCTTGGTAAGCATTTGAAAGGCACCACAAAAGTTGTTCTTCCTGCTTTCTGGGCTGAGATGGGGAACCGCTGAATTTTGGAGTCGGCCGGTGACAAAATGTTCCAAACACACCCCCTGCACAACTCCACCGGGGAAGGTGCCAGACAGGAGTTCTCTTAGTAGTTTTTACACTACCTTGGTAGGCATCTGAAAGACACCACAGAAGTTGTTCTACCTGCTTTCTGGGCTGAGATGGGGAACCGCTGAATTTTGGACTCGGCCGTTGACAAAATGTTCCAAACACACCCCATGCACAACTCCACCGGGGAAGGTGCCAGACAGGAGTTCTCTTAGTAGTTTTTACACTACCTTGGTAGGCATCTGAAAGACACCACAAAAGTTGTTCTACCTGCTTTCTGGGCTGAGATGGGGAACCGCTGAATTTTGGAGTCGGCTGGTGACAAAATGTTCCAAACACACCCCATGCACAACTCCACCGGGGAAGGTGCCAGGAACGAATTCTGTTGGTAGTTTTTACACTACCTTGGTAGGCAGCTGAAAGGCACCACAAAAGTTGTTGTACCTGCTTTCTGGGCTGAGATGGGGAAACGCTGAATTTTGGACTCGGCCGGTGACAAAATGTTCCAAACACACCCCATGCACAACTCCACCGGGGAAGGTGCCAGACAGGAGTTCTCTTGGTAGTTTTTACACTACCTTGGTAGGCATCTGAAAGGCACCACAAAAGTTGTTCTACCTGCTTTCTGGGCTGAGATGGGGAAACGCTGAATTTTGGACTCGGCTGGTGACAAAATGTTCCAAACACACCCCATGCACAACTCCACCACGGAAGGTGCCAGACAGGAGTTCTCCTGGTAGTTTTTACACTACCTTGGTAGGCATCTGAAAGACACCACAAAAGTTGTTCTACCTGCTTTCTGGGCTGAGATGGGGAATCGCTGAATTTTGGACTCGGCCGGTGACAAAATGTTCCAAACACACCCCATGCACAACTCCACCGGGGAAGGTGCCAGACAGGAGTTCTCCTGGTAGTTTTTACACTACCTTGGTAGGCATCTGAAAGACACCACAAAAGTTGTTCTACCTGCTTTCTGGGCTGAGATGGGGAAACGCTGAATTTTGGAGTCGGCTGGTGACAAAATGTTCCAAACACACCCCATGCACAACTCCACCGGGGAAGGTGCCAGACAGGAGTTCTCCTGGTAGTTTTTACACTACCTTGGTAGGCATCTGAAAGACACCAGAAAAGTTGTTCTACCTGCTTTCTGGGCTGAGATGGGGAACAGCTGAATTTTGGACTCGGCTGGTGACAAAATGTTCCAAACACACCCCATGCACAACTCCACCGGGGAAGGTGCCAGACAGGAGTTCTCCTGGTAGTTTTTACATTGCTCCGGTAGGCATCTGAAAGACACCACAAAAGTTGTTCTACCTGCTTTCTGGGCTGAGATGGGGAAACGCTGAATTTTGGACTCGGCCGGTGACAAAATGTTCCACAGACACCCCATGCACAACTCCACCGGGGAAGGTGCCAGGAACGAATTCTGTTGGTAGATTTACACTACCTTGGTAGGCAGCTGAAAGGCACAAGAAAAGTTGTTGTACCTGCTTTGTGGGCTGAGATGGGGAATCGCTGAATTTTGGAGTCGGCCGGTGACAAAATGTTCCAAACACACCCCCTGCACAACTCCACCGGGGAAGGTGCCAGACAGGAGTTCTCCTGGTAGTTTTTACATTGCTCCGGTAGGCAGCTGAAAGGCACCACAAAAGTTGTTCTACCTGCTTTCTGGGCTGAGATGGGGAACCGCTGAATTTTGGAGTCGGCCGGTGACAAAATGTTCCAAACACACCCCCTGCACAACTCCACCGGGGAAGGTGCCAGACAGGAGTTCTCCTGGTAGTTTTTACATTGCTCCGGTAGGCATCTGAAAGACACCACAAAAGTTGTTCTACCTGCTTTCTGGGCTGAGATGGGGAACCGCTGAATTTTGGACTCGGCCGGTGACAAAATGTTCCAAACACACCCCCTGCACAACTCCACCGGGGAAGGTGCCAGACAGGAGTTCTCCTGGTAGTTTTTACATTGCTCCGGTAGGCATCTGAAAGACACCACAAAAGTTGTTCTACCTGCTTTCTGGGCTGAGATGGGGAACCGCTGAATTTTGGACTCAGCCGGTGACAAAATGTTCCAAACACACCCCATGCACAACTCCACCGGGGAAGGTGCCAGAAAGGAGTTCTCTTGGTAGTTTTTACACTACCTTGGTAGGCAGCTGAAAGGCACCACAAAAGTTGTTCTACCTGCTTTCTGGGCTGAGATGGGGAATCGCTGAATTTTGGAGTCGGCCGGTGACAAAATGTTCCAAACACACCCCCTGCACAACTCCACCGGGGAAGGTGCCAGACAGGAGTTCTCCTGGTAGTTTTTACATTGCTCCGGTAGGCAGCTGAAAGGCACCACAAAAGTTGTTCTACCTGCTTTCTGGGCTGAGATGGGGAACCGCTGAATTTTGGACTCGGCTGGTGACAAAATGTTCCAAACACACCCCCTGCACAACTCCACCGGGGAAGGTGCCAGACAGGAGTTCTCCTGGTAGTTTTTACATTGCTCCGGTAGGCATCTGAAAGACACCACAAAAGTTGTTCTACCTGCTTTCTGGGCTGAGATGGGGAACCGCTGAATTTTGGACTCGGCCGGTGACAAAATGTTCCAAACACACCCCCTGCACAACTCCACCGGGGAAGGTGCCAGACAGGAGTTCTCCTGGTAGTTTTTACATTGCTCCGGTAGGCATCTGAAAGACACCACAAAAGTTGTTCTACCTGCTTTCTGGGCTGAGATGGGGAACCGCTGAATTTTGGACTCAGCCGGTGACAAAATGTTCCAAACACACCCCATGCACAACTCCACCGGGGAAGGTGCCAGAAAGGAGTTCTCTTGGTAGTTTTTACACTACCTTGGTAGGCAGCTGAAAGGCACCACAAAAGTTGTTCTACCTGCTTTCTGGGCTGAGATGGGGAAACGCTGAATTTTGGACTCGGCTGGTGACAAAATGTTCCAAACACACCCCCTGCACAACTCCACCGGGGAAGGTGCCAGACAGGAGTTCTCCTGGTAGTTTTTACATTGCTCCGGTAGGCATCTGAAAGACACCACAAAAGTTGTTCTTCCTGCTTTCTGGGCTGAGATGGGGAAACGCTGAATTTTGGACTCGGCCGGTGACAAAATGTTCCAAACACACCCCATGCACAACTCCACCGGGGAAGGTGCCAGACAGGAGTTCTCCTGGTAGTTTTTACATTGCTCCGGTAGGCATCTGAAAGACACCACAAAAGTTGTTCTACCTGCTTTCTGGGCTGAGATGGGGAACCGCTGAATTTTGGACTCGGCTGGTGACAAAATGTTCCAAACACACCCCATGCACAACTCCACCGGGGAAGGTGCCAGACAGGAGTTCTCTTGGTAGTTTTTACACTACCTTGGTAGGCAGCTGAAAGGCACCACAAAAGTTGTTCTTCCTGCTTTCTGGGCTGAGATGGGGAACCGCTGAATTTTGGACTCGGCTGGTGACAAAATGTTCCAAACACACCCCATGCACAACTCCACCGGGGAAGGTGCCAGACAGGAGTTCTCTTGGTAGTTTTTACACTACCTTGGTAGGCAGCTGAAAGGCACCACAAAAGTTGTTCTTCCTGCTTTCTGGGCTGAGATGGGGAACCGCTGAATTTTGGACTCGGCCGGTGACAAAATGTTCCAAACACACCCCATGCACAACTCCACCGGGGAAGGTGCCAGACAGGAGTTCTCCTGGTAGTTTTTACACTACCTTGGTAGGCATCTGAAAGACACCACAAAAGTTGTTCTACCTGCTTTGTGGGCTGAGATGGGGAAACGCTGAATTTTGGAGTCGGCTGGTGACAAAATGTTCCAAACACACCCCATGCACAACTCCACCGGGGAAGGTGCCAGGAACGAATTCTGTTGGTAGTTTTTACACTACCTTGGTAGGCAGCTGAAAGGCACCACAAAAGTTGTTGTACCTGCTTTGTGGGCTGAGATGGGGAACCGCTGAATTTTGGACTCGGCCGGTGACAAAATGTTCCAAACACACCCCATGCACAACTCCACCGGGGAAGGTGCCAGACAGGAGTTCTCTTGGTAGTTTTTACACTACCTTGGTAGGCATCTGAAAGGCACCACAAAAGTTGTTCTACCTGCTTTCTGGGCTGAGATGGGGAAACGCTGAATTTTGGACTCGGCTGGTGACAAAATGTTCCAAACACACCCCATGCACAACTCCACCACGGAAGGTGCCAGACAGGAGTTCTCCTGGTAGTTTTTACACTACCTTGGTAGGCATCTGAAAGACACCACAAAAGTTGTTCTACCTGCTTTCTGGGCTGAGATGGGGAATCGCTGAATTTTGGACTCGGCCGGTGACAAAATGTTCCAAACACACCCCATGCACAACTCCACCACGGAAGGTGCCAGACAGGAGTTCTCCTGGTAGTTTTTACACTACCTTGGTAGGCATCTGAAAGACACCACAAAAGTTGTTCTACCTGCTTTCTGGGCTGAGATGGGGAAACGCTGAATTTTGGACTCGGCTGGTGACAAAATGTTCCAAACACACCCCATGCACAACTCCACCGGGGAAGGTGCCAGACAGGAGTTCTCCTGGTAGTTTTTACACTACCTTGGTAGGCATCTGAAAGACACCACAAAAGTTGTTCTACCTGCTTTCTGGGCTGAGATGGGGAACAGCTGAATTTTGGACTCGGCTGGTGACAAAATGTTCCAAACACACCCCATGCACAACTCCACCGGGGAAGGTGCCAGACAGGAGTTCTCCTGGTAGTTTTTACATTGCTCCGGTAGGCATCTGAAAGACACCACAAAAGTTGTTCTACCTGCTTTGTGGGCTGAGATGGGGAAACGCTGAATTTTGGACTCGGCCGGTGACAAAATGTTCCACAGACACCCCATGCACAACACCACCGGGGAAGGTGCCAGGAACGAATTCTGTTGGTAGATTTACACTACCTTGGTAGGCAGCTGAAAGGCACAAGAAAAGTTGTTGTACCTGCTTTGTGGGCTGAGATGGGGAATCGCTGAATTTTGGAGTCGGCCGGTGACAAAATGTTCCAAACACACCCCCTGCACAACTCCACCGGGGAAGGTGCCAGACAGGAGTTCTCCTGGTAGTTTTTACATTGCTCCGGTAGGCAGCTGAAAGGCACCACAAAAGTTGTTCTACCTGCTTTCTGGGCTGAGATGGGGAACCGCTGAATTTTGGACTCGGCCGGTGACAAAATGTTCCAAACACACCCCCTGCACAACTCCACCGGGGAAGGTGCCAGACAGGAGTTCTCCTGGTAGTTTTTACATTGCTCCGGTAGGCATCTGAAAGACACCACAAAAGTTGTTCTACCTACTTTCTGGGCTGAGATGGGGAACCGCTGAATTTTGGACTCGGCCGGTGACAAAATGTTCCAAACACACCCCCTGCACAACTCCACCGGGGAAGGTGCCAGACAGGAGTTCTCCTGGTAGTTTTTACATTGCTCCGGTAGGCATCTGAAAGACACCACAAAAGTTGTTCTACCTGCTTTCTGGGCTGAGATGGGGAACCGCTGAATTTTGGACTCGGCCGGTGACAAAATGTTCCAAACACACCCCATGCACAACTCCACCGGGGAAGGTGCCAGAAAGGAGTTCTCTTGGTAGTTTTTACACTACCTTGGTAGGCAGCTGAAAGGCACCACAAAAGTTGTTCTACCTGCTTTCTGGGCTGAGATGGGGAAACGCTGAATTTTGGACTCGGCTGGTGACAAAATGTTCCAAACACACCCCCTGCACAACTCCACCGGGGAAGGTGCCAGACAGGAGTTCTCCTGGTAGTTTTTACATTGCTCCGGTAGGCATCTGAAAGACACCACAAAAGTTGTTCTTCCTGCTTTCTGGGCTGAGATGGGGAAACGCTGAATTTTGGAGTCGGCTGGTGACAAAATGTTCCAAACACACCCCATGCACAACTCCACCGGGGAAGGTGCCAGGCAGGAGTTCTCCTTGTAGTTTTTACATTGCTCCGGTAGGCATCTGAAAGACACCACAAAAGTTGTTCTACCTGCTTTCTGGGCTGAGATGGGGAACCGCTGAATTTTGGACTCGGCCGGTGACAAAATGTTCCACAGACACCCCATGCACAACTCCACCGGGGAAGGTGCCAGGAACGAATTCTGTTGGTAGATTTACACTACCTTGGTAGGCAGCTGAAAGGCACAAGAAAAGTTGTTGTACCTGCTTTGTGGGCTGAGATGGGGAATCGCTGAATTTTGGAGTCGGCTGGTGACAAAATGTTCCAAACACACCCCCTGCACAACTCCACCGGGGAAGGTGCCAGACAGGAGTTCTCCTGGTAGTTTTTACATTGCTCCGGTAGGCAGCTGAAAGGCACCACAAAAGTTGTTCTACCTGCTTTCTGGGCTGAGATGGGGAACCGCTGAATTTTGGACTCGGCCGGTGACAAAATGTTCCAAAC
This sequence comes from Falco cherrug, assembly GCF_023634085.1. Classification (NCBI taxonomy): domain Eukaryota; kingdom Metazoa; phylum Chordata; class Aves; order Falconiformes; family Falconidae; genus Falco; species Falco cherrug. The sequence continues at coordinate 606,697 of NW_026599491.1, read as the reverse complement.
ACACCCCCTGCACAACTCCACCACGGAAGGTGCCAGACAGGAGTTCTCCTGGTAGTTTTTACACTACCTTGGTAGGCATCTGGAAGACACCACAAAAGTTGTTCTACCTGCTTTCTGGGCTGAGATGGGGAACCGCTGAATTTTGGAGTCGGCTGGTGACAAAATGTTCCAAACACACCCCATGCACAACTCCACCGGGGAAGGTGCCAGACAGGAGTTCTCTTGGTAGTTTTTACACTACCTTGGTAGGCAGCTGAAAGGCACCACAAAAGTTGTTCTACCTGCTTTCTGGGCTGAGATGGGGAAACGCTGAATTTTGGACTCGGCTGGTGACAAAATGTTCCAAACACACCCCATGCACAACTCCACCACGGAAGGTGCCAGACAGGAGTTCTCTTGGTAGTTTTTACACTACCTTGGTAGGCATCTGAAAGACACCACAAAAGTTGTTCTACCTGCTTTCTGGGCTGAGATGGGGAAACGCTGAATTTTGGAGTCGGCTGGTGACAAAATGTTCCAAACACACCCCATGCACAACTCCACCGGGGAAGGTGCCAGACAGGAGTTCTCTTAGTAGTTTTTACACTACCTTGGTAGGCATCTGAAAGACACCACAAAAGTTGTTCTACCTGCTTTCTGGGCTGAGATGGGGAACAGCTGAATTTTGGACTCGGCTGGTGACAAAATGTTCCAAACACACCCCATGCACAACTCCACCGGGGAAGGTGCCAGACAGGAGTTCTCCTGGTAGTTTTTACATTGCTCCGGTAGGCATCTGAAAGACACCACAAAAGTTGTTCTACCTGCTTTGTGGGCTGAGATGGGGAACCGCTGAATTTTGGACTCGGCCGGTGACAAAATGTTCCACAGACACCCCATGCACAACTCCACCGGGGAAGGTGCCAGGAACGAATTCTTTTGGTAGATTTACACTACCTTGGTAGGCAGCTGAAAGGCACAAGAAAAGTTGTTGTACCTGCTTTGTGGGCTGAGATGGGGAAACGCTGAATTTTGGACTCGGCTGGTGACAAAATGTTCCAAACACACCCCCTGCACAACTCCACCGGGGAAGGTGCCAGACAGGAGTTCTCCTGGTAGTTTTTACATTGCTCCGGTAGGCAGCTGAAAGGCACCACAAAAGTTGTTCTACCTGCTTTCTGGGCTGAGATGGGGAACCGCTGAATTTTGGACTCGGCCGGTGACAAAATGTTCCAAACACACCCCATGCACAACTCCACCGGGGAAGGTGCCAGACAGGAGTTCTCCTGGTAGTTTTTACATTGCTCCGGTAGGCATCTGAAAGACACCACAAAAGTTGTTCTACCTGCTTTCTGGGCTGAGATGGGGAACAGCTGAATTTTGGACTCGGCCGTTGACAAAATGTTCCAAACACACCCCATGCACAACTCCACCGGGGAAGGTGCCAGACAGGAGTTCTCCTGGTAGTTTTTACACTACCTTGGTAGGCAGCTGAAAGACACCACAAAAGTTGTTCTACCTGCTTTCTGGGCTGAGATGGGGAACCGCTGAATTTTGGACTCGGCTGGTGACAAAATGTTCCAAACACACCCCCTGCACAACTCCACCGGGGAAGGTGCCAGACAGGAGTTCTCCTGGTAGTTTTTACATTGCTCCGGTAGGCATCTGAAAGACACCACAAAAGTTGTTCTACCTGCTTTCTGGGCTGAGATGGGGAACCGCTGAATTTTGGACTCGGCTGGTGACAAAATGTTCCAAACACACCCCATGCACAACTCCACCACGGAAGGTGCCAGACAGGAGTTCTCCTGGTAGTTTTTACACTACCTTGGTAGGCATCTGAAAGACACCACAAAAGTTGTTCTACCTGCTTTCTGGGCTGAGATGGGGAAACGCTGAATTTTGGAGTCGGCTGGTGACAAAATGTTCCAAACACACCCCATGCACAACTCCACCACGGAAGGTGCCAGACAGGAGTTCTCCTGGTAGTTTTTACATTGCCTTTGTAGGCATCTGAAAGACACCACAAAAGTTGTTGTACCTGCTTTGTGGGCTGAGATGGGGAACCGCTGAATTTTGGACTCGGCCGGTGACAAAATGTTCCAAACACACCCCATGCACAACTCCACCGGGGAAGGTGCCAGACAGGAGTTCTCCTGGTAGTTTTTACATTGATCCGGTAGGCATCTGAAAGACACCACAAAAGTTGTTCTACCTGCTTTCTGGGCTGAGATGGGGAACCGCTGAATTTTGGAGTCGGCTGGTGACAAAATGTTCCAAACACACCCCATGCACAACTCCACCGGGGAAGGTGCCAGACAGGAGTTCTCCTGGTAGTTTTTACATTGCTCCGGTAGGCATCTGAAAGACACCACAAAAGTTGTTCTACCTGCTTTGTGGGCTGAGATGGGGAAACGCTGAATATTGGAGTCGGCCGGTGACAAAATGTTCCAAACACACCCCATGCACAACTCCACCGGGGAAGGTGCCAGGAACGAATTCTGTTGGTAGATTTACACTACCTTGGTAGGCAGCTGAAAGGCACCACAAAAGTTGTTGTACCTGCTTTGTGGGCTGAGATGGGGAACCGCTGAATTTTGGAGTCGGCTGGTGAAAAAATGTTCCAAACACACCCCCTGCACAACTCCACCGGGGAAGGTGCCAGACAGGAGTTCTCCTGGTAGTTTTTACATTGCTCCGGTAGGCAGCTGAAAGGCACCACAAAAGTTGTTCTACCTGCTTTCTGGGCTGAGATAGGGAACCGCTGAATTTTGGACTCGGCCGGTGACAAAATGTTCCAAACACACCCCCTGCACAACTCCACCGGGGAAGGTGCCAGACAGGAGTTCTCCTGGTAGTTTTTACATTGCTCCGGTAGGCATCTGAAAGACACCACAAAAGTTGTTCTACCTGCTTTCTGGGCTGAGATGGGGAACCGCTGAATTTTGGACTCGGCCGGTGACAAAATGTTCCAAACACACCCCATGCACAACTCCACCGGGGAAGGTGCCAGACAGGAGTTCTCCTGGTAGTTTTTACACTACCTTGGTAGGCAGCTGAAAGGCACCACAAAAGTTGTTCTACCTGCTTTCTGGGCTGAGATAGGGAACCGCTGAATTTTGGACTCGGCTGGTGACAAAATGTTCCAAACACACCCCATGCACAACTCCACCGGGGAAGGTGCCAGAAAGGAGTTCTCTTGGTAGTTTTTACACTACCTTGGTAGGCAGCTGAAAGGCACCACAAAAGTTGTTCTACCTGCTTTCTGGGCTGAGATGGGGAAACGCTGAATTTTGGACTCGGCTGGTGACAAAATGTTCCAAACACACCCCATGCACAACTCCACCACGGAAGGTGCCAGACAGGAGTTCTCCTGGTAGTTTTTACACTACCTTGGTAGGCATCTGAAAGACACCACAAAAGTTGTTCTACCTGCTTTCTGGGCTGAGATGGGGAATCGCTGAATTTTGGACTCGGCCGGTGACAAAATGTTCCAAACACACCCCATGCACAACTCCACCGGGGAAGGTGCCAGACAGGAGTTCTCCTGGTAGTTTTTACACTACCTTGGTAGGCATCTGAAAGACACCACAAAAGTTGTTCTACCTGCTTTCTGGGCTGAGATGGGGAAACGCTGAATTTTGGAGTCGGCTGCTGACAAAATGTTCCAAACACACCCCATGCACAACTCCACCGGGGAAGGTGCCAGACAGGAGTTCTCCTGGTAGTTTTTACATTGCTCCGGTAGGCATCTGAAAGACACCACAAAAGTTGTTCTACCTGCTTTCTGGGCTGAGATGGGGAACCGCTGAATTTTGGACTCGGCCGGTGACAAAATGTTCCAAACACACCCCATGCACAACTCCACCGGGGAAGGTGCCAGGAACGAATTCTTTTGGTAGACTTACACTACCTTGGTAGGCAGCTGAAAGGCACAAGAAAAGTTGTTGTACCTGCTTTGTGGGCTGAGATGGGGAACTGCTGAATTTTGGAGTCGGCTGGTGACAAAATGTTCCAAACACACCCCCTGCACAACTCCACCGGGGAAGGTGCCAGACAGGAGTTCTCCTGGTAGTTTTTACATTGCTCCGGTAGGCAGCTGAAAGGCACCACAAAAGTTGTTCTACCTGCTTTCTGGGCTGAGATGGGGAACCGCTGAATTTTGGACTCGGCCGGTGACAAAATGTTCCAAACACACCCCATGCACAACTCCACCGGGGAAGGTGCCAGACAGGAGTTCTCCTGGTAGTTTTTATATTGCTCCGGTAGGCATCTGAAAGACACCACAAAAGTTGTTCTACCTGCTTTCTGGGCTGAGATGGGGAACAGCTGAATTTTGGACTCGGCCGGTGACAAAATGTTCCAAACACACCCCCTGCACAACTCCACCGGGGAAGGTGCCAGACAGGAGTTCTCTTGGTAGTTTTTACACTACCTTGGTAGGCAGCTGAAAGGCACCACAAAAGTTGTTGTACCTGCTTTGTGGGCTGAGATGGGGAACCGCTGAATTTTGGACTCGGCCGGTGACAAAATGTTCCAAACACACCCCCTGCACAACTCCACCGGGGAAGGTGCCAGACAGGAGTTCTCCTGGTAGTTTTTACATTGCTCCGGTAGGCATCTGAAAGACACCACAAAAGTTGTTCTACCTGCTTTCTGGGCTGAGATGGGGAATCGCTGAATTTTGGACTCGGCTGGTGACAAAATGTTCCAAACACACCCCATGCACAACTCCACCGGGGAAGGTGCCAGACAGGAGTTCTCCTGGTAGTTTTTACACTATCTTGGTAGGCAGCTGAAAGGCACCACAAAAGTTGTTCTACCTGCTTTCTGGGCTGAGATGGGGAAACGCTGAATTTTGGAGTCGGCTGCTGACAAAATGTTCCAAACACACCCCATGCACAACTCCACCACGGAAGGTGCCAGACAGGAGTTCTCCTGGTAGTTTTTACATTGCCTTTGTAGGCATCTGAAAGACACCACAAAAGTTGTTCTACCTGCTTTGTGGGCTGAGATGGGGAACCGCTGAATTTTGGAGTCGGCCGGTGACAAAATGTTCCAAACACACCCCATGCACAACTCCACCGGGGAAGGTGCCAGGAACGAATTCTTTTGGTAGATTTACACTACCTTGGTAGGCAGCTGAAAGGCACAAGAAAAGTTGTTGTACCTGCTTTGTGGGCTGAGATGGGGAACCGCTGAATTTTGGAGTCGGCTGGTGACAAAATGTTCCAAACACACCCCCTGCACAACTCCACCGGGGAAGGTGCCAGACAGGAGTTCTCCTGGTAGTTTTTACACTACCTTGGTAGGCAGCTGAAAGGCACCACAAAAGATGTTCTACCTGCTTTCTGGGCTGAGATGGGGAACCGCTGAATTTTGGACTCGGCCGGTGACAAAATGTTCCAAACACACCCCATGCACAACTCCACCGGGGAAGGTGCCAGACAGGAGTTCTCCTGGTAGTTTTTACATTGATCCGGTAGGCATCTGAAAGACACCACAAAAGTTGTTCTACCTGCTTTCTGGGCTGAGATGGGGAACCGCTGAATTTTGGAGTCGGCCGGTGACAAAATGTTCCAAACACACCCCATGCACAACACCACCGGGGAAGGTGCCAGACAGGAGTTCTCCTGGTAGTTTTTACACTACCTTGGTAGGCAGCTGAAAGACACCACAAAAGTTGTTCTACCTGCTTTCTGGGCTGAGATAGGGAACCGCTGAATTTTGGACTCGGCCGGTGACAAAATGTTCCAAACACACCCCCTGCACAACTCCACCGGGGAAGGTGCCAGACAGGAGTTCTCCTGGTAGTTTTTACATTGCTCCGGTAGGCATCTGAAAGACACCACAAAAGTTGTTCTACCTGCTTTCTGGGCTGAGATGGGGAACCGCTGAATTTTGGACTCGGCCGGTGACAAAATGTTCCAAACACACCCCATGCACAACTCCACCGGGGAAGGTGCCAGACAGGAGTTCTCCTGGTAGTTTTTACACTACCTTGGTAGGCAGCTGAAAGGCACCACAAAAGTTGTTCTACCTGCTTTCTGGGCTGAGATAGGGAACCGCTGAATTTTGGACTCGGCTGGTGACAAAATGTTCCAAACACACCCCATGCACAACTCCACCACGGAAGGTGCCAGAAAGGAGTTCTCTTGGTAGTTTTTACACTACCTTGGTAGGCAGCTGAAAGGCACCACAAAAGTTGTTCTACCTGCTTTCTGGGCTGAGATGGGGAAACGCTGAATTTTGGACTCGGCTGGTGACAAAATGTTCCAAACACACCCCATGCACAACTCCACCACGGAAGGTGCCAGACAGGAGTTCTCCTGGTAGTTTTTACACTACCTTGGTAGGCATCTGAAAGACACCACAAAAGTTGTTCTACCTGCTTTCTGGGCTGAGATGGGGAATCGCTGAATTTTGGACTCGGCCGGTGACAAAATGTTCCAAACACACCCCATGCACAACTCCACCGGGGAAGGTGCCAGACAGGAGTTCTCCTGGTAGTTTTTACACTACCTTGGTAGGCATCTGAAAGACACCACAAAAGTTGTTCTACCTGCTTTCTGGGCTGAGATGGGGAAACGCTGAATTTTGGAGTCGGCTGGTGACAAAATGTTCCAAACACACCCCATGCACAACTCCACCGGGGGAAGGTGCCAGACAGGAGTTCTCCTGGTAGTTTTTACACTACCTTGGTAGGCATCTGAAAGACACCACAAAAGTTGTTCTACCTGCTTTCTGGGCTGAGATGGGGAACAGCTGAATTTTGGACTCGGCCGGTGACAAAATGTTCCAAACACACCCCCATGCACAACTCCACCGGGGAAGGTGCCAGACAGGAGTTCTCCTGGTAGTTTTTACATTGCTCCGGTAGGCATCTGAAAGACACCACAAAAAGTTGTTCTACCTGCTTTGTGGGCTGAGATGGGGAACCGCTGAATTTTGGAGTCGGCCGGTGACAAAATGTTCCACAGACACCCCATGCACAACTCCACCGGGGAAGGTGCCAGGAACGAATTCTTTTGGTAGATTTACACTACCTTGGTAGGCAGCTGAAAGGCACAAGAAAAGTTGTTGTACCTGCTTTGTGGGCTGAGATGGGGAACTGCTGAATTTTGGAGTCGGCTGGTGACAAAATGTTCCAAACACACCCCATGCACAACTCCACCGGGGAAGGTGCCAGACAGGAGTTCTCCTGGTAGTTTTTACATTGCTCCGGTAGGCAGCTGAAAGGCACCACAAAAGTTGTTCTACCTGCTTTCTGGGCTGAGATGGGGAACCGCTGAATTTTGGAGTCGGCCGGTGACAAAATGTTCCAAACACACCCCATGCACAACTCCACCGGGGAAGGTGCCAGACAGGAGTTCTCCTGGTAGTTTTTATATTGCTCCGGTAGGCATCTGAAAGACACCACAAAAGTTGTTCTACCTGCTTTCTGGGCTGAGATGGGGAACAGCTGAATTTTGGACTCGGCCGGTGACAAAATGTTCCAAACCCATGCACAACACCACCGGGGAAGGTGCCAGACAGGAGTTCTGTTGGTAGTTTTTACACTACCTGGTAGGCAGCTGAAAGGCACCACAAAAGTTGTTCTACCTGCTTTCTGGGCTGAGATGGGGAACCGCTGAATTTTGGACTCGGCCGGGTGACAAAATGTTCCAAACACACCCCCTGCACAACTCCACCGGGGAAGGTGCCAGACAGGAGTTCTCCTGGTAGTTTTTACACTGCCTTTGTAGGCATCTGAAAGACACCACAAAAGTTGTTCTACTGCTTTCTGGGCTGAGATGGGGAATCGCTGAATTTTGGACTCGGCTGGTGACAAAATGTTCCAAACACACCCCATGCACAACTCCACCGGGAAGGTGCCAGACAGGAGTTCTCCTGGTAGTTTTTTACACTACCTTGGTAGGCAGCTGAAAGGCACCACAAAAGTTGTTCTACCTGCTTTCTGGGCTGAGATGGGGAAACGCTGAATTTTGGACTCGGCTGGTGACAAAATGTTCCAAACACACCCCATGCACAACTCCACCGGGGAAGGTGCCAGACAGGAGTTCTCCTGGTAGTTTTTACACTACCTTGGTAGGCATTTGAAAGACACCACAAAAGTTGTTCTACCTGCTTTCTGGGCTGAGATGGGGAACCGCTGAATTTTGGACTCGGCCGGTGACAAAGTGTTCCAAACACACCCCATGCACAACTCCACCGGGGAAGGTGCCAGACAGGAGTTCTCTTGGTAGTTTTTACACTACCTTGGTAGGCAGCTGAAAGGCACCACAAAAGTTGTTCTTCCTGCTTTCTGGGCTGAGATGGGGAACCGCTGAACTTTTGGACTCGGCCGGTGACAAAATGTTCCAAACACACCCCATGCACAACTCCACCGGGGAAGGTGCCAGACAGGAGTTCTCCTGGTAGTTTTTACTTTACCTTGGTAAGCATTTGAAAGGCACCACAAAAGTTGTTCTTCCTGCTTTCTGGGCTGAGATGGGGAACCGCTGAATTTTGGAGTCGGCCGGTGACAAAATGTTCAAAACACACCCCATGCACAACTCCACCACGGAAGGTGCCAGACAGGAGTTCTCCTGGTAGTTTTTACACTACCTTGGTAGGCATCTGAAAGACACCACAGAAGTTGTTCTACCTGCTTTCTGGGCTGAGATGGGGAATCGCTGAATTTTGGAGTCGGGCCGGTGACAAAATGTTCCACAGACACCCCATGCACAACTCCACCGGGGAAGGTGCCAGGAACGAATTCTGTTGTTAGTTTTTACACTACCTTGGTAGGCAGCTGAAAGGCACAAGAAAAGTTTGTTCTACCTGCTTTCTGGGCTGAGATGGGGAACCGCTGAATTTTGGAGTCGGCTGGTGACAAAATGTTCCAAACACACCCCCTGCACAACTCCACGGGGAAGGTGCCAGACAGGAGTTCTCCTGGTAGTTTTTACATTGCTCCGGTAGGCATCTGAAAGACACCACAAAAGTTGTTCTACCTGCTTTGTGGGCTGAGATGGGGAACCGCTGAATTTTGGACTCGGCTGGTGACAAAATGTTCCAAACACACCCATGCACAACACCACCGGGGAAGGTGCCAGACAGGAGTTCTCCTGGTAGTTTTTACACTACCTTGGTAGGCAGCTGAAAGACACCACAAAAGTTGTTCTACCTGCTTTCTGGGCTGAGATGGGGAACCGCTGAATTTTGGACTCGGCTGGTGACAAAATGTTCCAAACACACCCCCTGCACAACTCCACCGGGAAGGTGCCAGACAGGAGTTCTCCAGGTAGTTTTTACATTGCTCCGGTAGGCATCTGAAAGACACCACAAAGTTGTTCTACCTGCTTTCTGGGCTGAGATGGGGAAACGCTGAATTTTGGACTCGGCTGGTGACAAAATGTTCCAAACACACCCCATGCACAACTCCACCGGGGAAGGTGCCAGACAGGAGTTCTCCTGGTAGTTTTTACACTGCCTTTGTAGGCATCTGAAAGACACCACAAAAGTTGTTCTACCTGCTTTCTGGGCTGAGATAGGGAACCGCTGAATTTTGGACTCGGCCGGTGACAAAATGTTCCAAACACACCCCATGCACAACTCCACCGGGGAAGGTGCCAGACAGGAGTTCTCCTGGTAGTTTTTACATTGCTCCGGTAGGCATCTGAAAGACACCACAAAAGTTGTTCTACCTGCTTTCTGGGCTGAGATGGGGAACCGCTGAATTTTGGACTCGGCCGGTGACAAAATGTTCCAAACACACCCCATGCACAACACCACCGGCCACCGGGGAAGGTGCCAGACAGGAGTTCTCTTGGTAGTTTTTACACTACCTTGGTAGGCATCTGAAAGGCACCACAAAAGTTGTTCTACCTGCTTTCTGGGCTGAGATGGGGAACCGCTGAATTTTGGAGTCGGCCGTTGACAAAATGTTCCAAACACACCCCATGCACAACTCCACCGGGGAAGGTGCCAGACAAGAGTTCTCTTGGTAGTTTTTACACTACCTTGGTAGGCAGCTGAAAGGCACCACAAAAGTTGTTCTACCTGCTTTCTGGGCTGAGATGGGGAACCGCTGAATTTTGGACTCGGCCGGTGACAAAATGTTCCAAACACACCCCCTGCACAACTCCACCACGGAAGGTGCCAGACAGGAGTTCTCCTGGTAGTTTTTACACTACCTTGGTAGGCAGCTGAAAGGCACCACAAAAGTTGTTCTTCCTGCTTTCTGGGCTGAGATGGGGAACCGCTGAATTTTTGGACTCGGCCGGTGACAAAGTGTTCCAAACACACACCCATGCACAACTCCACCGGGGAAGGTGCCAGACAGGAGTTCTCTTTGGTAGTTTTTACACTACCTTGGTAGGCAGCTGAAAGGCACCACAAAAGTTGTTCTTCCTGCTTTCTGGGCTGAGATGGGGAACCGCTGAATTTTGGACTCGGCCGGTGACAAAATGTTCCAAACACACCCCATGCACAACTCCACCGGGGAAGGTGCCAGACAGGAGTTCTCCTGGTAGTTTTTTACACTACCTTGGTAGGCAGCTGAAAGGCACCACAAAAGTTGTTCTACCTGCTTTCTGGGCTGAGATGGGGAACCGCTGAATTTTGGAGTCGGCCGGTGACAAAATGTTCCAAACACACCCCATGCACAACTCCACCACGGAAGGTGCCAGACAGGAGTACTCCTGGTTAGTTTTTACACTACCTTGGTAGGCATCTGAAAGACACCACAGAAGTTGTTCTACCCTGCTTTCTGGGCTGAGATGGGGAATCGCTGAATTTTGGAGTCCGGCCGGTGACAAAATGTTCCACAGACACCCCATGCACAACTCCACCGGGGAAGGTGCCAGGAACGAATTCTTTTGGTAGATTTACACTACCTTGGTAGGCAGCTGAAAGGCACAAGAAAAGTTGTTGTCCCTGCTTTGTGGGCTGAGATGGGGAACCGCTGAATTTTGGAGTCGGCCGTTGACCAAAATGTTCCAAACACACCCCCTGCACAACTCCACCGGGGAAGGTGCCCAGACAGGAGTTCTCCTGGTAGTTTTTACATTGCTCCGGTAGGCATCTGAAAGACACCACAAAAGTTGTTCTACCTGCTTTGTGGGCTGAGATGGGGAACCGCTGAATTTTGGACTCGGCCGGTGACAAAAATGTTCCAAACACACCCCATGCACAACACCACCGGGGAAGGTGCCAGACAGGAGTTCTCCTGGTAGTTTTTACACTACCTTGGTAGGCAGCTGAAAGACACCACAAAACTTGTTCTACCTGCTTTCTGGGCTGAGATGGGGAACCGCTGAATTTTGGACCTCGGCTGGTGACAAAATGTTCCAAACACACCCCCTGCACAACTCCACCGGGGAAGGTGCCAGACAGGAGTTCTCCTGGTAGTTTTTACATTGCTCCGGTAGGCATCTGAAAGACACCACAAAAGTTGTTCTACCTGCTTTCTGGGCTGAGATGAGGAAACGCTGAATTTTAGACTCGGCTGGTGACAAAATGTTCCAAACACACCCCATGCACAACTCCACCACGGAAGGTGCCAGACAGGAGTTTCTCCTGGTAGTTTTTACACTGCCTTTGTAGGCATCTGAAAGACCACCACAAAAGTTGTTCTACCTGCTTTCTGGGCTGAGATGGGGAACCGCTGAATTTTGGACTCGGCCGGTGACAAAATGTTCCAAACACACCCCATGCACAACTCCACCGGGGAAGGTGCCAGACAGGAGTTCTCCTGGTAGTTTTTACATTGCTCCGGTAGGCATCTGAAAGACACCACAAAAGTTGTTCTACCTGCTTTCTGGGCTGAGATGGGGAAACGCTGAATTTTGGACTCGGCCGGTGACAAAAATGTTCCACAACACACCCCATGCACAACACCACCGGGGAAGGTGCCAGACAGGAGTTCTCTTGGTAGTTTTTACACTACCTTGGTAGGCATCTGAAAGGCACCACAAAAGTTGTTCTACCTGCTTTCTGGGCTGAGATGGGGAACCGCTGAATTTTGGACTCGGCCGTTGACAAAATGTTCCAAACACACCCCATGCACAACTCCACCGGGGAAGGTGCCAGACAAGAGTTCTCTTGGTAGTTTTTACACTACCTTGGTAGGCAGCTGAAAGGCACCACAAAAGTTGTTCTACCTGCTTTCTGGGCTGAGATGGGGAACCGCTGAATTTTGGACTCGGCCGGTGACAAAATGTTCCAAACACACCCCCTGCACAACTCCACCGGGGAAGGTGCCAGACAGGAGTTCTCCTGGTAGTTTTTACATTGCTCCGGTAGGCATCTGAAAGACACCACAAAAGTTGTTCTACCTGCTTTCTGGGCTGAGATGGGGAAACGCTGAATTTTGGACTCGGCTGGTGACAAAATGTTCCAAACACACCCCATGCACAACTCCACCGGGGAAGGTGCCAGGAACGAATTCTGTTGGTAGTTTTTACACTACCTTGGTAGGCAGCTGAAAGGCACCACAAAAGTTGTTCTACCTGCTTTGTGGGCTGAGATGGGGAACCGCTGAATTTTGGACTCGGCTGGTGACAAAATGTTCCAAACACACCCCCTGCACAACTCCACCGGGGAAGGTGCCAGACAGGAGTTCTCCTGGTAGTTTTTACATTGCTCCGGTAGGCATCTGAAAGATACCACAAAAGATGTTCTACCTGCTTTCTGGGCTGAGATGGGGAACCGCTGAATTTTGGACTCGGCCGGTGACAAAATGTTCCAAACACACCCCTGCACAACTCCACCGGGGAAGGTGCCAGACAGGAGTTCTCCTGGTAGTTTTTACATTGCTCCGGTAGGCATCTGAAAGACACCACAAAAGTTGTTCTACCTGCTTTCTGGGCTGAGATGGGGAACCGCTGAATTTTGGACTCGGCCGTTGACAAAATGTTCCAAACACACCCCATGCACAACTCCACCGGGGAAGGTGCCAGACAGGAGTTCTCCTGGTAGTTTTTACACTACCTTGGTAGGCATCTGAAAGACACCACAAAAGTTGTTCTTCCTGCTTTCTGGGCTGAGATGGGGAACCGCTGAATTTTGGACTCGGCCGGTGACAAAATGTTCCAAACACACCCCATGCACAACTCCACCGGGGAAGGTGCCAGACAGGAGTTCTCTTGGTAGTTTTTACACTACCTTGGTAGGCAGCTGAAAGGCACCACAAAAGTTGTTCTACCTGCTTTCTGGGCTGAGATGGGGAACCGCTGAATTTTGGAGACGGCCGGTGACAAAATGTTCCAAACACACCCCCTGCACAACTCCACCGGGGAAGGTGCCAGACAGGAGTTCTCTTGGTAGTTTTTACACTACCTTGGTAGGCAGCTGAAAGGCACCACAAAAGTTGTTCTACCTGCTTTCTGGGCTGAGATGGGGAACCGCTGAATTTTGGAGTCGGCCGGTGACAAAATGTTCCAAACACACCCCATGCACAACTCCACCGCGGAAGGTGCCAGAAAGGAGTTCTCTTGGTAGTTTTTACACTACCTTGGTAGGCAGCTGAAAGGCACCACAAAAGTTGTTCTACCTGCTTTCTGGGCTGAGATGGGGAACAGCTGAATTTTGGACTCGGCTGGTGACAAAATGTTCCAAACACACCCCATGCACAACTCCACCGGGGAAGGTGCCAGACAGGAGTTCTCCTGGTAGTTTTTACATTGCTCCGGTAGGCATCTGAAAGACACCACAAAAGTTGTTCTACCTGCTTTGTGGGCTGAGATGGGGAACCGCTGAATTTTGGAGTCGGCCGGTGACAAAATGTTCCACAGACACCCCATGCACAACTCCACCGGGGAAGGTGCCAGGAACGAATTCTTTTGGTAGATTTACACTACCTTGGTAGGCAGCTGAAAGGCACAAGAAAAGTTGTTGTACCTGCTTTCTGGGCTGAGATGGGGAACTGCTGAATTTTGGAGTCGGCTGGTGACAAAATGTTCCAAACACACCCCCTGCACAACTCCACCGGGGAAGGTGCCAGACAGGAGTTCTCCTGGTAGTTTTTACATTGCTCCGGTAGGCAGCTGAAAGGCACCACAAAAGTTGTTCTACCTGCTTTCTGGGCTGAGATGGGGAACCGCTGAATTTTGGACTCGGCCGGTGACAAAATGTTCCAAACACACCCCATGCACAACTCCACCGGGGAAGGTGCCAGACAGGAGTTCTCCTGGTAGTTTTTATATTGCTCCGGTAGGCATCTGAAAGACACCACAAAAGTTGTTCTACCTGCTTTCTGGGCTGAGATGGGGAACAGCTGAATTTTGGACTCGGCCGGTGACAAAATGTTCCAAACACACCCCATGCACAACACCACCGGGGAAGGTGCCAGACAGGAGTTCTGTTGGTAGTTTTTACACTACCTTGGTAGGCAGCTGAAAGGCACCACAAAAGTTGTTCTACCTGCTTTCTGGGCTGAGATGGGGAACCGCTGAATTTTGGACTCGGCCGGTGACAAAATGTTCCAAACACACCCCATGCACAACTCCACCGGGGAAGGTGCCAGACAGGAGTTCTCCTGGTAGTTTTTATATTGCTCCGGTAGGCATCTGAAAGACACCACAAAAGTTGTTCTACCTGCTTTCTGGGCTGAGATGGGGAACAGCTGAATTTTGGACTCGGCCGGTGACAAAATGTTCCAAACACACCCCATGCACAACACCACCGGGGAAGGTGCCAGACAGGAGTTCTCCTGGTAGTTTTTACACTACCTTGGTAGGCAGCTGAAAGGCACCACAAAAGTTGTTCTACCTGCTTTCTGGGCTGAGATGGGGAACCGCTGAATTTTGGACTCGGCCGGTGACAAAATGTTCCAAACACACCCCCTGCACAACTCCACCGGGGAAGGTGCCAGACAGGAGTTCTCCTGGTAGTTTTTACACTGCCTTTGTAGGCATCTGAAAGACACCACAAAAGTTGTTCTACCTGCTTTCTGGGCTGAGATGGGGAATCGCTGAATTTTGGACTCGGCTGGTGACAAAATGTTCCAAACACACCCCATGCACAACTCCACCGGGGAAGGTGCCAGACAGGAGTTCTCTTAGTAGTTTTTACACTACCTTGGTAGGCATCTGAAAGACACCACAAAAGTTGTTCTACCTGCTTTCTGGGCTGAGATGGGGAACCGCTGAATTTTGGACTCGGCTGGTGATAAAATGTTCCAAACACACCCCCTGCACAACTCCACCACGGAAGGTGCCAGACAGGAGTTCTCCTGGTAGTTTTTACATTGCTCCGGTAGGCATCTGAAAGATACCACAAAAGATGTTCTACCTGCTTTCTGGGCTGAGATGGGGAACCGCTGAATTTTGGACTCGGCCGGTGACAAAGTGTTCCAAACACACCCCATGCACAACTCCACCGGGGAAGGTGCCAGACAGGAGTTCTCTTGGTAGTTTTTACACTACCTTGGTAGGCAGCTGAAAGGCACCACAAAAGTTGTTCTTCCTGCTTTCTGGGCTGAGATGGGGAACCGCTGAATTTTGGACTCGGCCGGTGACAAAATGTTCCAAACACACCCCATGCACAACTCCACCGGGGAAGGTGCCAGACAGGAGTTCTCCTGGTAGTTTTTACACTACCTTGGTAGGCAGCTGAAAGGCACCACAAAAGTTGTTCTACCTGCTTTCTGGGCTGAGATGGGGAACCGCTGAATTTTGGAGTCGGCCGGTGACAAAATGTTCCAAACACACCCCCTGCACAACTCCACCGGGGAAGGTGCCAGACAGGAGTTCTCCTGGTAGTTTTTACACTACCTTGGTAGGCATCTGAAAGACACCACAGAAGTTGTTCTACCTGCTTTCTGGGCTGAGATGGGGAATCGCTGAATTTTGGAGTCGGCCGGTGACAAAATGTTCCACAGACACCCCATGCACAACTCCACCGGGGAAGGTGCCAGGAACGAATTCTGTTGTTAGTTTTTACACTACCTTGGTAGGCAGCTGAAAGGCACAAGAAAAGTTGTTCTACCTGCTTTCTGGGCTGAGATGGGGAACCGCTGAATTTTGGAGTCGGCTGGTGACAAAATGTTCCAAACACACCCCCTGCACAACTCCACCGGGGAAGGTGCCAGACAGGAGTTCTCCTGGTAGTTTTTACATTGCTCCGGTAGGCATCTGAAAGACACCACAAAAGTTGTTCTACCTGCTTTGTGGGCTGAGATGGGGAACCGCTGAATTTTGGACTCGGCTGGTGACAAAATGTTCCAAACACACCCCATGCACAACACCACCGGGGAAGGTGCCAGACAGGAGTTCTCCTGGTAGTTTTTACACTACCTTGGTAGGCAGCTGAAAGACACCACAAAAGTTGTTCTACCTGCTTTCTGGGCTGAGATGGGGAACCGCTGAATTTTGGACTCGGCTGGTGACAAAATGTTCCAAACACACCCCCTGCACAACTCCACCGGGGAAGGTGCCAGACAGGAGTTCTCCTGGTAGTTTTTACATTGCTCCGGTAGGCATCTGAAAGACACCACAAAAGTTGTTCTACCTGCTTTCTGGGCTGAGATGGGGAAACGCTGAATTTTGGACTCGGCTGGTGACAAAATGTTCCAAACACACCCCATGCACAACTCCACCGGGGAAGGTGCCAGACAGGAGTTCTCCTGGTAGTTTTTACACTGCCTTTGTAGGCATCTGAAAGACACCACAAAAGTTGTTCTACCTGCTTTCTGGGCTGAGATGGGGAACCGCTGAATTTTGGACTCGGCCGGTGACAAAATGTTCCAAACACACCCCATGCACAACTCCACCGGGGAAGGTGCCAGACAGGAGTTCTCCTGGTAGTTTTTACATTGCTCCGGTAGGCATCTGAAAGACACCACAAAAGTTGTTCTACCTGCTTTCTGGGCTGAGATGGGGAACCGCTGAATTTTGGACTCGGCCGGTGACAAAATGTTCCAAACACACCCCATGCACAACACCACCGGGGAAGGTGCCAGACAGGAGTTCTCTTGGTAGTTTTTACACTACCTTGGTAGGCATCTGAAAGGCACCACAAAAGTTGTTCTACCTGCTTTCTGGGCTGAGATGGGGAACCGCTGAATTTTGGAGTCGGCCGTTGACAAAATGTTCCAAACACACCCCATGCACAACTCCACCGGGGAAGGTGCCAGACAAGAGTTCTCTTGGTAGTTTTTACACTACCTTGGTAGGCAGCTGAAAGGCACCACAAAAGTTGTTCTACCTGCTTTCTGGGCTGAGATGGGGAACCGCTGAATTTTGGACTCGGCCGGTGACAAAATGTTCCAAACACACCCCCTGCACAACTCCACCACGGAAGGTGCCAGACAGGAGTTCTCCTGGTAGTTTTTACACTACCTTGGTAGGCAGCTGAAAGGCACCACAAAAGTTGTTCTTCCTGCTTTCTGGGCTGAGATGGGGAACCGCTGAATTTTGGACTCGGCCGGTGACAAAGTGTTCCAAACACACCCCATGCACAACTCCACCGGGGAAGGTGCCAGACAGGAGTTCTCTTGGTAGTTTTTACACTACCTTGGTAGGCAGCTGAAAGGCACCACAAAAGTTGTTCTTCCTGCTTTCTGGGCTGAGATGGGGAACCGCTGAATTTTGGACTCGGCCGGTGACAAAATGTTCCAAACACACCCCATGCACAACTCCACCGGGGAAGGTGCCAGACAGGAGTTCTCCTGGTAGTTTTTACACTACCTTGGTAGGCAGCTGAAAGGCACCACAAAAGTTGTTCTACCTGCTTTCTGGGCTGAGATGGGGAACCGCTGAATTTTGGAGTCGGCCGGTGACAAAATGTTCCAAACACACCCCATGCACAACTCCACCACGGAAGGTGCCAGACAGGAGTACTCCTGGTAGTTTTTACACTACCTTGGTAGGCATCTGAAAGACACCACAGAAGTTGTTCTACCTGCTTTGTGGGCTGAGATGGGGAATCGCTGAATTTTGGAGTCGGCCGGTGACAAAATGTTCCACAGACACCCCATGCACAACTCCACCGGGGAAGGTGCCAGGAACGAATTCTTTTGGTAGATTTACACTACCTTGGTAGGCAGCTGAAAGGCACAAGAAAAGTTGTTGTCCCTGCTTTGTGGGCTGAGATGGGGAACCGCTGAATTTTGGAGTCGGCCGTTGACAAAATGTTCCAAACACACCCCCTGCACAACTCCACCGGGGAAGGTGCCAGACAGGAGTTCTCCTGGTAGTTTTTACATTGCTCCGGTAGGCATCTGAAAGACACCACAAAAGTTGTTCTACCTGCTTTGTGGGCTGAGATGGGGAACCGCTGAATTTTGGACTCGGCCGGTGACAAAATGTTCCAAACACACCCCATGCACAACACCACCGGGGAAGGTGCCAGACAGGAGTTCTCCTGGTAGTTTTTACACTACCTTGGTAGGCAGCTGAAAGACACCACAAAACTTGTTCTACCTGCTTTCTGGGCTGAGATGGGGAACCGCTGAATTTTGGACTCGGCTGGTGACAAAATGTTCCAAACACACCCCCTGCACAACTCCACCGGGGAAGGTGCCAGACAGGAGTTCTCCTGGTAGTTTTTACATTGCTCCGGTAGGCATCTGAAAGACACCACAAAAGTTGTTCTACCTGCTTTCTGGGCTGAGATGGGGAAACGCTGAATTTTAGACTCGGCTGGTGACAAAATGTTCCAAACACACCCCATGCACAACTCCACCACGGAAGGTGCCAGACAGGAGTTCTCCTGGTAGTTTTTACACTGCCTTTGTAGGCATCTGAAAGACACCACAAAAGTTGTTCTACCTGCTTTCTGGGCTGAGATGGGGAACCGCTGAATTTTGGACTCGGCCGGTGACAAAATGTTCCAAACACACCCCATGCACAACTCCACCGGGGAAGGTGCCAGACAGGAGTTCTCCTGGTAGTTTTTACATTGCTCCGGTAGGCATCTGAAAGACACCACAAAAGTTGTTCTACCTGCTTTCTGGGCTGAGATGGGGAAACGCTGAATTTTGGACTCGGCCGGTGACAAAATGTTCCAAACACACCCCATGCACAACACCACCGGGGAAGGTGCCAGACAGGAGTTCTCTTGGTAGTTTTTACACTACCTTGGTAGGCATCTGAAAGGCACCACAAAAGTTGTTCTACCTGCTTTCTGGGCTGAGATGGGGAACCGCTGAATTTTGGACTCGGCCGTTGACAAAATGTTCCAAACACACCCCATGCACAACTCCACCGGGGAAGGTGCCAGACAAGAGTTCTCTTGGTAGTTTTTACACTACCTTGGTAGGCAGCTGAAAGGCACCACAAAAGTTGTTCTACCTGCTTTCTGGGCTGAGATGGGGAACCGCTGAATTTTGGACTCGGCCGGTGACAAAATGTTCCAAACACACCCCCTGCACAACTCCACCGGGGAAGGTGCCAGACAGGAGTTCTCCTGGTAGTTTTTACATTGCTCCGGTAGGCATCTGAAAGACACCACAAAAGTTGTTCTACCTGCTTTCTGGGCTGAGATGGGGAAACGCTGAATTTTGGACTCGGCTGGTGACAAAATGTTCCAAACACACCCCATGCACAACTCCACCGGGGAAGGTGCCAGGAACGAATTCTGTTGGTAGTTTTTACACTACCTTGGTAGGCAGCTGAAAGGCACCACAAAAGTTGTTCTACCTGCTTTGTGGGCTGAGATGGGGAACCGCTGAATTTTGGACTCGGCTGGTGACAAAATGTTCCAAACACACCCCCTGCACAACTCCACCGGGGAAGGTGCCAGACAGGAGTTCTCCTGGTAGTTTTTACATTGCTCCGGTAGGCATCTGAAAGATACCACAAAAGATGTTCTACCTGCTTTCTGGGCTGAGATGGGGAACCGCTGAATTTTGGACTCGGCCGGTGACAAAATGTTCCAAACACACCCCCTGCACAACTCCACCGGGGAAGGTGCCAGACAGGAGTTCTCCTGGTAGTTTTTACATTGCTCCGGTAGGCATCTGAAAGACACCACAAAAGTTGTTCTACCTGCTTTCTGGGCTGAGATGGGGAACCGCTGAATTTTGGACTCGGCCGTTGACAAAATGTTCCAAACACACCCCATGCACAACTCCACCGGGGAAGGTGCCAGACAGGAGTTCTCCTGGTAGTTTTTACACTACCTTGGTAGGCATCTGAAAGACACCACAAAAGTTGTTCTTCCTGCTTTCTGGGCTGAGATGGGGAACCGCTGAATTTTGGACTCGGCCGGTGACAAAATGTTCCAAACACACCCCATGCACAACTCCACCGGGGAAGGTGCCAGACAGGAGTTCTCCTGGTAGTTTTTACACTACCTTGGTAGGCAGCTGAAAGGCACCACAAAAGTTGTTCTACCTGCTTTCTGGGCTGAGATGGGGAACCGCTGAATTTTGGACTCGGCCGGTGACAAAATGTTCCACAGACACCCCCTGCACAACTCCACCGGGGAAGGTGCCAGGAACGAATTCTCTTGGTAGTTTTTACACTACCTTGGTAGGCAGCTGAAAGGCACAAGAAAAGTTGTTCTACCTGCTTTCTGGGCTGAGATGGGGAACCGCTGAATTTTGGAGTCGGCCGGTGACAAAATGTTCCAAACACACCCCATGCACAACTCCACCGCGGAAGGTGCCAGAAAGGAGTTCTCTTGGTAGTTTTTACACTACCTTGGTAGGCAGCTGAAAGGCACCACAAAAGTTGTTCTACCTGCTTTCTGGGCTGAGATGGGGAACAGCTGAATTTTGGACTCGGCTGGTGACAAAATGTTCCAAACACACCCCATGCACAACTCCACCGGGGAAGGTGCCAGACAGGAGTTCTCCTGGTAGTTTTTACATTGCTCCGGTAGGCATCTGAAAGACACCACAAAAGTTGTTCTACCTGCTTTGTGGGCTGAGATGGGGAACCGCTGAATTTTGGAGTCGGCCGGTGACAAAATGTTCCACAGACACCCCATGCACAACTCCACCGGGGAAGGTGCCAGGAACGAATTCTTTTGGTAGATTTACACTACCTTGGTAGGCAGCTGAAAGGCACAAGAAAAGTTGTTGTACCTGCTTTGTGGGCTGAGATGGGGAACTGCTGAATTTTGGACTCGGCCGGTGACAAAATGTTCCAAACACACCCCATGCACAACTCCACCGGGGAAGGTGCCAGACAGGAGTTCTCCTGGTAGTTTTTATATTGCTCCGGTAGGCATCTGAAAGACACCACAAAAGTTGTTCTACCTGCTTTCTGGGCTGAGATGGGGAACAGCTGAATTTTGGACTCGGCCGGTGACAAAATGTTCCAAACACACCCCATGCACAACACCACCGGGGAAGGTGCCAGACAGGAGTTCTGTTGGTAGTTTTTACACTACCTTGGTAGGCAGCTGAAAGGCACCACAAAAGTTGTTCTACCTGCTTTCTGGGCTGAGATGGGGAACCGCTGAATTTTGGACTCGGCCGGTGACAAAATGTTCCAAACACACCCCCTGCACAACTCCACCGGGGAAGGTGCCAGACAGGAGTTCTCCTGGTAGTTTTTACACTGCCTTTGTAGGCATCTGAAAGACACCACAAAAGTTGTTCTACCTGCTTTCTGGGCTGAGATGGGGAATCGCTGAATTTTGGACTCGGCTGGTGACAAAATGTTCCAAACACACCCCATGCACAACTCCACCGGGGAAGGTGCCAGACAGGAGTTCTCTTAGTAGTTTTTACACTACCTTGGTAGGCATCTGAAAGACACCACAAAAGTTGTTCTACCTGCTTTCTGGGCTGAGATGGGGAAACGCTGAATTTTGGACTCGGCTGGTGACAAAATGTTCCAAACACACCCCCTGCACAACTCCACCACGGAAGGTGCCAGACAGGAGTTCTCCTGGTAGTTTTTACATTGCTCCGGTAGGCATCTGAAAGATACCACAAAAGATGTTCTACCTGCTTTCTGGGCTGAGATGGGGAACCGCTGAATTTTGGACTCGGCCGGTGACAAAGTGTTCCAAACACACCCCATGCACAACTCCACCGGGGAAGGTGCCAGACAGGAGTTCTCTTGGTAGTTTTTACACTACCTTGGTAGGCAGCTGAAAGGCACCACAAAAGTTGTTCTTCCTGCTTTCTGGGCTGAGATGGGGAACCGCTGAATTTTGGACTCGGCCGGTGACAAAATGTTCCAAACACACCCCATGCACAACTCCACCGGGGAAGGTGCCAGACAGGAGTTCTCCTGGTAGTTTTTACACTACCTTGGTAGGCAGCTGAAAGGCACCACAAAAGTTGTTCTACCTGCTTTCTGGGCTGAGATGGGGAACCGCTGAATTTTGGAGTCGGCCGGTGACAAAATGTTCCAAACACACCCCATGCACAACTCCACCACGGAAGGTGCCAGACAGGAGTACTCCTGGTAGTTTTTACACTACCTTGGTAGGCATCTGAAAGACACCACAGAAGTTGTTCTACCTGCTTTCTGGGCTGAGATGGGGAATCGCTGAATTTTGGAGTCGGCCGGTGACAAAATGTTCCACAGACACCCCATGCACAACTCCACCGGGGAAGGTGCCAGGAACGAATTCTTTTGGTAGATTTACACTACCTTGGTAGGCAGCTGAAAGGCACAAGAAAAGTTGTTGTCCCTGCTTTGTGGGCTAGGGATGGGGAACCGCTGAATTTTGGAGTCGGCCGTTGACAAAATGTTCCAAACACACCCCCTGCACAACTCCACCGGGGAAGGTGCCAGACAGGAGTTCTCCTGGTAGTTTTTACATTGCTCCGGTAGGCATCTGAAAGACACCACAAAAGTTGTTCTACCTGCTTTGTGGGCTGAGATGGGGAACCGCTGAATTTTGGACTCGGCCGGTGACAAAATGTTCCAAACACACCCCATGCACAACACCACCGGGGAAGGTGCCAGACAGGAGTTCTCCTGGTAGTTTTTACACTACCTTGGTAGGCAGCTGAAAGACACCACAAAACTTGTTCTACCTGCTTTCTGGGCTGAGATGGGGAACCGCTGAATTTTGGACTCGGCTGGTGACAAAATGTTCCAAACACACCCCCTGCACAACTCCACCGGGGAAGGTGCCAGACAGGAGTTCTCCTGGTAGTTTTTACATTGCTCCGGTAGGCATCTGAAAGACACCACAAAAGTTGTTCTACCTGCTTTCTGGGCTGAGATGAGGAAACGCTGAATTTTAGACTCGGCTGGTGACAAAATGTTCCAAACACACCCCATGCACAACTCCACCACGGAAGGTGCCAGACAGGAGTTCTCCTGGTAGTTTTTACACTGCCTTTGTAGGCATCTGAAAGACACCACAAAAGTTGTTCTACCTGCTTTCTGGGCTGAGATGGGGAACCGCTGAATTTTGGACTCGGCCGGTGACAAAATGTTCCAAACACACCCCATGCACAACTCCACCGGGGAAGGTGCCAGACAGGAGTTCTCCTGGTAGTTTTTACATTGCTCCGGTAGGCATCTGAAAGACACCACAAAAGTTGTTCTACCTGCTTTCTGGGCTGAGATGGGGAAACGCTGAATTTTGGACTCGGCCGGTGACAAAATGTTCCAAACACACCCCATGCACAACACCACCGGGGAAGGTGCCAGACAGGAGTTCTCTTGGTAGTTTTTACACTACCTTGGTAGGCATCTGAAAGGCACCACAAAAGTTGTTCTACCTGCTTTCTGGGCTGAGATGGGGAACCGCTGAATTTTGGACTCGGCCGTTGACAAAATGTTCCAAACACACCCCATGCACAACTCCACCGGGGAAGGTGCCAGACAAGAGTTCTCTTGGTAGTTTTTACACTACCTTGGTAGGCAGCTGAAAGGCACCACAAAAGTTGTTCTACCTGCTTTCTGGGCTGAGATGGGGAACCGCTGAATTTTGGACTCGGCCGGTGACAAAATGTTCCAAACACACCCCCTGCACAACTCCACCGGGGAAGGTGCCAGACAGGAGTTCTCCTGGTAGTTTTTACATTGCTCCGGTAGGCATCTGAAAGACACCACAAAAGTTGTTCTACCTGCTTTCTGGGCTGAGATGGGGAAACGCTGAATTTTGGACTCGGCTGGTGACAAAATGTTCCAAACACACCCCATGCACAACTCCACCGGGGAAGGTGCCAGGAACGAATTCTGTTGGTAGTTTTTACACTACCTTGGTAGGCAGCTGAAAGACACCACAAAAGTTGTTCTACCTGCTTTGTGGGCTGAGATGGGGAACCGCTGAATTTTGGACTCGGCTGGTGACAAAATGTTCCAAACACACCCCCTGCACAACTCCACCGGGGAAGGTGCCAGACAGGAGTTCTCCTGGTAGTTTTTACATTGCTCCGGTAGGCATCTGAAAGATACCACAAAAGATGTTCTACCTGCTTTCTGGGCTGAGATGGGGAACCGCTGAATTTTGGACTCGGCCGGTGACAAAATGTTCCAAACACACCCCATGCACAACTCCACCGGGGAAGGTGCCAGACAGGAGTTCTCCTGGTAGTTTTTACACTACCTTGGTAGGCATCTGAAAGACACCACAAAAGTTGTTCTTCCTGCTTTCTGGGCTGAGATGGGGAACCGCTGAATTTTGGACTCGGCCGGTGACAAAATGTTCCAAACACACCCCATGCACAACTCCACCGGGGAAGGTGCCAGACAGGAGTTCTCTTGGTAGTTTTTACACTACCTTGGTAGGCAGCTGAAAGGCACCACAAAAGTTGTTCTACCTGCTTTCTGGGCTGAGATGGGGAACCGCTGAATTTTGGAGACGGCCGGTGACAAAATGTTCCAAACACACCCCATGCACAACTCCACCGGGGAAGGTGCCAGACAGGAGTTCTCTTGGTAGTTTTTACACTACCTTGGTAGGCAGCTGAAAGGCACCACAAAAGTTGTTCTACCTGCTTTCTGGGCTGAGATGGGGAACCGCTGAATTTTGGACTCGGCCGGTGACAAAATGTTCCAAACACACCCCATGCACAACTCCACCGCGGAAGGTGCCAGAAAGGAGTTCTCTTGGTAGTTTTTACACTACCTTGGTAGGCATCTGAAAGGCACCACAAAAGTTGTTCTACCTGCTTTCTGGGCTGAGATGGGGAACAGCTGAATTTTGGACTCGGCTGGTGACAAAATGTTCCAAACACACCCCATGCACAACTCCACCGGGGAAGGTGCCAGACAGGAGTTCTCCTGGTAGTTTTTACATTGCTCCGGTAGGCATCTGAAAGACACCACAAAAGTTGTTCTACCTGCTTTCTGGGCTGAGATGGGGAACCGCTGAATTTTGGACTCGGCCGGTGACAAAATGTTCCAAACACACCCCATGCACAACTCCACCGGGGAAGGTGCCAGACAGGAGTTCTCCTGGTAGTTTTTACACTACCTTGGTAGGCATCTGAAAGACACCACAAAAGTTGTTCTACCTGCTTTCTGGGCTGAGATGGGGAACCGCTGAATTTTGGAGTCGGCTGGTGACAAAATGTTCCAAACACACCCCATGCACAACTCCACCGGGGAAGGTGCCAGACAGGAGTTCTCCTGGTAGTTTTTACACTACCTTGGTAGGCATCTGAAAGACACCACAAAAGTTGTTCTACCTGCTTTCTGGGCTGAGATGGGGAACAGCTGAATTTTGGACTCGGCTGGTGACAAAATGTTCCAAACACACCCCATGCACAACTCCACCGGGGAAGGTGCCAGACAGGAGTTCTCCTGGTAGTTTTTACATTGCTCCGGTAGGCATCTGAAAGACACCACAAAAGTTGTTCTACCTGCTTTGTGGGCTGAGATGGGGAACCGCTGAATTTTGGAGTCGGCCGGTGATAAAATGTTCCACAGACACCCCATGCACAACTCCACCGGGGAAGGTGCCAGGAACGAATTCTTTTGGTAGATTTACACTACCTTGGTAGGCAGCTGAAAGGCACAAGAAAAGTTGTTGTACCTGCTTTGTGGGCTGAGATGGGGAAACGCTGAATTTTGGACTCGGCTGGTGACAAAATGTTCCAAACACACCCCCTGCACAACTCCACCGGGGAAGGTGCCAGACAGGAGTTCTCCTGGTAGTTTTTACATTGCTCCGGTAGGCATCTGAAAGACACCACAAAAGTTGTTCTACCTGCTTTGTGGGCTGAGATGGGGAACCGCTGAATTTTGGAGTCGGCCGGTGACAAAATGTTCCACAGACACCCCATGCACAACTCCACCGGGGAAGGTGCCAGGAACGAATTCTTTTGGTAGATTTACACTACCTTGGTAGGCAGCTGAAAGGCACAAGAAAAGTTGTTGTACCTGCTTTGTGGGCTGAGATGGGGAACTGCTGAATTTTGGAGTCGGCTGGTGACAAAATGTTCCAAACACACCCCATGCACAACTCCACCGGGGAAGGTGCCAGACAGGAGTTCTCCTGGTAGTTTTTACATTGCTCCGGTAGGCATCTGAAAGACACCACAAAAGTTGTTCTACCTGCTTTCTGGGCTGAGATGAGGAAACGCTGAATTTTAGACTCGGCTGGTGACAAAATGTTCCAAACACACCCCATGCACAACTCCACCACGGAAGGTGCCAGACAGGAGTTCTCCTGGTAGTTTTTACACTGCCTTTGTAGGCATCTGAAAGACACCACAAAAGTTGTTCTACCTGCTTTCTGGGCTGAGATGGGGAACCGCTGAATTTTGGACTCGGCCGGTGACAAAATGTTCCAAACACACCCCATGCACAACTCCACCGGGGAAGGTGCCAGACAGGAGTTCTCCTGGTAGTTTTTACATTGCTCCGGTAGGCATCTGAAAGACACCACAAAAGTTGTTCTACCTGCTTTCTGGGCTGAGATGGGGAAACGCTGAATTTTGGACTCGGCCGGTGACAAAATGTTCCAAACACACCCCATGCACAACACCACCGGGGAAGGTGCCAGACAGGAGTTCTCTTGGTAGTTTTTACACTACCTTGGTAGGCATCTGAAAGGCACCACAAAAGTTGTTCTACCTGCTTTCTGGGCTGAGATGGGGAACCGCTGAATTTTGGACTCGGCCGTTGACAAAATGTTCCAAACACACCCCATGCACAACTCCACCGGGGAAGGTGCCAGACAAGAGTTCTCTTGGTAGTTTTTACACTACCTTGGTAGGCAGCTGAAAGGCACCACAAAAGTTGTTCTACCTGCTTTCTGGGCTGAGATGGGGAACCGCTGAATTTTGGACTCGGCCGGTGACAAAATGTTCCAAACACACCCCCTGCACAACTCCACCGGGGAAGGTGCCAGACAGGAGTTCTCCTGGTAGTTTTTACATTGCTCCGGTAGGCATCTGAAAGACACCACAAAAGTTGTTCTACCTGCTTTCTGGGCTGAGATGGGGAAACGCTGAATTTTGGACTCGGCTGGTGACAAAATGTTCCAAACACACCCCATGCACAACTCCACCGGGGAAGGTGCCAGGAACGAATTCTGTTGGTAGTTTTTACACTACCTTGGTAGGCAGCTGAAAGACACCACAAAAGTTGTTCTACCTGCTTTGTGGGCTGAGATGGGGAACCGCTGAATTTTGGACTCGGCTGGTGACAAAATGTTCCAAACACACCCCCTGCACAACTCCACCGGGGAAGGTGCCAGACAGGAGTTCTCCTGGTAGTTTTTACATTGCTCCGGTAGGCATCTGAAAGATACCACAAAAGATGTTCTACCTGCTTTCTGGGCTGAGATGGGGAACCGCTGAATTTTGGACTCGGCCGGTGACAAAATGTTCCAAACACACCCCATGCACAACTCCACCGGGGAAGGTGCCAGACAGGAGTTCTCCTGGTAGTTTTTACACTACCTTGGTAGGCATCTGAAAGACACCACAAAAGTTGTTCTTCCTGCTTTCTGGGCTGAGATGGGGAACCGCTGAATTTTGGACTCGGCCGGTGACAAAATGTTCCAAACACACCCCATGCACAACTCCACCGGGGAAGGTGCCAGACAGGAGTTCTCTTGGTAGTTTTTACACTACCTTGGTAGGCAGCTGAAAGGCACCACAAAAGTTGTTCTACCTGCTTTCTGGGCTGAGATGGGGAACCGCTGAATTTTGGAGACGGCCGGTGACAAAATGTTCCAAACACACCCCATGCACAACTCCACCGGGGAAGGTGCCAGACAGGAGTTCTCTTGGTAGTTTTTACACTACCTTGGTAGGCAGCTGAAAGGCACCACAAAAGTTGTTCTACCTGCTTTCTGGGCTGAGATGGGGAACCGCTGAATTTTGGACTCGGCCGGTGACAAAATGTTCCAAACACACCCCATGCACAACTCCACCGCGGAAGGTGCCAGACAGGAGTTCTCTTGGTAGTTTTTACACTACCTTGGTAGGCATCTGAAAGGCACCACAAAAGTTGTTCTACCTGCTTTCTGGGCTGAGATGGGGAACAGCTGAATTTTGGACTCGGCTGGTGACAAAATGTTCCAAACACACCCCATGCACAACTCCACCGGGGAAGGTGCCAGACAGGAGTTCTCCTGGTAGTTTTTACATTGCTCCGGTAGGCATCTGAAAGACACCACAAAAGTTGTTCTACCTGCTTTCTGGGCTGAGATGGGGAACCGCTGAATTTTGGACTCGGCCGGTGACAAAATGTTCCAAACACACCCCATGCACAACTCCACCGGGGAAGGTGCCAGACAGGAGTTCTCCTGGTAGTTTTTACACTACCTTGGTAGGCATCTGAAAGACACCACAAAAGTTGTTCTACCTGCTTTCTGGGCTGAGATGGGGAACCGCTGAATTTTGGAGTCGGCTGGTGACAAAATGTTCCAAACACACCCCATGCACAACTCCACCGGGGAAGGTGCCAGACAGGAGTTCTCCTGGTAGTTTTTACACTACCTTGGTAGGCATCTGAAAGACACCACAAAAGTTGTTCTACCTGCTTTCTGGGCTGAGATGGGGAACAGCTGAATTTTGGACTCGGCTGGTGACAAAATGTTCCAAACACACCCCATGCACAACTCCACCGGGGAAGGTGCCAGACAGGAGTTCTCCTGGTAGTTTTTACATTGCTCCGGTAGGCATCTGAAAGACACCACAAAAGTTGTTCTACCTGCTTTGTGGGCTGAGATGGGGAACCGCTGAATTTTGGAGTCGGCCGGTGATAAAATGTTCCACAGACACCCCATGCACAACTCCACCGGGGAAGGTGCCAGGAACGAATTCTTTTGGTAGATTTACACTACCTTGGTAGGCAGCTGAAAGGCACAAGAAAAGTTGTTGTACCTGCTTTGTGGGCTGAGATGGGGAAACGCTGAATTTTGGACTCGGCTGGTGACAAAATGTTCCAAACACACCCCCTGCACAACTCCACCGGGGAAGGTGCCAGACAGGAGTTCTCCTGGTAGTTTTTACATTGCTCCGGTAGGCATCTGAAAGACACCACAAAAGTTGTTCTACCTGCTTTGTGGGCTGAGATGGGGAACCGCTGAATTTTGGAGTCGGCCGGTGACAAAATGTTCCACAGACACCCCATGCACAACTCCACCGGGGAAGGTGCCAGGAACGAATTCTTTTGGTAGATTTACACTACCTTGGTAGGCAGCTGAAAGGCACAAGAAAAGTTGTTGTACCTGCTTTGTGGGCTGAGATGGGGAACTGCTGAATTTTGGAGTCGGCTGGTGACAAAATGTTCCAAACACACCCCATGCACAACTCCACCGGGGAAGGTGCCAGACAGGAGTTCTCCTGGTAGTTTTTACATTGCTCCGGTAGGCAGCTGAAAGGCACCACAAAAGTTGTTCTACCTGCTTTCTGGGCTGAGATGGGGAACCGCTGAATTTTGGACTCGGCCGGTGACAAAATGTTCCAAACACACCCCATGCACAACTCCACCGGGGAAGGTGCCAGACAGGAGTTCTCCTGGTAGTTTTTATATTGCTCCGGTAGGCATCTGAAAGACACCACAAAAGTTGTTCTACCTGCTTTCTGGGCTGAGATGGGGAACAGCTGAATTTTGGACTCGGCCGGTGACAAAATGTTCCAAACACACCCCATGCACAACTCCACCGGGGAAGGTGCCAGACAGGAGTTCTCCTGGTAGTTTTTACACTGCCTTTGTAGGCATCTGAAAGACACCACAAAAGTTGTTCTACCTGCTTTCTGGGCTGAGATGGGGAATCGCTGAATTTTGGACTCGGCTGGTGACAAAATGTTCCAAACACACCCCATGCACAACTCCACCGGGGAAGGTGCCAGACAGGAGTTCTGTTGGTAGTTTTTACACTACCTTGGTAGGCAGCTGAAAGGCACCACAAAAGTTGTTCTACCTGCTTTCTGGGCTGAGATGGGGAAACGCTGAATTTTGGAGTCGGCTGCTGACAAAATGTTCCAAACACACCCCATGCACAACTCCACCGGGGAAGGTGCCAGACAGGAGTTCTCCTGGTAGTTTTTACACTACCTTGGTAGGCATCTGAAAGACACCACAAAAGTTGTTCTACCTGCTTTCTGGGCTGAGATGGGGAACCGCTGAATTTTGGACTCGGCCGGTGACAAAGTGTTCCAAACACACCCCATGCACAACTCCACCGGGGAAGGTGCCAGACAGGAGTTCTCTTGGTAGTTTTTACACTACCTTGGTAGGCAGCTGAAAGGCACCACAAAAGTTGTTCTTCCTGCTTTCTGGGCTGAGATGGGGAACCGCTGAATTTTGGACTCGGCCGGTGACAAAATGTTCCAAACACACCCCATGCACAACTCCACCGGGGAAGGTGCCAGACAGGAGTTCTCCTGGTAGTTTTTACACTACCTTGGTAAGCATTTGAAAGGCACCACAAAAGTTGTTCTTCCTGCTTTCTGGGCTGAGATGGGGAACCGCTGAATTTTGGAGTCGGCCGGTGACAAAATGTTCCAAACACACCCCATGCACAACTCCACCACGGAAGGTGCCAGACAGGAGTTCTCCTGGTAGTTTTTACACTACCTTGGTAGGCATCTGAAAGACACCACAGAAGTTGTTCTACCTGCTTTCTGGGCTGAGATGGGGAATCGCTGAATTTTGGAGTCGGCCGGTGACAAAATGTTCCACAGACACCCCATGCACAACTCCACCGGGGAAGGTGCCAGGAACGAATTCTTTTGGTAGATTTACACTACCTTGGTAGGCAGCTGAAAGGCACAAGAAAAGTTGTTGTACCTGCTTTGTGGGCTGAGATGGGGAACCGCTGAACTTTGGAGTCGGCTGGTGACAAAATGTTCCAAACACACCCCCTGCACAACTCCACCGGGGAAGGTGCCAGACAGGAGTTCTCCTGGTAGTTTTTACATTGCTCCGGTAGGCATCTGAAAGACACCACAAAAGTTGTTCTACCTGCTTTCTGGGCTGAGATGGGGAACCGCTGAATTTTGGACTCGGCCGGTGACAAAATGTTCCAAACACACCCCATGCACAACACCACCGGGGAAGGTGCCAGACAGGAGTTCTCCTGGTAGTTTTTACACTACCTTGGTAGGCAGCTGAAAGACACCACAAAAGTTGTTCTACCTGCTTTCTGGGCTGAGATGGGGAACCGCTGAATTTTGGACTCGGCTGGTGACAAAATGTTCCAAACACACCCCCTGCACAACTCCACCGGGGAAGGTGCCAGACAGGAGTTCTCCTGGTAGTTTTTACATTGCTCCGGTAGGCATCTGAAAGACACCACAAAAGTTGTTCTACCTGCTTTCTGGGCTGAGATGGGGAACCGCTGAATTTTGGACTCGGCCGGTGACAAAATGTTCCAAACACACCCCCTGCACAACTCCACCGGGGAAGGTGCCAGACAGGAGTTCTCCTGGTAGTTTTTACACTACCTTGGTAGGCAGCTGAAAGGCACCACAAAAGTTGTTCTTCCTGCTTTCTGGGCTGAGATGGGGAACCGCTGAATTTTGGACTCGGCCGGTGACAAAGTGTTCCAAACACACCCCATGCACAACTCCACCGGGGAAGGTGCCAGACAGGAGTTCTCTTGGTAGTTTTTACACTACCTTGGTAGGCAGCTGAAAGGCACCACAAAAGTTGTTCTTCCTGCTTTCTGGGCTGAGATGGGGAACCGCTGAATTTTGGACTCGGCCGGTGACAAAATGTTCCAAACACACCCCATGCACAACTCCACCGGGGAAGGTGCCAGACAGGAGTTCTCCTGGTAGTTTTTACACTACCTTGGTAGGCAGCTGAAAGGCACCACAAAAGTTGTTCTTCCTGCTTTCTGGGCTGAGATGGGGAACCGCTGAATTTTGGAGTCGGCCGGTGACAAAATGTTCCAAACACACCCCATGCACAACTCCACCACGGAAGGTGCCAGACAGGAGTTCTCCTGGTAGTTTTTACATTGCTCCGGTAGGCATCTGAAAGACACCACAAAAGTTGTTGTACCTGCTTTCTGGGCTGAGATGGGGAATCGCTGAATTTTGGAGTCGGCCGGTGACAAAATGTTCCACAGACACCCCATGCACAACTCCACCGGGGAAGGTGCCAGGAACGAATTCTTTTGGTAGATTTACACTACCTTGGTAGGCAGCTGAAAGGCACAAGAAAAGTTGTTGTCCCTGCTTTGTGGGCTGAGATGGGGAACCGCTGAATTTTGGAGTCGGCTGGTGACAAAATGTTCCAAACACACCCCCTGCACAACTCCACCGGGGAAGGTGCCAGACAGGAGTTCTCCTGGTAGTTTTTACATTGCTCCGGTAGGCATCTGAAAGACACCACAAAAGTTGTTCTACCTGCTTTGTGGGCTGAGATGGGGAACCGCTGAATTTTGGACTCGGCCGGTGACAAAATGTTCCAAACACACCCCATGCACAACACCACCGGGGAAGGTGCCAGACAGGAGTTCTCCTGGTAGTTTTTACACTACCTTGGTAGGCAGCTGAAAGACACCACAAAAGTTGTTCTACCTGCTTTCTGGGCTGAGATGGGGAACCGCTGAATTTTGGACTCGGCCGGTGACAAAATGTTCCAAACACACCCCCTGCACAACTCCACCGGGGAAGGTGCCAGACAGGAGTTCTCCTGGTAGTTTTTACATTGCTCCGGTAGGCATCTGAAAGACACCACAAAAGTTGTTCTACCTGCTTTCTGGGCTGAGATGAGGAAACGCTGAATTTTAGACTCGGCTGGTGACAAAATGTTCCAAACACACCCCATGCACAACTCCACCACGGAAGGTGCCAGACAGGAGTTCTCCTGGTAGTTTTTACACTGCCTTTGTAGGCATCTGAAAGACACCACAAAAGTTGTTCTACCTGCTTTCTGGGCTGAGATGGGGAACCGCTGAATTTTGGACTCGGCCGGTGACAAAATGTTCCAAACACACCCCATGCACAACTCCACCGGGGAAGGTGCCAGACAGGAGTTCTCCTGGTAGTTTTTACATTGCTCCGGTAGGCATCTGAAAGACACCACAAAAGTTGTTCTACCTGCTTTCTGGGCTGAGATGGGGAACCGCTGAATTTTGGACTCGGCCGGTGACAAAATGTTCCAAACACACCCCATGCACAACACCACCGGGGAAGGTGCCAGACAGGAGTTCTCTTGGTAGTTTTTACACTACCTTGGTAGGCATCTGAAAGGCACCACAAAAGTTGTTCTACCTGCTTTCTGGGCTGAGATGGGGAACCGCTGAATTTTGGACTCGGCCGTTGACAAAATGTTCCAAACACACCCCATGCACAACTCCACCGGGGAAGGTGCCAGACAAGAGTTCTCTTGGTAGTTTTTACATTGCTCCGGTAGGCATCTGAAAGACACCACAAAAGTTGTTCTTCCTGCTTTCTGGGCTGAGATGGGGAACCGCTGAATTTTGGAGTCGGCTGGTGACAAAATGTTCCAAACACACCCCATGCACAACTCCACCGGGGAAGGTGCCAGGAACGAATTCTGTTGGTAGTTTTTACACTACCTTGGTAGGCAGCTGAAAGGCACCACAAAAGTTGTTCTACCTGCTTTGTGGGCTGAGATGGGGAACCGCTGAATTTTGGACTCGGCTGGTGACAAAATGTTCCAAACACACCCCCTGCACAACTCCACCGGGGAAGGTGCCAGACAGGAGTTCTCCTGGTAGTTTTTACATTGCTCCGGTAGGCATCTGAAAGATACCACAAAAGATGTTCTACCTGCTTTCTGGGCTGAGATGGGGAACCGCTGAATTTTGGACTCGGCCGGTGACAAAATGTTCCAAACACACCCCCTGCACAACTCCACCGGGGAAGGTGCCAGACAGGAGTTCTCCTGGTAGTTTTTACATTGCTCCGATAGGCATCTGAAAGATACCACAAAAGATGTTCTACCTGCTTTCTGGGCTGAGATGGGGAACCGCTGAATTTTGGACTCGGCCGGTGACAAAATGTTCCAAACACACCCCATGCACAACTCCACCGCGGAAGGTGCCAGAAAGGAGTTCTCTTGGTAGTTTTTACACTACCTTGGTAGGCAGCTGAAAGGCACCACAAAAGTTGTTCTACCTGCTTTCTGGGCTGAGATGGGGAATCGCTGAATTTTGGACTCGGCCGGTGACAAAATGTTCCAAACACACCCCATGCACAACTCCACCGGGGAAGGTGCCAGACAGGAGTTCTCTTAGTAGTTTTTACACTACCTTGGTAGGCATCTGAAAGACACCACAAAAGTTGTTCTACCTGCTTTCTGGGCTGAGATGGGGAAACGCTGAATTTTGGACTCGGCTGGTGACAAAATGTTCCAAACACACCCCATGCACAACTCCACCGGGGAAGGTGCCAGACAGGAGTTCTCTTGGTAGTTTTTACACTACCTTGGTAGGCATCTGAAAGGCACCACAAAAGTTGTTCTTCCTGCTTTCTGGGCTGAGATGGGGAACAGCTGAATTTTGGACTCGGCCGGTGACAAAATGTTCCAAACACACCCCATGCACAACTCCACCACGGAAGGTGCCAGACAGGAGTTCTCTTGGTAGTTTTTACACTACCTTGGTAGGCATTTGAAAGGCACCACAAAAGTTGTTCTTCCTGCTTTCTGGGCTGAGATGGGGAACCGCTGAATTTTGGAGTCGGCTGGTGACAAAATGTTCCAAACACACCCCATGCACAACTCCACCGGGGAAGGTGCCAGACAGGAGTTCTCCTGGTAGTTTTTACACTACCTTGGTAAGCATTTGAAAGGCACCACAAAAGTTGTTCTACCTGCTTTCTGGGCTGAGATGGGGAACCGCTGAATTTTGGACTCGGCCGGTGACAAAATGTTCCAAACACACCCCATGCACAACTCCACCGGGGAAGGTGCCAGACAGGAGTTCTCTTGGTAGTTTTTACACTACCTTGGTAGGCAGCTGAAAGACACCACAAAAGTTGTTCTACCTGCTTTCTGGGCTGAGATGGGGAACCGCTGAATTTTGGAGTCGGCCGGTGACAAAATGTTCCAAACACACCCCATGCACAACTCCACCGGGGAAGGTGCCAGACAGGAGTTCTCTTGGTAGTTTTTACACTACCTTGGTAGGCATCTGAAAGGCACCACAAAAGTTGTTCTTCCTGCTTTCTGGGCTGAGATGGGGAACCGCTGAATTTTGGAGTCGGCCGGTGACAAAATGTTCCAAACACACCCCATGCACAACTCCACCGGGGAAGGTGCCAGACAGGAGTTCTCCTGGTAGTTTTTACACTACCTTGGTAGGCAGCTGAAAGGCACCACAAAAGTTGTTGTACCTGCTTTCTGGGCTGAGATGGGGAACCGCTGAATTTTGGAGTCGGCTGGTGACAAAATGTTCCAAACACACCCCATGCACAACTCCACCGGGGAAGGTGCCAGACAGGAGTTCTCCTGGTAGTTTTTACATTGCTCCGGTAGGCATCTGAAAGACACCACAAAAGTTGTTCTACCTGCTTTCTGGGCTGAGATGGGGAATCGCTGAATTTTGGACTCGGCCGGTGACAAAATGTTCCAAACACACCCCATGCACAACTCCACCGGGGAAGGTGCCAGACAGGAGTTCTCTTAGTAGTTTTTACACTACCTTGGTAGGCATCTGAAAGACACCACAAAAGTTGTTGTACCTGCTTTCTGGGCTGAGATGGGGAACCGCTGAATTTTGGAGTCGGCTGGTGACAAAATGTTCCAAACACACCCCATGCACAACTCCACCGGGGAAGGTGCCAGGAACGAATTCTGTTGGTAGTTTTTACACTACCTTGGTAGGCAGCTGAAAGGCACCACAAAAGTTGTTCTACCTGCTTTCTGGGCTGAGATGGGGAACCGCTGAATTTTGGAGTCGGCCGTTGACAAAATGTTCCAAACACACCCCATGCACAACTCCACCGGGGAAGGTGCCAGACTGGAGTTCTCCTGGTAGTTTTTACATTGCTCCGGTAGGCAGCTGAAAGGCACCACAAAAGTTGTTCTTCCTGCTTTCTGGGCTGAGATGGGGAACCGCTGAATTTTGGAGTCGGCCGGTGACAAAATGTTCCAAACACACCCCATGCACAACTCCACCGGGGAAGGTGCCAGACAGGAGTTCTCTTGGTAGTTTTTACACTACCTTGGTAGGCATTTGAAAGGCACCACAAAAGTTGTTCTTCCTGCTTTCTGGGCTGAGATGGGGAACCGCTGAATTTTGGAGTCGGCTGGTGACAAAATGTACCAAACACACCCCATGCACAACTCCACCACGGAAGGTGCCAGACAGGAGTTCTCCTGGTAGTTTTTACACTACCTTGGTAAGCATTTGAAAGACACCACAAAAGTTGTTCTTCCTGCTTTCTGGGCTGAGATGGGGAACCGCTGAATTTTGGACTCGGCCGGTGACAAAATATCCAAACACACCCCATGCACAACTCCACCGGGGAAGGTGCCAGACAGGAGTTCTCTTGGTAGTTTTTACACTACCTTGGTAGGCAGCTGAAAGGCACCACAAAAGTTGTTCTACCTGCTTTGTGGGCTGAGATGGGGAACCGCTGAATTTTGGAGTCGGCTGGTGACAAAATGTTCCAAACACACCCCCTGCACAACTCCACCGGGGAAGGTGCCAGACAGGAGTTCTCCTGGTAGTTTTTACACTACCTTGGTAGGCATCTGAAAGACACCACAAAAGTTGTTCTACCTGCTTTCTGGGCTGAGATGGGGAATCGCTGAATTTTGGACTCGGCCGGTGACAAAATGTTCCAAACACACCCCATGCACAACTCCACCGGGGAAGGTGCCAGACAGGAGTTCTCTTAGTAGTTTTTACACTACCTTGGTAGGCATCTGAAAGACACCACAAAAGTTGTTCTACCTGCTTTCTGGGCTGAGATGGGGAAACGCTGAATTTTGGACTCGGCTGGTGACAAAATGTTCCAAACACACCCCATGCACAACTCCACCGGGGAAGGTGCCAGGAACGAATTCTGTTGGTAGTTTTTACACTACCTTGGTAGGCAGCTGAAAGGCACCACAAAAGTTGTTCTACCTGCTTTGTGGGCTGAGATGGGGAACCGCTGAATTTTGGAGTCGGCTGGTGACAAAATGTTCCAAACACACCCCCTGCACAACTCCACCGGGGAAGGTGCCAGACAGGAGTTCTCCTGGTAGTTTTTACACTACCTTGGTAGGCATCTGAAAGACACCACAAAAGTTGTTCTACCTGCTTTCTGGGCTGAGATGGGGAATCGCTGAATTTTGGACTCGGCCGGTGACAAAATGTTCCAAACACACCCCATGCACAACTCCACCGGGGAAGGTGCCAGACAGGAGTTCTCTTAGTAGTTTTTACACTACCTTGGTAGGCATCTGAAAGACACCACAAAAGTTGTTCTACCTGCTTTCTGGGCTGAGATGGGGAAACGCTGAATTTTGGACTCGGCTGGTGACAAAATGTTCCAAACACACCCCATGCACAACTCCACCGGGGAAGGTGCCAGGAACGAATTCTGTTGGTAGTTTTTACACTACCTTGGTAGGCAGCTGAAAGGCACCACAAAAGTTGTTGTACCTGCTTTGTGGGCTGAGATGGGGAACCGCTGAATTTTGGAGTCGGCCGTTGACAAAATGTTCCAAACACACCCCATGCACAACTCCACCGGGGAAGGTGCCAGACAGGAGTTCTCCTGGTAGTTTTTACATTGCTCCGATAGGCATCTGAAAGATACCACAAAAGATGTTCTACCTGCTTTCTGGGCTGAGATGGGGAACCGCTGAATTTTGGACTCGGCCGGTGACAAAATGTTCCAAACACACCCCCTGCACAACTCCACCGGGGAAGGTGCCAGACAGGAGTTCTCTTGGTAGTTTTTACATTGCTCCGGTAGGCATCTGAAAGACACCACAAAAGTTGTTCTACCTGCTTTCTGGGCTGAGATGGGGAACCGCTGAATTTTGGACTCGGCCGTTGACAAAATGTTCCAAACACACCCCATGCACAACTCCACCGGGGAAGGTGCCAGACAGGAGTTCTCCTGGTAGTTTTTACAGTACCTTGGTAGGCATCTGAAAGACACCACAAAAGTTGTTCTACCTGCTTTCTGGGCTGAGATGGGGAATCGCTGAATTTTGGACTCGGCCGGTGACAAAATGTTCCAAACACACCCCATGCACAACTCCACCGGGGAAGGTGCCAGACAGGAGTTCTCTTAGTAGTTTTTACACTACCTTGGTAGGCAGCTGAAAGGCACCACAAAAGTTGTTCTACCTGCTTTCTGGGCTGAGATGGGGATCCGCTGAATTTTGGAGTCGGCCGGTGACAAAATGTTCAAAACACACCCCATGCACAACTCCACCGGGGAAGGTGCCAGACAGGAGTTCTCCTGGTAGTTTTTACACTACCTTGGTAGGCATTTGAAAGACACCACAAAAGTTGTTCTACCTGCTTTCTGGGCTGAGATGGGGAACCGCTGAATTTTGGAGTCGGCCGGTGACAAAATGTTCCAAACACACCCCCTGCACAACTCCACCGGGGAAGGTGCCAGACAGGAGTCCTCTTAGTAGTTTTTACACTACCTTGGTAGGCATCTGAAAGGCACCACAAAAGTTGTTCTACCTGCTTTCTGGGCTGAGATGGGGAACCGCTGAATTTTGGAGTCGGCCGGTGACAAAATGTTCCAAACACACCCCATGCACAACTCCACCACGGAAGGTGCCAGACAGGAGTTCTCTTGGTAGTTTTTACACTACCTTGGTAGGCAGCTGAAAGGCACCACAAAAGTTGTTCTACCTGCTTTCTGGGCTGAGATGGGGAACCGCTGAATTTTGGAGTCGGCTGGTGACAAAATGTTCCAAACACACCCCATGCACAACTCCACCGGGGAAGGTGCCAGACAGGAGTTCTCCTGGTAGTTTTTACTTTGCTCCGGTAGGCATCTGAAAGACACCACAAAAGTTGTTCTACCTGCTTTCTGGGCTGAGATGGGGAATCGCTGAATTTTGGACTCGGCCGGTGACAAAATGTTCCAAACACACCCCATGCACAACTCCACCGGGGAAGGTGCCAGGAACGAATTCTGTTGGTAGTTTTTACACTACCTTGGTAGGCAGCTGAAAGGCACCACAAAAGTTGTTCTACCTGCTTTCTGGGCTGAGATGGGGAACCGCTGAATTTTGGAGTCGGCCGTTGACAAAATGTTCCAAACACACCCCATGCACAACTCCACCGGGGAAGGTGCCAGACAGGAGTTCTCCTGGTAGTTTTTACATTGCTCCGGTAGGCATCTGAAAGATACCACAAAAGATGTTCTACCTGCTTTCTGGGCTGAGATGGGGAACCGCTGAATTTTGGAGTCGGCCGTTGACAAAATGTTCCAAACACACCCCCTGCACAACTCCACCGGGGAAGGTGCCAGACAGGAGTTCTCCTGGTAGTTTTTACATTGCTCCGGTAGGCATCTGAAAGACACCACAGAAGTTGTTCTACCTGCTTTCTGGGCTGAGATGGGGAACCGCTGAATTTTGGAGTCGGCCGTTGACAAAATGTTCCAAACACACCCCATGCACAACTCCACCGGGGAAGGTGCCAGACAGGAGTTCTCCTGGTAGTTTTTACACTACCTTGGTAGGCATCTGAAAGACACCACAAAAGTTGTTCTACCTGCTTTCTGGGCTGAGATGGGGAACCGCTGAATTTTGGACTCGGCTGGTGACAAAATGTTCAAAACACACCCCATGCACAACTCCACCACGGAAGGTGCCAGACAGGAGTTCTCCTGGTAGTTTTTACACTACCTTGGTAGGCATTTGAAAGACACCACAAAAGTTGTTCTTCCTGCTTTCTGGGCTGAGATGGGGAACCGCTGAATTTTGGAGTCGGCCGGTGACAAAATGTTCCAAACACACCCCATGCACAACTCCACCACGGAAGGTGCCAGACAGGAGTTCTCTTGGTAGTTTTTACACTACCTTGGTAGACAGCTGAAAGGCACCACAAAAGTTGTTCTACCTGCTTTCTGGGCTGAGATGGGGAACCGCTGAATTTTGGAGTCGGCTGGTGACAAAATGTTCCAAACACACCCCATGCACAACTCCACCGGGAAGGTGCCAGACAGGAGTTCTCCTGGTAGTTTTTACATTGCTCCGGTAGGCAGCTGAAAGGCACCACAAAAGTTGTTGTACCTGCTTTGTGGGCTGAGATGGGGAACCGCTGAATTTTGGACTCGGCCGGTGACAAAATGTTCAAAACACACCCCATGCACAACTCCACCACGGAAGGTGCCAGACAGGAGTTCTCCTGGTAGTTTTTACACTACCTTGGTAGGCATCTGAAAGACACCACAAAAGTTGTTCTACCTGCTTTCTGGGCTGAGATGGGGAACCGCTGAATTTTGGAGTCGGCTGGTGACAAAATGTTCCAAACACACCCCATGCACAACTCCACCACGGAAGGTGCCAGGAACGAATTCTGTTGGTAGTTTTTACACTACCTTGGTAGGCAGCTGAAAAGCACCACAAAAGTTGTTGTACCTGCTTTGTGGGCTGAGATGGGGAACCGCTGAATTTTGGACTCGGCTGGTGACAAAATGTTCCAAACACACCCCCTGCACAACTCCACCACGGAAGGTGCCAGACAGGAGTTCTCCTGGTAGTTTTTACATTGCTCCGGTAGGCATCTGAAAGATACCACAAAAGATGTTCTACCTGCTTTCTGGGCTGAGATGGGGAACCGCTGAATTTTGGACTCGGCCGTTGACAAAATGTTCCAAACACACCCCCTGCACAACTCCACCGGGGAAGGTGCCAGACAGGAGTTCTCTTGGTAGTTTTTACATTGCTCCGGTAGGCATCTGAAAGACACCACAAAAGTTGTTCTACCTGCTTTCTGGGCTGAGATGGGGAACCGCTGAATTTTGGAGTCGGCCGTTGACAAAATGTTCCAAACACACCCCATGCACAACTCCACCGGGGAAGGTGCCAGACAGGAGTTCTCTTGGTAGTTTTTACACTACCTTGGTAGGCAGCTGAAAGGCACCACAAAAGTTGTTCTACCTGCTTTCTGGGCTGAGATGGGGAAACGCTGAATTTTGGACTCGGCTGGTGACAAAATGTTCCAAACACACCCCATGCACAACTCCACCGGGGAAGGTGCCAGACAGGAGTTCTCCTGGTAGTTTTTACACTACCTTGGTAGGCATCTGAAAGACACCACAAAAGTTGTTCTACCTGCTTTCTGGGCTGAGATGGGGAACCGCTGAATTTTGGAGTCGGCTGTGACAAAATGTTCCAAACACACCCCATGCACAACTCCACCGGGGAAGGTGCCAGGAACGAATTCTGTTGGTAGTTTTTACACTACCTTGGTAGGCAGCTGAAAGGCACCACAAAAGTTGTTCTACCTGCTTTCTGGGCTGAGATGCGGAACCGCTGAATTTTGGACTCGGCCGGTGACAAAATGTTCCAAACACACCCCATGCACAACTCCACCGGGGAAGGTGCCAGACAGGAGTTCTCCTGG
Source organism: Falco cherrug (assembly GCF_023634085.1). NCBI lineage: Eukaryota > Metazoa > Chordata > Aves > Falconiformes > Falconidae > Falco > Falco cherrug. Next base: position 564,886 of record NW_026599491.1, on the reverse strand, counting down.
TAGTTTTTACATTGCTCCGGTAGGCATCTGAAAGATACCACAAAAGATGTTCTACCTGCTTTCTGGGCTGAGATGGGGAACCGCTGAATTTTGGAGTCGGCCGTTGACAAAATGTTCCAAACACACCCCCTGCACAACTCCACCGGGGAAGGTGCCAGACAGGAGTTCTCCTGGTAGTTTTTACATTGCTCCGGTAGGCATCTGAAAGACACCACAGAAGTTGTTCTACCTGCTTTCTGGGCTGAGATGGGGAACCGCTGAATTTTGGAGTCGGCCGTTGACAAAATGTTCCAAACACACCCCAGGCACAACTCCACCGGGGAAGGTGCCAGACAGGAGTTCTCCTGGTAGTTTTTACACTACCTTGGTAGGCATCTGAAAGACACCACAGAAGTTGTTCTACCTGCTTTCTGGGCTGAGATGGGGAATCGCTGAATTTTGGACTTGGCCGGTGACAAAATGTTCCAAACACACCCCATGCACAACTCCACCGGGGAAGGTGCCAGACAGGAGTTCTCCTGGTAGTTTTTACACTACCTTGGTAGGCATCTGAAAGACACCACAGAAGTTGTTCTACCTGCTTTCTGGGCTGAGATGGGGAACCGCTGAATTTTGGACTCGGCCGGTGACAAAATGTTCCAAACACACCCCATGCACAACTCCACCGGGGAAGGTGCCAGACAGGAGTTCTCCTGGTAGTTTTTACATTGCTCCGGTAGGCATCTGAAAGACACCACAAAAGTTGTTCTACCTGCTTTCTGGGCTGAGATGGGGAACCGCTGAATTTTGGAGTCGGCCGGTGACAAAATGTTCCAAACACACCCCATGCACAACTCCACCACGGAAGGTGCCAGACAGGAGTTCTCTTGGTAGTTTTTACACTACCTTGGTAGACAGCTGAAAGGCACCACAAAAGTTGTTCTACCTGCTTTCTGGGCTGAGATGGGGAACCGCTGAATTTTGGAGTCGGCTGGTGACAAAATGTTCCAAACACACCCCATGCACAACTCCACCGGGGAAGGTGCCAGACAGGAGTTCTCCTGGTAGTTTTTACATTGCTCCGGTAGGCAGCTGAAAGGCACCACAAAAGTTGTTGTACCTGCTTTGTGGGCTGAGATGGGGAACCGCTGAATTTTGGACTCGGCCGGTGACAAAATGTTCAAAACACACCCCATGCACAACTCCACCGGGGAAGGTGCCAGACAGGAGTTCTCCTGGTAGTTTTTACACTACCTTGGTAGGCATCTGAAAGACACCACAAAAGTTGTTCTACCTGCTTTCTGGGCTGAGATGGGGAACCGCTGAATTTTGGAGTCGGCTGGTGACAAAATGTTCCAAACACACCCCATGCACAACTCCACCACGGAAGGTGCCAGGAACGAATTCTGTTGGTAGTTTTTACACTACCTTGGTAGGCAGCTGAAAAGCACCACAAAAGTTGTTGTACCTGCTTTGTGGGCTGAGATGGGGAACCGCTGAATTTTGGACTCGGCTGGTGACAAAATGTTCCAAACACACCCCCTGCACAACTCCACCACGGAAGGTGCCAGACAGGAGTTCTCCTGGTAGTTTTTACATTGCTCCGGTAGGCATCTGAAAGATACCACAAAAGATGTTCTACCTGCTTTCTGGGCTGAGATGGGGAACCGCTGAATTTTGGACTCGGCCGTTGACAAAATGTTCCAAACACACCCCCTGCACAACTCCACCGGGGAAGGTGCCAGACAGGAGTTCTCTTGGTAGTTTTTACATTGCTCCGGTAGGCATCTGAAAGACACCACAAAAGTTGTTCTACCTGCTTTCTGGGCTGAGATGGGGAACCGCTGAATTTTGGACTCGGCCGTTGACAAAATGTTCCAAACACACCCCATGCACAACTCCACCGGGGAAGGTGCCAGACAGGAGTTCTCTTGGTAGTTTTTACACTACCTTGGTAGGCAGCTGAAAGGCACCACAAAAGTTGTTCTACCTGCTTTCTGGGCTGAGATGGGGAAACGCTGAATTTTGGACTCGGCTGGTGACAAAATGTTCCAAACACACCCCATGCACAACTCCACCGGGGAAGGTGCCAGACAGGAGTTCTCCTGGTAGTTTTTACACTACCTTGGTAGGCATCTGAAAGACACCACAAAAGTTGTTCTACCTGCTTTCTGGGCTGAGATGGGGAACCGCTGAATTTTGGAGTCGGCTGGTGACAAAATGTTCCAAACACACCCCATGCACAACTCCACCGGGGAAGGTGCCAGGAACGAATTCTGTTGGTAGTTTTTACACTACCTTGGTAGGCAGCTGAAAGGCACCACAAAAGTTGTTCTACCTGCTTTGTGGGCTGAGATGGGGAACCGCTGAATTTTGGACTCGGCCGGTGACAAAATGTTCCAAACACACCCCATGCACAACTCCACCGGGGAAGGTGCCAGACAGGAGTTCTCCTGGTAGTTTTTACATTGCTCCGGTAGGCATCTGAAAGATACCACAAAAGATGTTCTACCTGCTTTCTGGGCTGAGATGGGGAACCGCTGAATTTTGGACTCGGCCGTTGACAAAATGTTCCAAACACACCCCCTGCACAACTCCACCGGGGAAGGTGCCAGACAGGAGTTCTCCTGGTAGTTTTTACATTGCTCCGGTAGGCATCTGAAAGACACCACAGAAGTTGTTCTACCTGCTTTCTGGGCTGAGATGGGGAACCGCTGAATTTTGGAGTCGGCCGTTGACAAAATGTTCCAAACACACCCCAGGCACAACTCCACCGGGGAAGGTGCCAGACAGGAGTTCTCCTGGTAGTTTTTACACTACCTTGGTAGGCATCTGAAAGACACCACAGAAGTTGTTCTACCTGCTTTCTGGGCTGAGATGGGGAATCGCTGAATTTTGGACTTGGCCGGTGACAAAATGTTCCAAACACACCCCATGCACAACTCCACCGGGGAAGGTGCCAGACAGGAGTTCTCCTGGTAGTTTTTACACTACCTTGGTAGGCATCTGAAAGACACCACAGAAGTTGTTCTACCTGCTTTCTGGGCTGAGATGGGGAATCGCTGAATTTTGGACTCGGCCGGTGACAAAATGTTCCAAACACACCCCATGCACAACTCCACCGGGGAAGGTGCCAGACAGGAGTTCTCTTGGTAGTTTTTACACTACCTTGGTAGGCATCTGAAAGACACCACAGAAGTTGTTCTACCTGCTTTCTGGGCTGAGATGGGGAATCGCTGAATTTTGGAGTCGGCCGGTGACAAAATGTTCCACAGACACCCCATGCACAACTCCACCGGGGAAGGTGCCAGGAACGAATTCTTTTGGTAGATTTACACTACCTTGGTAGGCAGCTGAAAGGCACAAGAAAAGTTGTTGTCCCTGCTTTGTGGGCTGAGATGGGGAACCGCTGAATTTTGGAGTCGGCTGGTGACAAAATGTTCCAAACACACCCCCTGCACAACTCCACCGGGGAAGGTGCCAGACAGGAGTTCTCCTGGTAGTTTTTACATTGCTCCGGTAGGCATCTGAAAGACACCACAAAAGTTGTTCTACCTGCTTTGTGGGCTGAGATGGGGAACCGCTGAATTTTGGACTCGGCCGGTGACAAAATGTTCCAAACACACCCCATGCACAACACCACCGGGGAAGGTGCCAGACAGGAGTTCTCCTGGTAGTTTTTACACTACCTTGGTAGGCAGCTGAAAGACACCACAAAACTTGTTCTACCTGCTTTCTGGGCTGAGATGGGGAACCGCTGAATTTTGGACTCGGCTGGTGACAAAATGTTCCAAACACACCCCCTGCACAACTCCACCGGGGAAGGTGCCAGACAGGAGTTCTCCTGGTAGTTTTTACATTGCTCCGGTAGGCATCTGAAAGACACCACAAAAGTTGTTCTACCTGCTTTCTGGGCTGAGATGAGGAAACGCTGAATTTTAGACTCGGCTGGTGACAAAATGTTCCAAACACACCCCATGCACAACTCCACCGGGGAAGGTGCCAGACAGGAGTTCTCCTGGTAGTTTTTACACTGCCTTTGTAGGCATCTGAAAGACACCACAAAAGTTGTTCTACCTGCTTTCTGGGCTGAGATGGGGAATCGCTGAATTTTGGACTCGGCCGGTGACAAAATGTTCCAAACACACCCCATGCACAACTCCACCGGGGAAGGTGCCAGACAGGAGTTCTCCTGGTAGTTTTTTACATTGCTCCGGTAGGCATCTGAAAGACACCACAAAAGTTGTTCTACCTGCTTTCTGGGCTGAGATGGGGAACAGCTGAATTTTGGACTCGGCCGTTGACAAAATGTTCCAAACACACCCCATGCACAACTCCACCGGGGAAGGTGCCAGACAAGAGTTCTCTTGGTAGTTTTTACACTACCTTGGTAGGCAGCTGAAAGGCACCACAAAAGTTGTTCTACCTGCTTTCTGGGCTGAGATGGGGAACCGCTGAATTTTGGACTCGGCCGGTGACAAAATGTTCCAAACACACCCCCTGCACAACTCCACCGGGGAAGGTGCCAGACAGGAGTTCTCCTGGTAGTTTTTACATTGCTCCGGTAGGCATCTGAAAGACACCACAAAAGTTGTTCTTCCTGCTTTCTGGGCTGAGATGGGGAACCGCTGAATTTTGGAGTCGGCTGGTGACAAAATGTTCCAAACACACCCCATGCACAACTCCACCGGGGAAGGTGCCAGGAACGAATTCTGTTGGTAGTTTTTACACTACCTTGGTAGGCAGCTGAAAGGCACCACAAAAGTTGTTCTACCTGCTTTCTGGGCTGAGATGGGGAACCGCTGAATTTTGGACTCGGCCGGTGACAAAATGTTCCAAACACACCCCATGCACAACTCCACCGGGGAAGGTGCCAGACAGGAGTTCTCCTGGTAGTTTTTACATTGCTCCGGTAGGCATCTGAAAGACACCACAGAAGTTGTTCTACCTGCTTTCTGGGCTGAGATGGGGAACCGCTGAATTTTGGAGTCGGCCGTTGACAAAATGTTCCAAACACACCCCAGGCACAACTCCACCGGGGAAGGTGCCAGACAGGAGTTCTCCTGGTAGTTTTTACACTACCTTGGTAGGCATCTGAAAGACACCACAGAAGTTGTTCTACCTGCTTTCTGGGCTGAGATGGGGAATCGCTGAATTTTGGACTTGGCCGGTGACAAAATGTTCCAAACACACCCCATGCACAACTCCACCGGGGAAGGTGCCAGACAGGAGTTCTCCTGGTAGTTTTTACACTACCTTGGTAGGCATCTGAAAGACACCACAGAAGTTGTTCTACCTGCTTTCTGGGCTGAGATGGGGAATCGCTGAATTTTGGACTCGGCCGGTGACAAAATGTTCCAAACACACCCCATGCACAACTCCACCGGGGAAGGTGCCAGACAGGAGTTCTCTTGGTAGTTTTTACACTACCTTGGTAGGCATCTGAAAGACACCACAGAAGTTGTTCTACCTGCTTTCTGGGCTGAGATGGGGAATCGCTGAATTTTGGAGTCGGCCGGTGACAAAATGTTCCACAGACACCCCATGCACAACTCCACCGGGGAAGGTGCCAGGAACGAATTCTTTTGGTAGATTTACACTACCTTGGTAGGCAGCTGAAAGGCACAAGAAAAGTTGTTGTCCCTGCTTTGTGGGCTGAGATGGGGAACCGCTGAATTTTGGAGTCGGCTGGTGACAAAATGTTCCAAACACACCCCCTGCACAACTCCACCGGGGAAGGTGCCAGACAGGAGTTCTCCTGGTAGTTTTTACATTGCTCCGGTAGGCATCTGAAAGACACCACAAAAGTTGTTCTACCTGCTTTGTGGGCTGAGATGGGGAACCGCTGAATTTTGGACTCGGCCGGTGACAAAATGTTCCAAACACACCCCATGCACAACACCACCGGGGAAGGTGCCAGACAGGAGTTCTCCTGGTAGTTTTTACACTACCTTGGTAGGCAGCTGAAAGACACCACAAAACTTGTTCTACCTGCTTTCTGGGCTGAGATGGGGAACCGCTGAATTTTGGACTCGGCTGGTGACAAAATGTTCCAAACACACCCCCTGCACAACTCCACCGGGGAAGGTGCCAGACAGGAGTTCTCCTGGTAGTTTTTACATTGCTCCGGTAGGCATCTGAAAGACACCACAAAAGTTGTTCTACCTGCTTTCTGGGCTGAGATGAGGAAACGCTGAATTTTAGACTCGGCTGGTGACAAAATGTTCCAAACACACCCCATGCACAACTCCACCACGGAAGGTGCCAGACAGGAGTTCTCCTGGTAGTTTTTACACTGCCTTTGTAGGCATCTGAAAGACACCACAAAAGTTGTTCTACCTGCTTTGCGGGCTGAGATGGGGAACCGCTGAATTTTGGACTCGGCCGGTGACAAAATGTTCCAAACACACCCCATGCACAACTCCACCGGGGAAGGTGCCAGACAGGAGTTCTCCTGGTAGTTTTTACATTGCTCCGGTAGGCATCTGAAAGACACCACAAAAGTTGTTCTACCTGCTTTCTGGGCTGAGATGGGGAACAGCTGAATTTTGGACTCGGCCGTTGACAAAATGTTCCAAACACACCCCATGCACAACTCCACCGGGGAAGGTGCCAGACAAGAGTTCTCTTGGTAGTTTTTACACTACCTTGGTAGGCAGCTGAAAGGCACCACAAAAGTTGTTCTACCTGCTTTCTGGGCTGAGATGGGGAACCGCTGAATTTTGGACTCGGCCGGTGACAAAATGTTCCAAACACACCCCCTGCACAACTCCACCGGGGAAGGTGCCAGACAGGAGTTCTCCTGGTAGTTTTTACATTGCTCCGGTAGGCATCTGAAAGACACCACAAAAGTTGTTCTTCCTGCTTTCTGGGCTGAGATGGGGAACCGCTGAATTTTGGAGTCGGCTGGTGACAAAATGTTCCAAACACACCCCATGCACAACTCCACCGGGGAAGGTGCCAGGAACGAATTCTGTTGGTAGTTTTTACACTACCTTGGTAGGCAGCTGAAAGGCACCACAAAAGTTGTTCTACCTGCTTTCTGGGCTGAGATGGGGAACCGCTGAATTTTGGACTCGGCTGGTGACAAAATGTTCCAAACACACCCCCTGCACAACTCCACCGGGGAAGGTGCCAGACAGGAGTTCTCCTGGTAGTTTTTACATTGCTCCGGTAGGCATCTGAAAGATACCACAAAAGATGTTCTACCTGCTTTCTGGGCTGAGATGGGGAACCGCTGAATTTTGGACTCGGCCGGTGACAAAATGTTCCAAACACACCCCATGCACAACTCCACCGGGGAAGGTGCCAGACAGGAGTTCTCCTGGTAGTTTTTACATTGCTCCGGTAGGCATCTGAAAGACACCACAAAAGTTGTTCTACCTGCTTTCTGGGCTGAGATGGGGAACCGCTGAATTTTGGACTCGGCCGTTGACAAAATGTTCCAAACACACCCCATGCACAACTCCACCGGGGAAGGTGCCAGACAGGAGTTCTCCTGGTAGTTTTTACACTACCTTGGTAGGCATCTGAAAGACACCACAAAAGTTGTTCTTCCTGCTTTCTGGGCTGAGATGGGGAACCGCTGAATTTTGGAGTCGGCCGGTGACAAAATGTTCCAAACACACCCCATGCACAACTCCACCACGGAAGGTGCCAGACAGGAGTTCTCTTCGTAGTTTTTACACTACCTTGGTAGGCAGCTGAAAGGCACCACAAAAGTTGTTCTACCTGCTTTCTGGGCTGAGATGGGGAACCGCTGAATTTTGGAGACGGCCGGTGACAAAATGTTCCAAACACACCCCATGCACAACTCCACTGGGGAAGGTGCCAGACAGGAGTTCTCCTGGTAGTTTTTACACTACCTTGGTAAGCATTTGAAAGGCACCACAAAAGTTGTTCTACCTGCTTTCTGGGCTGAGATGGGGAACCGCTGAATTTTGGACTCGGCCGGTGACAAAATGTTCCAAACACACCCCATGCACAACTCCACCGGGGAAGGTGCCAGACAGGAGTTCTCTTGGTAGTTTTTACACTACCTTGGTAGGCAGCTGAAAGACACCACAAAAGTTGTTCTACCTGCTTTCTGGGCTGAGATGGGGAACCGCTGAATTTTGGAGTCGGCTGGTGACAAAATGTTCCAAACACACCCCATGCACAACTCCACCACGGAAGGTGCCAGACAGGAGTTCTCTTGGTAGTTTTTACACTACCTTGGTAGGCATCTGAAAGGCACCACAAAAGTTGTTCTTCCTGCTTTCTGGGCTGAGATGGGGAACCGCTGAATTTTGGAGTCGGCCGGTGACAAAATGTTCCAAACACACCCCATGCACAACTCCACCGGGGAAGGTGCCAGACAGGAGTTCTCTTGTTAGTTTTTACACTACCTTGGTAGGCATTTGAAAGGCACCACAAAAGTTGTTCTACCTGCTTTCTGGGCTGAGATGGGGAACCGCTGAATTTTGGAGTCGGCTGGTGACAAAATGTTCCAAACACACCCCATGCACAACTCCACCGGGGAAGGTGCCAGACAGGAGTTCTCCTGGTAGTTTTTACACTACCTTGGTAAGCATTTGAAAGGCACCACAAAAGTTGTTCTTCCTGCTTTCTGGGCTGAGATGGGGAAACGCTGAATTTTGGACTCGGCCGGTGACAAAATGTTCCAAACACACCCCATGCACAACTCCACCGGGGAAGGTGCCAGGAACGAATTCTGTTGGTAGTTTTTACACTACCTTGGTAGGCAGCTGAAAGGCACCACAAAAGTTGTTGTACCTGCTTTGTGGGCTGAGATGGGGAACCGCTGAATTTTGGAGTCGGCCGTTGACAAAATGTTCCAAACACACCCCATGCACAACTCCACCGGGGAAGGTGCCAGACAGGAGTTCTCCCGGTAGTTTTTACATTGCTCCGGTAGGCATCTGAAAGATACCACAAAAGATGTTCTACCTGCTTTCTGGGCTGAGATGGGGAACCGCTGAATTTTGGACTCGGCCGGTGACAAAATGTTCCAAACACACCCCCTGCACAACTCCACCGGGGAAGGTGCCAGACAGGAGTTCTCTTGGTAGTTTTTACATTGCTCCGGTAGGCATCTGAAAGACACCACAAAAGTTGTTCTACCTGCTTTCTGGGCTGAGATGGGGAAACGCTGAATTTTGGAGTCGGCCGGTGACAAAATGTTCCAAACACACCCCATGCACAACTCCACCACGGAAGGTGCCAGACAGGAGTTCTCCTGGTAGTTTTTACACTACCTTGGTAGGCATCTGAAAGACACCACAGAAGTTGTTCTACCTGCTTTCTGGGCTGAGATGGGGAATCGCTGAATTTTGGACTCGGCCGGTGACAAAATGTTCCAAACACACCCCATGCACAACTCCACCGGGGAAGGTGCCAGACAGGAGTTCTCTTAGTAGTTTTTACACTACCTTGGTAGGCAGCTGAAAGGCACCACAAAAGTTGTTCTACCTGCTTTCTGGGCTGAGATGGGGAACCGCTGAATTTTGGAGTCGGCCGGTGACAAAATGTTCAAAACACACCCCATGCACAACTCCACCACGGAAGGTGCCAGACAGGAGTTCTCCTGGTAGTTTTTACACTACCTTGGTAGGCATTTGAAAGACACCACAAAAGTTGTTCTACCTGCTTTCTGGGCTGAGATGGGGAACCGCTGAATTTTGGACTCGGCTGGTGACAAAATGTTCCAAACACACCCCATGCACAACTCCACCGGGGAAGGTGCCAGACAGGAGTTCTCTTGGTAGTTTTTACACTACCTTGGTAGGCAGCTGAAAGGCACCACAAAAGTTGTTCTACCTGCTTTCTGGGCTGAGATGGGGAACCGCTGAATTTTGGAGTCGGCTGGTGACAAAATGTTCCAAACACACCCCATGCACAACTCCACCGGGGAAGGTGCCAGACAGGAGTTCTCCTGGTAGTTTTTACAGTGCTCCGGTAGGCATCTGAAAGACACCACAAAAGTTGTTCTACCTGCTTTCTGGGCTGAGATGGGGAACAGCTGAATTTTGGACTCGGCCGGTGACAAAATGTTCCAAACACACCCCATGCACAACACCACCGGGGAAGGTGCCAGACAGGAGTTCTCCTGGTAGTTTTTACACTACCTTGGTAGGCAGCTGAAAGGTACCACAAAAGTTGTTCTACCTGCTTTCTGGGCTGAGATAAGGAACCGCTGAATTTTGGAGTCGGCTGGTGACAAAATGTTCCAAACACACCCCATGCACAACTCCACCGGGGAAGGTGCCAGACAGGAGTTCTCCTGGTAGTTTTTACATTGCTCCGGTAGGCATCTGAAAGACACCACAAAAGTTGTTCTACCTGCTTTCTGGGCTGAGATGGGGAATCGCTGAATTTTGGACTCGGCCGGTGACAAAATGTTCCAAACACACCCCATGCACAACTCCACCGGGGAAGGTGCCAGACAGGAGTTCTCTTAGTAGTTTTTACACTACCTTGGTAGGCATCTGAAAGACACCACAAAAGTTGTTCTACCTGCTTTCTGGGCTGAGATGGGGAACCGCTGAATTTTGGAGTCGGCTGGTGACAAAATGTTCCAAACACACCCCATGCACAACTCCACCGGGGAAGGTGCCAGGAACGAATTCTGTTGGTAGTTTTTACACTACCTTGGTAGGCAGCTGAAAGGCACCACAAAAGTTGTTCTACCTGCTTTCTGGGCTGAGATGGGGAACCGCTGAATTTTGGAGTCGGCCGTTGACAAAATGTTCCAAACACACCCCATGCACAACTCCACCGGGGAAGGTGCCAGACAGGAGTTCTCCTGGTAGTTTTTACATTGCTCCGGTAGGCAGCTGAAAGGCACCACAAAAGTTGTTCTTCCTGCTTTCTGGGCTGAGATGGGGAACCGCTGAATTTTGGAGTCGGCCGGTGACAAAATGTTCCAAACACACCCCATGCACAACTCCACCGGGGAAGGTGCCAGACAGGAGTTCTCTTGGTAGTTTTTACACTACCTTGGTAGGCATTTGAAAGGCACCACAAAAGTTGTTCTTCCTGCTTTCTGGGCTGAGATGGGGAACCGCTGAATTTTGGAGTCGGCTGGTGACAAAATGTACCAAACACACCCCATGCACAACTCCACCACGGAAGGTGCCAGACAGGAGTTCTCCTGGTAGTTTTTACACTACCTTGGTAAGCATTTGAAAGACACCACAAAAGTTGTTCTTCCTGCTTTCTGGGCTGAGATGGGGAACCGCTGAATTTTGGACTCGGCCGGTGACAAAATATCCAAACACACCCCATGCACAACTCCACCGGGGAAGGTGCCAGACAGGAGTTCTCTTGGTAGTTTTTACACTACCTTGGTAGGCAGCTGAAAGGCACCACAAAAGTTGTTCTACCTGCTTTCTGGGCTGAGATGGGGAACCGCTGAATTTTGGAGTCGGCTGGTGACAAAATGTTCCAAACACACCCCCTGCACAACTCCACCGGGGAAGGTGCCAGACAGGAGTTCTCCTGGTAGTTTTTACACTACCTTGGTAGGCATCTGAAAGACACCACAAAAGTTGTTCTACCTGCTTTCTGGGCTGAGATGGGGAATCGCTGAATTTTGGACTCGGCCGGTGACAAAATGTTCCAAACACACCCCATGCACAACTCCACCGGGGAAGGTGCCAGACAGGAGTTCTCTTAGTAGTTTTTACACTACCTTGGTAGGCATCTGAAAGACACCACAAAAGTTGTTCTACCTGCTTTCTGGGCTGAGATGGGGAAACGCTGAATTTTGGACTCGGCTGGTGACAAAATGTTCCAAACACACCCCATGCACAACTCCACCGGGGAAGGTGCCAGGAACGAATTCTGTTGGTAGTTTTTACACTACCTTGGTAGGCAGCTGAAAGGCACAAGAAAAGTTGTTGTACCTGCTTTGTGGGCTGAGATGGGGAACCGCTGAATTTTGGAGTCGGCCGTTGACAAAATGTTCCAAACACACCCCATGCACAACTCCACCGGGGAAGGTGCCAGACAGGAGTTCTCCTGGTAGTTTTTACATTGCTCCGATAGGCATCTGAAAGATACCACAAAAGATGTTCTACCTGCTTTCTGGGCTGATATGGGGAACCGCTGAATTTTGGACTCGGCCGGTGACAAAATGTTCCAAACACACCCCCTGCACAACTCCACCGGGGAAGGTGCCAGACAGGAGTTCTCTTGGTAGTTTTTACATTGCTCCGGTAGGCATCTGAAAGACACCACAAAAGTTGTTCTACCTGCTTTCTGGGCTGAGATGGGGAACCGCTGAATTTTGGACTCGGCCGTTGACAAAATGTTCCAAACACACCCCATGCACAACTCCACCGGGGAAGGTGCCAGACAGGAGTTCTCCTGGTAGTTTTTACAGTACCTTGGTAGGCATCTGAAAGACACCACAGAAGTTGTTCTACCTGCTTTCTGGGCTGAGATGGGGAATCGCTGAATTTTGGACTCGGCCGGTGACAAAATGTTCCAAACACACCCCATGCACAACTCCACCACGGAAGGTGCCAGACAGGAGTTCTCTTAGTAGTTTTTACACTACCTTGGTAGGCAGCTGAAAGGCACCACAAAAGTTGTTCTACCTGCTTTCTGGGCTGAGATGGGGATCCGCTGAATTTTGGAGTCGGCCGGTGACAAAATGTTCAAAACACACCCCATGCACAACTCCACCGGGGAAGGTGCCAGAGAGGAGTTCTCCTGGTAGTTTTTACACTACCTTGGTAGGCATTTGAAAGACACCACAAAAGTTGTTCTACCTGCTTTCTGGGCTGAGATGGGGAACCGCTGAATTTTGGAGTCGGCCGGTGACAAAATGTTCCAAACACACCCCCTGCACAACTCCACCGGGGAAGGTGCCAGACAGGAGTCCTCTTAGTAGTTTTTACACTACCTTGGTAGGCATCTGAAAGGCACCACAAAAGTTGTTCTACCTGCTTTCTGGGCTGAGATGGGGAACCGCTGAATATTGGAGTCGGCCGGTGACAAAATGTTCCAAACACACCCCATGCACAACTCCACCACGGAAGGTGCCAGACAGGAGTTCTCTTGGTAGTTTTTACACTACCTTGGTAGGCAGCTGAAAGGCACCACAAAAGTTGTTCTACCTGCTTTCTGGGCTGAGATGGGGAACCGCTGAATTTTGGAGTCGGCTGGTGACAAAATGTTCCAAACACACCCCATGCACAACTCCACCGGGGAAGGTGCCAGACAGGAGTTCTCCTGGTAGTTTTTACATTGCTCCGGTAGGCATCTGAAAGACACCACAAAAGTTGTTCTACCTGCTTTCTGGGCTGAGATGGGGAATCGCTGAATTTTGGACTCGGCCGGTGACAAAATGTTCCAAACACACCCCATGCACAACTCCACCGGGGAAGGTGCCAGACAGGAGTTCTCTTAGTAGTTTTTACACTACCTTGGTAGGCATCTGAAAGACACCACAAAAGTTGTTCTACCTGCTTTCTGGGCTGAGATGGGGAACCGCTGAATTTTGGAGTCGGCTGGTGACAAAATGTTCCAAACACACCCCATGCACAACTCCACCGGGGAAGGTGCCAGGAACGAATTCTGTTGGTAGTTTTTACACTACCTTGGTAGGCAGCTGAAAGGCACCACAAAAGTTGTTCTACCTGCTTTCTGGGCTGAGATGGGGAACCGCTGAATTTTGGAGTCGGCCGTTGACAAAATGTTCCAAACACACCCCATGCACAACTCCACCGGGGAAGGTGCCAGACAGGAGTTCTCCTGGTAGTTTTTACATTGCTCCGGTAGGCATCTGAAAGATACCACAAAAGATGTTCTACCTGCTTTCTGGGCTGAGATGGGGAACCGCTGAATTTTGGAGTCGGCCGTTGACAAAATGTTCCAAACACACCCCCTGCACAACTCCACCGGGGAAGGTGCCAGACAGGAGTTCTCCTGGTAGTTTTTACATTGCTCCGGTAGGCATCTGAAAGACACCACAAAAGTTGTTCTACCTGCTTTCTGGGCTGAGATGGGGAATCGCTGAATTTTGGACTCGGCCGGTGACAAAATGTTCCAAACACACCCCATGCACAACTCCACCGGGGAAGGTGCCAGACAGGAGTTCTCTTAGTAGTTTTTACACTACCTTGGTAGGCATCTGAAAGACACCACAAAAGTTGTTCTACCTGCTTTCTGGGCTGAGATGGGGAACCGCTGAATTTTGGAGTCGGCTGGTGACAAAATGTTCCAAACACACCCCATGCACAACTCCACCGGGGAAGGTGCCAGGAACGAATTCTGTTGGTAGTTTTTACACTACCTTGGTAGGCAGCTGAAAGGCACCACAAAAGTTGTTCTACCTGCTTTCTGGGCTGAGATGGGGAACCGCTGAATTTTGGAGTCGGCCGTTGACAAAATGTTCCAAACACACCCCATGCACAACTCCACCGGGGAAGGTGCCAGACAGGAGTTCTCCTGGTAGTTTTTACATTGCTCCGGTAGGCATCTGAAAGATACCACAAAAGATGTTCTACCTGCTTTCTGGGCTGAGATGGGGAACCGCTGAATTTTGGAGTCGGCCGTTGACAAAATGTTCCAAACACACCCCCTGCACAACTCCACCGGGGAAGGTGCCAGACAGGAGTTCTCCTGGTAGTTTTTACATTGCTCCGGTAGGCATCTGAAAGACACCACAGAAGTTGTTCTACCTGCTTTCTGGGCTGAGATGGGGAACCGCTGAATTTTGGAGTCGGCCGTTGACAAAATGTTCCAAACACACCCCATGCACAACTCCACCGGGGAAGGTGCCAGACAGGAGTTCTCCTGGTAGTTTTTACACTACCTTGGTAGGCATCTGAAAGACACAACAGAAGTTGTTCTACCTGCTTTCTGGGCTGAGATGGGGAATCGCTGAATTTTGGACTCGGCCGGTGACAAAATGTTCCAAACACACCCCCTGCACAACTCCACCGGGGAAGGTGCCAGACAGGAGTTCTCTTGGTAGTTTTTACACTACCTTGGTAGGCAGCTGAAAGGCACCACAAAAGTTGTTCTACCTGCTTTCTGGGCTGAGATGGGGAACCGCTGAATTTTGGAGTCGGCCGGTGACAAAATGTTCAAAACACACCCCATGCACAACTCCACCACGGAAGGTGCCAGACAGGAGTTCTCCTGGTAGTTTTTACACTACCTTGGTAGGCATTTGAAAGACACCACAAAAGTTGTTCTACCTGCTTTCTGGGCTGAGATGGGGAACCGCTGAATTTTGGACTCGGCCGGTGACAAAATGTTCCAAACACACCCCATGCACAACTCCACCACGGAAGGTGCCAGACAGGAGTTCTCTTGGTAGTTTTTACACTACCTTGGTAGACAGCTGAAAGGCACCACAAAAGTTGTTGTACCTGCTTTCTGGGCTGAGATGGGGAACCGCTGAATTTTGGAGTCGGCTGGTGACAAAATGTTCCAAACACACCCCATGCACAACTCCACCGGGGAAGGTGCCAGACAGGAGTTCTCCTGGTAGTTTTTACATTGCTCCGGTAGGCAGCTGAAAGGCACCACAAAAGTTGTTGTACCTGCTTTGTGGGCTGAGATGGGGAACCGCTGAATTTTGGACTCGGCCGGTGACAAAATGTTCAAAACACACCCCATGCACAACTCCACCGGGGAAGGTGCCAGACAGGAGTTCTCCTGGTAGTTTTTACACTACCTTGGTAGGCATCTGAAAGACACCACAAAAGTTGTTCTACCTGCTTTCTGGGCTGAGATGGGGAACCGCTGAATTTTGGACTCGGCTGGTGACAAAATGTTCCAAACACACCCCATGCACAACTCCACCGGGGAAGGTGCCAGACAGGAGTTCTCCTGGTAGTTTTTACACTACCTTGGTAGGCAGCTGAAAAGCACCACAAAAGTTGTTGTACCTGCTTTGTGGGCTGAGATGGGGAACCGCTGAATTTTGGACTCGGCTGGTGACAAAATGTTCCAAACACACCCCCTGCACAACTCCACCACGGAAGGTGCCAGACAGGAGTTCTCCTGGTAGTTTTTACATTGCTCCGGTAGGCATCTGAAAGATACCACAAAAGATGTTCTACCTGCTTTCTGGGCTGAGATGGGGAACCGCTGAATTTTGGACTCGGCCGTTGACAAAATGTTCCAAACACACCCCCTGCACAACTCCACCACGGAAGGTGCCAGACAGGAGTTCTCTTGGTAGTTTTTACATTGCTCCGGTAGGCATCTGAAAGACACCACAAAAGTTGTTCTACCTGCTTTCTGGGCTGAGATGGGGAACCGCTGAATTTTGGAGTCGGCCGTTGACAAAATGTTCCAAACACACCCCATGCACAACTCCACCGGGGAAGGTGCCAGACAGGAGTTCTCTTGGTAGTTTTTACACTACCTTGGTAGGCAGCTGAAAGGCACCACAAAAGTTGTTCTACCTGCTTTCTGGGCTGAGATGGGGAAACGCTGAATTTTGGACTCGGCTGGTGACAAAATGTTCCAAACACACCCCATGCACAACTCCACCGGGGAAGGTGCCAGACAGGAGTTCTCCTGGTAGTTTTTACACTACCTTGGTAGGCATCTGAAAGACACCACAAAAGTTGTTCTACCTGCTTTCTGGGCTGAGATGGGGAACCGCTGAATTTTGGACTCGGCTGGTGACAAAATGTTCCAAACACACCCCATGCACAACTCCACCGGGGAAGGTGCCAGGAACGAATTCTGTTGGTAGTTTTTACACTACCTTGGTAGGCATCTGAAAGACACCACAAAAGTTGTTCTACCTGCTTTCTGGGCTGAGATGGGGAACCGCTGAATTTTGGAGTCGGCCGTTGACAAAATGTTCCAAACACACCCCATGCACAACTCCACCGGGGAAGGTGCCAGACAGGAGTTCTCCTGGTAGTTTTTACATTGCTCCGGTAGGCATCTGAAAGATACCACAAAAGATGTTCTACCTGCTTTCTGGGCTGAGATGGGGAACCGCTGAATTTTGGAGTCGGCCGTTGACAAAATGTTCCAAACACACCCCCTGCACAACTCCACCGGGGAAGGTGCCAGACAGGAGTTCTCCTGGTAGTTTTTACATTGCTCCGGTAGGCATCTGAAAGACACCACAGAAGTTGTTCTACCTGCTTTCTGGGCTGAGATGGGGAACCGCTGAATTTTGGAGTCGGCCGTTGACAAAATGTTCCAAACACACCCCATGCACAACTCCACCGGGGAAGGTGCCAGACAGGAGTTCTCCTGGTAGTTTTTACACTACCTTGGTAGGCATCTGAAAGACACCACAGAAGTTGTTCTACCTGCTTTCTGGGCTGAGATGGGGAATCGCTGAATTTTGGACTCGGCCGGTGACAAAATGTTCCAAACACACCCCATGCACAACTCCACCGGGGAAGGTGCCAGACAGGAGTTCTCTTGGTAGTTTTTACACTACCTTGGTAGGCAGCTGAAAGGCACCACAAAAGTTGTTCTACCTGCTTTCTGGGCTGAGATGGGGAACCGCTGAATTTTGGAGTCGGCCGGTGACAAAATGTTCCAAACACACCCCATGCACAACTCCACCGGGGAAGGTGCCAGACAGGAGTTCTCCTGGTAGTTTTTACACTACCTTGGTAGGCATTTGAAAGACACCACAAAAGTTGTTCTTCCTGCTTTCTGGGCTGAGATGGGGAAACGCTGAATTTTGGAGTCGGCCGGTGACAAAATGTTCAAAACACACCCCATGCACAATTCCACCACGGAAGGTGCCAGACAGGAGTTCTCCTGGTAGTTTTTACACTACCTTGGTAGGCATTTGAAAGACACCACAAAAGTTGTTCTACCTGCTTTCTGGGCTGAGATGGGGAACCGCTGAATTTTGGAGTCGGCCGGTGACAAAATGTTCCAAACACACCCCATGCACAACTCCACCACGGAAGGTGCCAGACAGGAGTTCTCTTGGTAGTTTTTACACTACCTTGGTAGACAGCTGAAAGGCACCACAAAAGTTGTTGTACCTGCTTTCTGGGCTGAGATGGGGAACCGCTGAATTTTGGAGTCGGCTGGTGACAAAATGTTCAAAACACACCCCATGCACAACTCCACCGGGGAAGGTGCCAGACAGGAGTTCTCCTGGTAGTTTTTACATTGCTCCGGTAGGCATCTGAAAGACACCACAAAAGTTGTTGTACCTGCTTTCTGGGCTGAGATGGGGAACCGCTGAATTTTGGACTCGGCCGGTGACAAAATGTTCAAAACACACCCCATGCACAACTCCACCGGGGAAGGTGCCAGACAGGAGTTCTCCTGGTAGTTTTTACACTACCTTGGTAGGCATCTGAAAGACACCACAAAAGTTGTTCTACCTGCTTTCTGGGCTGAGATGGGGAACCGCTGAATTTTGGAGTCGGCCGTTGACAAAATGTTCCAAACACACCCCATGCACAACTCCACCGGGGAAGGTGCCAGACAGGAGTTCTCCTGGTAGTTTTTACATTGCTCCGGTAGGCATCTGAAAGATACCACAAAAGATGTTCTACCTGCTTTCTGGGCTGAGATGGGGAACCGCTGAATTTTGGAGTCGGCCGTTGACAAAATGTTCCAAACACACCCCCTGCACAACTCCACCGGGGAAGGTGCCAGACAGGAGTTCTCCTGGTAGTTTTTACATTGCTCCGGTAGGCATCTGAAAGACACCACAGAAGTTGTTCTACCTGCTTTCTGGGCTGAGATGGGGAACCGCTGAATTTTGGAGTCGGCCGTTGACAAAATGTTCCAAACACACCCCATGCACAACTCCACCGGGGAAGGTGCCAGACAGGAGTTCTCCTGGTAGTTTTTACACTACCTTGGTAGGCATCTGAAAGACACCACAGAAGTTGTTCTACCTGCTTTCTGGGCTGAGATGGGGAATCGCTGAATTTTGGACTCGGCCGGTGACAAAATGTTCCAAACACACCCCATGCACAACTCCACCGGGGAAGGTGCCAGACAGGAGTTCTCTTGGTAGTTTTTACACTACCTTGGTAGGCAGCTGAAAGGCACCACAAAAGTTGTTCTACCTGCTTTCTGGGCTGAGATGGGGAACCGCTGAATTTTGGACTCGGCCGGTGACAAAATGTTCCAAACACACCCCATGCACAACTCCACCGGGGAAGGTGCCAGACAGGAGTTCTCCTGGTAGTTTTTACACTACCTTGGTAGGCATTTGAAAGACACCACAAAAGTTGTTCTACCTGCTTTCTGGGCTGAGATGGGGAATCGCTGAATTTTGGACTCGGCCGGTGACAAAATGTTCAAAACACACCCCATGCACAATTCCACCACGGAAGGTGCCAGACAGGAGTTCTCCTGGTAGTTTTTACACTACCTTGGTAGGCATTTGAAAGACACCACAAAAGTTGTTCTACCTGCTTTCTGGGCTGAGATGGGGAACCGCTGAATTTTGGAGTCGGCCGGTGACAAAATGTTCCAAACACACCCCATGCACAACTCCACCACGGAAGGTGCCAGACAGGAGTTCTCTTGGTAGTTTTTACACTACCTTGGTAGACAGCTGAAAGGCACCACAAAAGTTGTTGTACCTGCTTTCTGGGCTGAGATGGGGAAACGCTGAATTTTGGACTCGGCTGGTGACAAAATGTTCCAAACACACCCCATGCACAACTCCACCGGGGAAGGTGCCAGACAGGAGTTCTCCTGGTAGTTTTTACATTGCTCCGGTAGGCATCTGAAAGACACCACAAAAGTTGTTGTACCTGCTTTCTGGGCTGAGATGGGGAACCGCTGAATTTTGGACTCGGCCGGTGACAAAATGTTCAAAACACACCCCATGCACAACTCCACCGGGGAAGGTGCCAGACAGGAGTTCTCCTGGTAGTTTTTACACTACCTTGGTAGGCATCTGAAAGACACCACAAAAGTTGTTCTACCTGCTTTCTGGGCTGAGATGGGGAACCGCTGAATTTTGGAGTCGGCTGGTGACAAAATGTTCCAAACACACCCCATGCACAACTCCACCGGGGAAGGTGCCAGGAACGAATTCTGTTGGTAGTTTTTACACTACCTTGGTAGGCAGCTGAAAGGCACCACAAAAGTTGTTGTACCTGCTTTGTGGGCTGAGATGGGGAACCGCTGAATTTTGGACTCGGCTGGTGACAAAATGTTCCAAACACACCCCCTGCACAACTCCACCGGGGAAGGTGCCAGACAGGAGTTCTCCTGGTAGTTTTTACACTACCTTGGTAGGCAGCTGAAAGATACCACAAAAGATGTTCTACCTGCTTTATGGGCTGAGATGGGGAACCGCTGAATTTTGGACTTGGCCGTTGACAAAATGTTCCAAACACACCCCATGCACAACTCCACCGGGGAAGGTGCCAGACAGGAGTTCTCTTGGTAGTTTTTACACTACCTTGGTAGGCAGCTGAAAGGCACCACAAAAGTTGTTCTACCTGCTTTCTGGGCTGAGATGGGGAAACGCTGAATTTTGGACTCGGCTGGTGACAAAATGTTCCAAACACACCTTTGCAAACCTCCACCGGGGAAGGTGCCAGACAGGAGTTCTCCTGGTAGTTTTTACATTGCTCCGGTAGGCATCTGAAAGACACCACAAAAGTTGTTCTACCTGCTTTCTGGGCTGAGATGGGGAACAGCTGAATTTTGGAGTCGGCCGTTGACAAAATGTTCCAAACACACCCCATGCACAACTCCACCGGGGAAGGTGCCAGACAGGAGTTCTCCTGGTAGTTTTTACACTACCTTGGTAGGCAGCTGAAAGGCACCACAAAAGTTGTTCTACCTGCTTTCTGGGCTGAGATGGGGAACCGCTGAATTTTGGACTCGGCTGGTGACAAAATGTTCCAAACACACCCCATGCACAGCTCCACCGGGGAAGGTGCCAGACAGGAGTTCTCCTGGTAGTTTTTACACTACCTTGGTAGGCATCTGAAAGACACCACAAAAGTTGTTCTACCTGCTTTCTGGGCTGAGATGGGGAATCGCTGAATTTTGGAGTCGGCTGGTGACAAAATGTTCCAAACACACCCCCTGCACAACTCCACCGGGGAAGGTGCCAGACAGGAGTTCTCCTGGTAGTTTTTACACTACCTTGGTAGGCATCTGAAAGACACCACAAAAGTTGTTCTACCTGCTTTCTGGGCTGAGATGGGGAACCGCTGAATTTTGGAGTCGGCTGGTGACAAAATGTTCCAAACACACCCCATGCACAACTCCACCGGGGAAGGTGCCAGGAACGAATTCTGTTGGTAGTTTTTACACTACCTTGGTAGGCAGCTGAAAGGCACCACAAAAGTTGTTGTACCTGCTTTGTGGGCTGAGATGGGGAACCGCTGAATTTTGGAGTCGGCCGTTGACAAAATGTTCCAAACACACCCCATGCACAATTCCACCACGGAAGGTGCCAGACAGGAGTTCTCCTGGTAGTTTTTACATTGCTCCGGTAGGCATCTGAAAGATACCAAAAAAGATGTTCTACCTGCTTTCAGGGCTGAGATGGGGAACCGCTGAATTTTGGACTCGGCCGGTGACAAAATGTTCCAAACACACCCCCTGCACAACTCCACCGGGGAAGGTGCCAGACAGGAGTTCTCCTGGTAGTTTTTACATTGCTCCGGTAGGCATCTGAAAGACACCACAAAAGTTGTTCTTCCTGCTTTCTGGGCTGAGATGGGGAACCGCTGAATTTTGGACTCGGCCGTTGACAAAATGTTCCAAACACACCCCATGCACAACTCCACCGGGGAAGGTGCCAGACAGGAGTTCTCCTGGTAGTTTTTACACTACCTTGGTAGGCATCTGAAAGACACCACAGAAGTTGTTCTACCTGCTTTCTGGGCTGAGATGGGGAATCGCTGAATTTTGGACTCGGCCGGTGACAAAATGTTCCAAACACACCCCATGCAAAACTCCACCGGGGAAGGTGCCAGACAGGAGTTCTCTTAGTAGTTTTTACACTACCTTGGTAGGCAGCTGAAAGGCACCAAAAAAGTTGTTCTACCTGCTTTCTGGGCTGAGATGGGGAACCGCTGAATTTTGGAGTCGGCCGGTGACAAAATGTTCAAAACACACCCCATGCACAACTCCACCACGGAAGGTGCCAGACAGGAGTTCTCCTGGTAGTTTTTACACTACCTTGGTAGGCATTTGAAAGACACCACAAAAGTTGTTCTACCTGCTTTCTGGGCTGAGATGGGGAACCGCTGAATTTTGGAGTCGGCCGGTGACAAAATGTTCCAAACACACCCCATGCACAACTCCACCACGGAAGGTGCCAGACAGGAGTTCTCTTGGTAGTTTTTACACTACCTTGGTAGGCAGCTGAAAGGCACCACAAAAGTTGTTGTACCTGCTTTCTGGGCTGAGATGGGGAACCGCTGAATTTTGGAGTCGGCTGGTGACAAAATGTTCCAAACACACCCCATGCACAACTCCACCACGGAAGGTGCCAGACAGGAGTTCTCCTGGTAGTTTTTACATTGCTCCGGTAGGCATCTGAAAGACACCACAAAAGTTGTTGTACCTGCTTTCTGGGCTGAGATGGGGAACCGCTGAATTTTGGAGTCGGCCGGTGACAAAATGTTCCAAACACACCCCATGCACAACTCCACCGGGGAAGGTGCCAGACAGGAGTTCTCTTGGTAGTTTTTACACTACCTTGGTAGGCATCTGAAAGACACCACAAAAGTTGTTCTACCTGCTTTCTGGGCTGAGATGGGGAATCGCTGAATTTTGGACTCGGCCGGTGACAAAATGTTCCAAACACACCCCATGCACAACTCCACCGGGGAAGGTGCCAGACAGGAGTTCTCTTAGTAGTTTTTACACTACCTTGGTAGGCATCTGAAAGACACCACAAAAGTTGTTCTACCTGCTTTCTGGGCTGAGATGGGGAAACGCTGAATTTTGGACTCAGCTGGTGACAAAATGTTCCAAACACACCCCATGCACAACTCCACCGGGGAAGGTGCCAGGAACGAATTCTGTTGGTAGTTTTTACACTACCTTGGTAGGCAGCTGAAAGGCACCACAAAAGTTGTTGTACCTGCTTTGTGGGCTGAGATGGGGAACCGCTGAATTTTGGACTCGGCCGTTGACAAAATGTTCCAAACACACCCCCTGCACAACTCCACCGGGGAAGGTGCCAGACAGGAGTTCTCCTGGTAGTTTTTACATTGCTCCGGTAGGCATCTGAAAGACACCACAAAAGTTGTTCTACCTGCTTTCTGGGCTGAGATGGGGAACAGCTGAATTTTGGAGTCGGCTGGTGACAAAATGTTCCAAACACACCCCATGCACAACTCCACCACGGAAGGTGCCAGACAGGAGTTCTCTTAGTAGTTTTTACACTACCTTGGTAGGCAGCTGAAAGGCACCACAAAAGTTGTTCTACCTGCTTTCTGGGCTGAGATGGGGAACCGCTGAATTTTGGACTCGGCTGGTGACAAAATGTTCCAAACACACCCCATGCACAACTCCACCACGGAAGGAGCCAGACAGGACTTCTCCTGGTAGTTTTTACACTACCTTGGTAGGCATCTGAAAGACACCACAAAAGTTGTTCTACCTGCTTTCTGGGCTGAGATGGGGAATCGCTGAATTTTGGACTCGGCCGGTGACAAAATGTTCCAAACACACCCCATGCACAACTCCACCGGGGAAGGTGCCAGACAGGAGTTCTCTTAGTAGTTTTTACACTACCTTGGTAGGCATCTGAAAGACACCACAAAAGTTGTTCTACCTGCTTTCTGGGCTGAGATGGGGAAACGCTGAATTTTGGACTCGGCTGGTGACAAAATGTTCCAAACACACCCCATGCACAACTCCACCGGGGAAGGTGCCAGACAGGAGTTCTCTTGGTAGTTTTTACACTACCTTGGTAGGCATCTGAAAGACACCACAGAAGTTGTTCTACCTGCTTTCTGGGCTGAGATGGGGAACCGCTGAATTTTGGAGTCGGCCGGTGACAAAATGTTCCAAACACACCCCATGCACAACTCCACCGGGGAAGGTGCCAGACAGGAGTTCTCCTGGTAGTTTTTACATTGCTCCGGTAGGCATCTGAAAGACACCACAAAAGTTGTTGTACCTGCTTTCTGGGCTGAGATGGGGAATCGCTGAATTTTGGACTCGGCTGGTGACAAAATGTTGCAAACACACCCCATGCACAACTCCACCGGGGAAGGTGCCAGACAGGAGTTCTCCTGGTAGTTTTTACACTACCTTGGTAGGCATCTGAAAGGCACCACAAAAGTTGTTCTTCCTACTTTCTGGGCTGAGATGGGGAACAGCTGAATTTTGGAGTCGGCCGGTGACAAAATGTTCCAAACACACCCCATGCACAACTCCACCGGGGAAGGTGCCAGACAGGAGTTCTCTTGGTAGTTTTTACACTACCTTGGTAGGCAGCTGAAAGGCACCACAAAAGTTGTTCTACCTGCTTTCTGGGCTGAGATGGGGAAACGCTGAATTTTGGACTCGGCTGGTGACAAAATGTTCCAAACACACCTTTGCAAACCTCCACCGGGGAAGGTGCCAGACAGGAGTTCTCCTGGTAGTTTTTACATTGCTCCGGTAGGCATCTGAAAGACACCACAAAAGTTGTTCTACCTGCTTTCTGGGCTGAGATGGGGAACAGCTGAATTTTGGAGTCGGCCGTTGACAAAATGTTCCAAACACACCCCATGCACAACTCCACCGGGGAAGGTGCCAGACAGGAGTTCTCCTGGTAGTTTTTACACTACCTTGGTAGGCAGCTGAAAGGCACCACAAAAGTTGTTCTACCTGCTTTCTGGGCTGAGATGGGGAACCGCTGAATTTTGGACTCGGCTGGTGACAAAATGTTCCAAACACACCCCATGCACAGCTCCACCGGGGAAGGTGCCAGACAGGAGTTCTCCTGGTAGTTTTTACACTACCTTGGTAGGCATCTGAAAGACACCACAAAAGTTGTTCTACCTGCTTTCTGGGCTGAGATGGGGAATCGCTGAATTTTGGAGTCGGCTGGTGACAAAATGTTCCAAACACACCCCCTGCACAACTCCACCGGGGAAGGTGCCAGACAGGAGTTCTCCTGGTAGTTTTTACACTACCTTGGTAGGCATCTGAAAGACACCACAAAAGTTGTTCTACCTGCTTTCTGGGCTGAGATGGGGAACCGCTGAATTTTGGAGTCGGCTGGTGACAAAATGTTCCAAACACACCCCATGCACAACTCCACCGGGGAAGGTGCCAGGAACGAATTCTGTTGGTAGTTTTTACACTACCTTGGTAGGCAGCTGAAAGGCACCACAAAAGTTGTTGTACCTCCTTTGTGGGCTGAGATGGGGAACCGCTGAATTTTGGAGTCGGCCGTTGACAAAATGTTCCAAACACACCCCATGCACAATTCCACCACGGAAGGTGCCAGACAGGAGTTCTCCTGGTAGTTTTTACATTGCTCCGGTAGGCATCTGAAAGATACCAAAAAAGATGTTCTACCTGCTTTCAGGGCTGAGATGGGGAACCGCTGAATTTTGGACTCGGCCGGTGACAAAATGTTCCAAACACACCCCCTGCACAACTCCACCGGGGAAGGTGCCAGACAGGAGTTCTCCTGGTAGTTTTTACATTGCTCCGGTAGGCATCTGAAAGACACCACAAAAGTTGTTCTTCCTGCTTTCTGGGCTGAGATGGGGAACCGCTGAATTTTGGACTCGGCCGTTGACAAAATGTTCCAAACACACCCCATGCACAACTCCACCGGGGAAGGTGCCAGACAGGAGTTCTCCTGGTAGTTTTTACACTACCTTGGTAGGCATCTGAAAGACACCACAGAAGTTGTTCTACCTGCTTTCTGGGCTGAGATGGGGAATCGCTGAATTTTGGACTCGGCCGGTGACAAAATGTTCCAAACACACCCCATGCAAAACTCCACCGGGGAAGGTGCCAGACAGGAGTTCTCTTAGTAGTTTTTACACTACCTTGGTAGGCAGCTGAAAGGCACCAAAAAAGTTGTTCTACCTGCTTTCTGGGCTGAGATGGGGAACCGCTGAATTTTGGAGTCGGCCGGTGACAAAATGTTCAAAACACACCCCATGCACAACTCCACCACGGAAGGTGCCAGACAGGAGTTCTCCTGGTAGTTTTTACACTACCTTGGTAGGCATTTGAAAGACACCACAAAAGTTGTTCTACCTGCTTTCTGGGCTGAGATGGGGAAACGCTGAATTTTGGAGTCGGCTGGTGACAAAATGTTCCAAACACACCCCATGCACAACTCCACCACGGAAGGTGCCAGACAGGAGTTCTCCTGGTAGTTTTTACACTACCTTGGTAGGCATTTGAAAGACACCACAAAAGTTGTTCTACCTGCTTTCTGGGCTGAGATGGGGAACCGCTGAATTTTGGACTCGGCCGGTGACAAAATGTTCCAAACACACCCCATGCACAACTCCACCACGGAAGGTGCCAGACAGGAGTTCTCTTGGTAGTTTTTACACTACCTTGGTAGGCAGCTGAAAGGCACCACAAAAGTTGTTGTACCTGCTTTCTGGGCTGAGATGGGGAACCGCTGAATTTTGGAGTCGGCTGGTGACAAAATGTTCCAAACACACCCCATGCACAACTCCACCACGGAAGGTGCCAGACAGGAGTTCTCCTGGTAGTTTTTACATTGCTCCGGTAGGCATCTGAAAGACACCACAAAAGTTGTTGTACCTGCTTTCTGGGCTGAGATGGGGAACCGCTGAATTTTGGACTCGGCCGGTGACAAAATGTTCCAAACACACCCCATGCACAACTCCACCGGGGAAGGTGCCAGACAGGAGTTCTCTTGGTAGTTTTTACACTACCTTGGTAGGCATCTGAAAGACACCACAAAAGTTGTTCTACCTGCTTTCTGGGCTGAGATGGGGAATCGCTGAATTTTGGACTCGGCCGGTGACAAAATGTTCCAAACACACCCCATGCACAACTCCACCGGGGAAGGTGCCAGACAGGAGTTCTCTTAGTAGTTTTTACACTACCTTGGTAGGCATCTGAAAGACACCACAAAAGTTGTTCTACCTGCTTTCTGGGCTGAGATGGGGAAACGCTGAATTTTGGACTCGGCTGGTGACAAAATGTTCCAAACACACCCCATGCACAACTCCACCGGGGAAGGTGCCAGGAACGAATTCTGTTGGTAGTTTTTACACTACCTTGGTAGGCAGCTGAAAGGCACCACAAAAGTTGTTGTACCTGCTTTGTGGGCTGAGATGGGGAACCGCTGAATTTTGGACTCGGCCGTTGACAAAATGTTCCAAACACACCCCCTGCACAACTCCACCGGGGAAGGTGCCAGACAGGAGTTCTCCTGGTAGTTTTTACATTGCTCCGGTAGGCATCTGAAAGACACCACAAAAGTTGTTCTACCTGCTTTCTGGGCTGAGATGGGGAACAGCTGAATTTTGGAGTCGGCTGGTGACAAAATGTTCCAAACACACCCCATGCACAACTCCACCACGGAAGGTGCCAGACAGGAGTTCTCTTAGTAGTTTTTACACTACCTTGGTAGGCAGCTGAAAGGCACCACAAAAGTTGTTCTACCTGCTTTCTGGGCTGAGATGGGGAACCGCTGAATTTTGGACTCGGCTGGTGACAAAATGTTCCAAACACACCCCATGCACAACTCCACCACGGAAGGAGCCAGACAGGACTTCTCCTGGTAGTTTTTACACTACCTTGGTAGGCATCTGAAAGACACCACAAAAGTTGTTCTACCTGCTTTCTGGGCTGAGATGGGGAATCGCTGAATTTTGGACTCGGCCGGTGACAAAATGTTCCAAACACACCCCATGCACAACTCCACCGGGGAAGGTGCCAGACAGGAGTTCTCTTAGTAGTTTTTACACTACCTTGGTAGGCATCTGAAAGACACCACAAAAGTTGTTCTACCTGCTTTCTGGGCTGAGATGGGGAAACGCTGAATTTTGGACTCGGCTGGTGACAAAATGTTCCAAACACACCCCATGCACAACTCCACCGGGGAAGGTGCCAGACAGGAGTTCTCTTGGTAGTTTTTACACTACCTTGGTAGGCATCTGAAAGACACCACAGAAGTTGTTCTACCTGCTTTCTGGGCTGAGATGGGGAACCGCTGAATTTTGGAGTCGGCCGGTGACAAAATGTTCCAAACACACCCCATGCACAACTCCACCGGGGAAGGTGCCAGACAGGAGTTCTCCTGGTAGTTTTTACATTGCTCCGGTAGGCATCTGAAAGACACCACAAAAGTTGTTGTACCTGCTTTCTGGGCTGAGATGGGGAATCGCTGAATTTTGGACTCGGCTGGTGACAAAATGTTGCAAACACACCCCATGCACAACTCCACCGGGGAAGGTGCCAGACAGGAGTTCTCCTGGTAGTTTTTACACTACCTTGGTAGGCATCTGAAAGGCACCACAAAAGTTGTTCTTCCTACTTTCTGGGCTGAGATGGGGAACAGCTGAATTTTGGAGTCGGCCGGTGACAAAATGTTCCAAACACACCCCATGCACAACTCCACCGGGGAAGGTGCCAGACAGGAGTTCTCTTGTTAGTTTTTACACTACCTTGGTAGGCATTTGAAAGGCACCACAAAAGTTGTTCTTCCTGCTTTCTGGGCTGAGATGGGGAACCGCTGAATTTTGGAGTCGGCTGGTGACAAAATGTTCCAAACACACCCCATGCACAACTCCACCGGGGAAGGTGCCAGACAGGAGTTCTCCTGGTAGTTTTTACACTACCTTGGTAGGCATCTGAAAGACACCACAAAAGTTGTTCTACCTGCTTTCTGGGCTGAGATGGGGAATCGCTGAATTTTGGACTCGGCCGGTGACAAAATGTTCCAAACACACCCCATGCACAACTCCACCGGGGAAGGTGCCAGACAGGAGTTCTCTTAGTAGTTTTTACACTACCTTGGTAGGCATCTGAAAGACACCACAAAAGTTGTTCTACCTGCTTTCTGGGCTGAGATGGGGAAACGCTGAATTTTGGACTCGGCTGGTGACAAAATGTTCCAAACACACCCCATGCACAACTCCACCGGGGAAGGTGCCAGACAGGAGTTCTCTTGGTAGTTTTTACACTACCTTGGTAGGCAGCTGAAAGGCACCACAAAAGTTGTTCTACCTGCTTTCTGGGCTGAGATGGGGAACCGCTGAATTTTGGAGTCGGCCGTTGACAAAATGTTCCAAACACACCCCATGCACAACTCCACCACGGAAGGTGCCAGACAGGAGATCTCTTGGTAGTTTTTACACTACCTTGGTAGGCAGCTGAAAGGCACCACAAAAGTTGTTCTACCTGCTTTCTGGGCTGAGATGGGGAACCGCTGAATTTTGGACTCGGCTGGTGACAAAATGTTCCAAACACACCCCATGCACAACTCCACCGGGGAAGGTGCCAGACAGGAGTTCTCCTGGTAGTTTTTACACTACCTTGGTAGGCATCTGAAAGACACCACAAAAGTTGTTCTACCTGCTTTCTGGGCTGAGATGGGGAATCGCTGAATTTTGGACTCGGCCGGTGACAAAATGTTCCAAACACACCCCATGCACAACTCCACCGGGGAAGGTGCCAGACAGGAGTTCTCTTAGTAGTTTTTACACTACCTTGGTAGGCATCTGAAAGACACCAGCAAAGTTGTTCTACCTGCTTTCTGGGCTGAGATGGGGAAACGCTGAATTTTGGACTCGGCCGGTGACAAAATGTTCCAAACACACCCCATGCACAACTCCACCGGGGAAGGTGCCAGACAGGAGTTCTCTTGGTAGTTTTTACACTACCTTGGTAGGCAGCTGAAAGGCACCACAAAAGTTGTTCTACCTGCTTTCTGGGCTGAGATGGGGAAACGCTGAATTTTGGAGTCGGCTGGTGACAAAATGTTCCAAACACACCTTTGCACAACTCCACCGGGGAAGGTGCCAGACAGGAGTTCTCCTGGTAGTTTTTACATTGCTCCGGTAGGCATCTGAAAGACACCACAAAAGTTGTTCTACCTGCTTTCTGGGCTGAGATGGGGAACAGCTGAATTTTGGAGTCGGCCGTTGACAAAATGTTCCAAACACACCCCATGCACAACTCCACCAGGGAAGGTGCCAGACAGGAGTTCTCTTGGTAGTTTTTACACTACCTTGGTAGGCAGCTGAAAGGCACCACAAAAGTTGTTCTACCTGCTTTCTGGGCTGAGATGGGGAACCGCTGAATTTTGGACTCGGCTGGTGACAAAATGTTCCAAACACACCCCATGCACAACTCCACCGGGGAAGGTGCCAGACAGGAGTTCTCCTGGTAGTTTTTACACTACCTTGGTAGGCATCTGAAAGACACCACAAAAGTTGTTCTACCTGCTTTCTGGGCTGAGATGGGGAATCGCTGAATTTTGGACTCGGCCGGTGACAAAATGTTCCAAACACACCCCATGCACAACTCCACCGGGGAAGGTGCCAGACAGGAGTTCTCTTAGTAGTTTTTACACTACCTTGGTAGGCATCTGAAAGACACCACCAAAGTTGTTCTACCTGCTTTCTGGGCTTAGATGGGGAAACGCTGAATTTTGGACTCGGCTGGTGACAAAATGTTCCAAACACACCCCATGCACAACTCCACCGGGGAAGGTGCCAGACAGGAGTTCTCTTGGTAGTTTTTACACTACCTTGGTAGGCATCTGAAAGACACCACAGAAGTTGTTCTACCTGCTTTCTGGGCTGAGATGGGGAACCGCTGAATTTTGGAGTCGGCCGGTGACAAAATGTTCCAAACACACCCCATGCACAACTCCACCGGGGAAGGTGCCAGACAGGAGTTCTCTTGGTAGTTTTTACACTACCATGGTAGGCATCTGAAAGACACCACAAAAGTTGTTCTACCTGCTTTCTGGGCTGAGATGGGGAAACGCTGAATTTTGGACTCGGCTGGTGACAAAATGTTCCAAACACACCCCATGCACAACTCCACCGGGGAAGGTGCCAGACAGGAGTTCTCTTGGTAGTTTTTACACTACCTTGGTAGGCAGCTGAAAGGCACCACAAAAGTTGTTCTACCTGCTTTCTGGGCTGAGATGGGGAACCGCTGAATTTTGGAGTCGGCCGGTGACAAAATGTTCCAAACACACCCCATGCACAACTCCACCGGGGAAGGTGCCAGACAGGAGTTCTCTTGGTAGTTTTTACACTACCTTGGTAGGCAGCTGAAAGGCACCACAAAAGTTGTTGTACCTGCTTTCTGGGCTGAGATGGGGAACCGCTGAATTTTGGAGTCGGCTGGTGACAAAATGTTCCAAACACACCCCATGCACAACTCCACCGGGGAAGGTGCCAGACAGGAGTTCTCCTGGTAGTTTTTACACTACCTTGGTAAGCATTTGAAAGGCACCACAAAAGTTGTTCTTCCTGCTTTCTGGGCTGAGATGGGGAACCGCTGAATTTTGGAGTCGGCCGGTGACAAAATGTTCCGAACACACCCCATGCACAACTCCACCGGGGAAGGTGCCAGACAGGAGTTCTCTTCGTAGTTTTTACACTACCTTGGTAGGCATCTGAAAGACACCACAAAAGTTGTTCTACCTGCTTTCTGGGCTGAGATGGGGAATCGCTGAATTTTGGACTCGGCCGGTGACAAAATGTTCCAAACACACCCCATGCACAACTCCACCGGGGAAGGTGCCAGACAGGAGTTCTCTTGGTAGTTTTTACACTACCTTGGTAGGCATCTGAAAGACACCACAAAAGTTGTTCTACCTGCTTTCTGGGCTGAGATGGGGAACCGCTGAATTTTGGAGTCGGCTGGTGACAAAATGTTCCAAACACACCCCATGCACAACTCCACCGGGGAAGGTGCCAGGAACGAATTCTGTTGGTAGTTTTTACACTACCTTGGTAGGCAGCTGAAAGGCACCACAAAAGTTGTTCTACCTGCTTTCTGGGCTGAGATGGGGAACCGCTGAATTTTGGACTCGGCTGGTGACAAAATGTTCCAAACACACCCCATGCACAACTCCACCGGGGAAGGTGCCAGACAGGAGTTCTCCTGGTAGTTTTTACATTGCTCCAGTAGGCCTCTGAAAGACACCACAAAAGATGTTCTACCTGCTTTCTGGGCTGAGATGGGGAACAGCTGAATTTTGGAGTCGGCCGTTGACAAAATGTTCCAAACACACCCCATGCACAACTCCACCGGGGAAGGTGCCAGACAGGAGTTCTCCTGGTAGTTTTTACACTACCTTGGTAGGCAGCTGAAAGGCACCACAAAAGTTGTTCTACCTGCTTTCTGGGCTGAGATGGGGAACCGCTGAATTTTGGACTCGGCTGGTGACAAAATGTTCCAAACACACCCCATGCACAGCTCCACCGGGGAAGGTGCCAGACAGGAGTTCTCCTGGTAGTTTTTACACTACCTTGGTAGGCATCTGGAAGACACCACAAAAGTTGTTCTACCTGCTTTCTGGGCTGAGATGGGGAACCGCTGAATTTTGGACTCGGCTGGTGACAAAATGTTCCAAACACACCCCCTGCACAACTCCACCGGAGAAGGTGCCAGACAGGAGTTCTCCTGGTAGTTTTTACACTACCTTGGTAGGCATCTGAAAGACACCACAAAAGTTGTTCTACCTGCTTTCTGGGCTGAGATGGGGAAACGCTGTATTTTGGAGTCGGCTGGTGACAAAATGTTCCAAACACACCCCATGCACAACTCCACCGGGGAAGGTGCCAGGAACGAATTCTGTTGGTAGTTTTTACACTACCTTGGTAGGCAGCTGAAAGGCACCACAAAAGTTGTTGTACCTGCTTTCTGGGCTGAGATGGGGAACCGCTGAATTTTGGAGTCGGCCGTTGACAAAATGTTCCAAACACACCCCATGCACAACTCCACCACGGAAGGTGCCAGACAGGAGTTCTCCTGGTAGTTTTTACATTGCTCCGGTAGGCATCTGAAAGATACCACAAAAGATGTTCTACCTGCTTTCTGGGCTGAGATGGGGAACCGCTGAATTTTGGACTCGGCCGGTGACAAAATGTTCCAAACACACCCCATGCACAACTCCACCGGGGAAGGTGCCAGACAGGAGTTCTCCTGGTAGTTTTTACATTGCTCCGGTAGGCATCTGAAAGACACCACAAAAGTTGTTCTACCTGCTTTCTGGGCTGAGATGGGGAACCGCTGAATTTTGGAGTCGGCCGGTGACAAAATGTTCCAAACACACCCCATGCACAACTCCACCACGGAAGGTGCCAGACAGGAGTTCTCTTGTTAGTTTTTACACTACCTTGGTAGGCATTTGAAAGGCACCACAAAAGTTGTTCTTCCTGCTTTCTGGGCTGAGATGGGGAACCGCTGAATTTTGGAGTCGGCTGGTGACAAAATGTTCCAAACACACCCCATGCACAACTCCACCACGGAAGGTGCCAGACAGGAGTTCTCCTGGTAGTTTTTACACTACCTTGGTAAGCATTTGAAAGGCACCACAAAAGTTGTTCTTCCTGCTTTCTGGGCTGAGATGGGGAACCGCTGAATTTTGGAGTCGGCCGGTGACAAAATGTTCCGAACACACCCCATGCACAACTACACCGGGGAACGTGCCAGACAGGAGTTCTCTTCGTAGTTTTTACACTACCTTGGTAGGCATCTGAAAGACACCACAAAAGTTGTTCTACCTGCTTTCTGGGCTGAGATGGGGAATCGCTGAATTTTGGACTCGGCCGGTGACAAAATGTTCCAAACACACCCCATGCACAACTCCACCGGGGAAGGTGCCAGGAACGAATTCTGTTGGTAGTTTTTACACTACCTTGGTAGGCAGCTGAAAGGCACCACAAAAGTTGTTCTACCTGCTTTCTGGGCTGAGATGGGGAACCGCTGAATTTTGGAGTCGGCTGGTGACAAAATGTTCCAAACACACCCCATGCACAACTCCACCGGGGAAGGTGCCAGACAGGAGTTCTCCTGGTAGTTTTTACATTGCTCCAGTAGGCCTCTGAAAGACACCACAAAAGATGTTCTACCTGCTTTCTGGGCTGAGATGGGGAACAGCTGAATTTTGGAGTCGGCCGTTGACAAAATGTTCCAAACACACCCCATGCACAACTCCACCGGGGAAGGTGCCAGACAGGAGTTCTCCTGGTAGTTTTTACACTACCTTGGTAGGCAGCTGAAAGGCACCACAAAAGTTGTTCTACCTGCTTTCTGGGCTGAGATGGGGAACCGCTGAATTTTGGACTCGGCTGGTGACAAAATGTTCCAAACACACCCCATGCACAGCTCCACCGGGGAAGGTGCCAGACAGGAGTTCTCCTGGTAGTTTTTACACTACCTTGGTAGGCATCTGAAAGACACCACAAAAGTTGTTCTACCTGCTTTCTGGGCTGAGATGGGGAATCGCTGAATTTTGGAGTCGGCTGGTGACAAAATGTTCCAAACACACCCCCTGCACAACTCCACCGGAGAAGGTGCCAGACAGGAGTTCTCCTGGTAGTTTTTACACTACCTTGGTAGGCATCTGAAAGACACCACAAAAGTTGTTCTACCTGCTTTCTGGGCTGAGATGGGGAAACGCTGAATTTTGGAGTCGGCTGGTGACAAAATGTTCCAAACACACCCCATGCACAACTCCACCGGGGAAGGTGCCAGGAACGAATTCTGTTGGTAGTTTTTACACTACCTTGGTAGGCAGCTGAAAGGCACCACAAAAGTTGTTGTACCTGCTTTGTGGGCTGAGATGGGGAACCGCTGAATTTTGGAGTCGGCCGTTGACAAAATGTTCCAAACACACCCCATGCACAACTCCACCACGGAAGGTGCCAGACAGGAGTTCTCCTGGTAGTTTTTACATTGCTCCGGTAGGCATCTGAAAGATACCACAAAAGATGTTCTACCTGCTTTCTGGGCTGAGATGGGGAACCGCTGAATTTTGGACTCGGCCGGTGACAAAATGTTCCAAACACACCCCATGCACAACTCCACCGGGGAAGGTGCCAGACAGGAGTTCTCCTGGTAGTTTTTACATTGCTCCGGTAGGCATCTGAAAGACACCACAAAAGTTGTTCTACCTGCTTTCTGGGCTGAGATGGGGAACCGCTGAATTTTGGACTCGGCCGGTGACAAAATGTTCCAAACACACCCCATGCACAACTCCACCGGGGAAGGTGCCAGACAGGAGTTCTCCTGGTAGTTTTTACACTACCTTGGTAGGCATCTGAAAGACACCACAGAAGTTGTTCTACCTGCTTTCTGGGCTGAGATGGGGAATCGCTGAATTTTGGACTCGGCCGGTGACAAAATGTTCCAAACACACCCCATGCAAAACTCCACCGGGGAAGGTGCCAGACAGGAGTTCTCTTAGTAGTTTTTACACTACCTTGGTAGGCAGCTGAAAGGCACCACAAAAGTTGTTCTACCTGCTTTCTGGGCTGAGATGGGGAACCGCTGAATTTTGGAGTCGGCCGGTGACAAAATGTTCAAAACACACCCCATGCACAACTCCACCGGGGAAGGTGCCAGACAGGAGTTCTCCTGGTAGTTTTTACACTACCTTGGTAGGCATTTGAAAGACACCACAAAAGTTGTTCTACCTGCTTTCTGGGCTGAGATGGGGAACCGCTGAATTTTGGAGTCGGCCGGTGACAAAATGTTCCAAACACACCCCATGCACAACTCCACCACGGAAGGTGCCAGACAGGAGTTCTCCTGGTAGTTTTTACACTACCTTGGTAGGCATTTGAAAGACACCACAAAAGTTGTTCTACCTGCTTTCTGGGCTGAGATGGGGAACCGCTGAATTTTGGAGTCGGCCGGTGACAAAATGTTCCAAACACACCCCATGCACAACTCCACCGGGGAAGGTGCCAGACAGGAGTTCTCTTGGTAGTTTTTACACTACCTTGGTAGGCAGCTGAAAGGCACCACAAAAGTTGTTGTACCTGCTTTCTGGGCTGAGATGGGGAACCGCTGAATTTTGGAGTCGGCTGGTGACAAAATGTTCCAAACACACCCCATGCACAACTCCACCACGGAAGGTGCCAGACAGGAGTTCTCCTGGTAGTTTTTACATTGCTCCGGTAGGCATCTGAAAGACACCACAAAAGTTGTTGTACCTGCTTTCTGGGCTGAGATGGGGAACCGCTGAATTTTGGACTCGGCCGGTGACAAAATGTTCCAAACACACCCCAT
This sequence comes from Falco cherrug, assembly GCF_023634085.1. Taxonomy (NCBI): domain Eukaryota; kingdom Metazoa; phylum Chordata; class Aves; order Falconiformes; family Falconidae; genus Falco; species Falco cherrug. Next base: position 528,742 of record NW_026599491.1, on the reverse strand, counting down.
GCACAACTCCACCGGGGAAGGTGCCAGACAGGAGTTCTCTTGGTAGTTTTTACACTACCTTGGTAGGCATCTGAAAGACACCACAAAAGTTGTTCTACCTGCTTTCTGGGCTGAGATGGGGAATCGCTGAATTTTGGACTCGGCCGGTGACAAAATGTTCCAAACACACCCCATGCACAACTCCACCGGGGAAGGTGCCAGACAGGAGTTCTCTTAGTAGTTTTTACACTACCTTGGTAGGCATCTGAAAGACACCACAAAAGTTGTTCTACCTGCTTTCTGGGCTGAGATGGGGAAACGCTGAATTTTGGACTCGGCTGGTGACAAAATGTTCCAAACACACCCCATGCACAACTCCACCGGGGAAGGTGCCAGGAACGAATTCTGTTGGTAGTTTTTACACTACCTTGGTAGGCAGCTGAAAGGCACCACAAAAGTTGTTGTACCTGCTTTGTGGGCTGAGATGGGGAACCGCTGAATTTTGGACTCGGCTGGTGACAAAATGTTCCAAACACACCCCCTGCACAACTCCACCACGGAAGGTGCCAGACAGGAGTTCTCCTGGTAGTTTTTACATTGCTCTGGTAGGCATCTGAAAGATACCACAAAAGTTGTTCTACCTGCTTTCTGGGCTGAGATGGGGAACCGCTGAATTTTGGACTCGGCCGGTGACAAAATGTTCCAAACACACCCCCTGCACAACTCCACCGGGGAAGGTGCCAGACAGGAGTTCTCCTGGTAGTTTTTACATTGCTCCGGTAGGCATCTGAAAGACACCACAAAAGTTGTTCTTCCTGCTTTCTGGGCTGAGATGGGGAACCGCTGAATTTTGGACTCGGCCGTTGACAAAATGTTCCAAACACACCCCATGCACAACTCCACCGGGGAAGGTGCCAGACAGGAGTTCTCTTGGTAGTTTTTACACTACCTTGGTAGGCAGCTGAAAGGCACCACAAAAGTTGTTCTACCTGCTTTGTGGGCTGAGATGGGGAAACGCTGAATTTTGGAGTCGGCTGGTGACAAAATGTTCCAAACACACCTTTGCACAACTCCACCGGGGAAGGTGCCAGACAGGAGTTCTCCTGGTAGTTTTTACATTGCTCCGGTAGGCATCTGAAAGACACCACAAAAGTTGTTCTACCTGCTTTCTGGGCTGAGATGGGGAACAGCTGAATTTTGGAGTCGGCCGTTGACAAAATGTTCCAAACACACCCCATGCACAACTCCACCACGGAACGTGCCAGACAGGAGATCTCTTGGTAGTTTTTACACTACCTTGGTAGGCAGCTGAAAGGCACCACAAAAGTTGTTCTACCTGCTTTCTGGGCTGAGATGGGGAACCTCTGAATTTTGGACTCGGCTGGTGACAAAATGTTCCAAACACACCCCATGCACAACTCCACCGGGGAAGGTGCCAGACAGGAGTTCTCCTGGTAGTTTTTACACTACCTTGGTAGGCATCTGAAAGACACCACAAAAGTTGTTCTACCTGCTTTCTGGGCTGAGATGGGGAACAGCTGAAATTTGGACTCGGCCGGTGACAAAATGTTCCAAACACACCCCATGCACAACTCCACCGGGGAAGGTGCCAGACAGGAGTTCTCTTGGTAGTTTTTACACTACCTTGGTAGGCATCTGAAAGGCACCACAAAAGTTGTTCTTCCTTCTTTCTGGGCTGAGATGGGGAACAGCTGAATTTTGGAGTCGGCCGGTGACAAAATGTTCCAAACACACCCCATGCACAACTCCACCGGGGAAGGTGCCAGACAGGAGTTCTCCTGGTAGTTTTTACACTACCTTGGTAGGCATCTGAAAGACACCACAGAAGTTGTTCTACCTGCTTTCTGGGCTGAGATGGGGAATCGCTGAATTTTGGACTCGGCCGGTGACAAAATGTTCCAAACACACCCCATGCAAAACTCCACCGGGGAAGGTGCCAGACAGGAGTTCTCTTAGTAGTTTTTACACTACCTTGGTAGGCAGCTGAAAGGCACCACAAAAGTTGTTGTACCTGCTTTGTGGGCTGAGATGGGGAAACGCTGAATTTTGGAGTCGGCCGGTGAAAAAATGTTCAAAACACACCCCATGCACAACTCCACCGGGGAAGGTGCCAGACAGGAGTTCTCCTGGTAGTTTTTACACTACCTTGGTAGGCATTTGAAAGACACCACAAAAGTTGTTCTACCTGCTTTCTGGGCTGAGATGGGGAACCGCTGAATTTTGGAGTCGGCCGGTGACAAAATGTTCCAAACACACCCCATGCACAACTCCACCACGGAAGGTGCCAGACAGGAGTTCTCCTGGTAGTTTTTACACTACCTTGGTAGGCATTTGAAAGACACCACAAAAGTTGTTCTACCTGCTTTCTGGGCTGAGATGGGGAACCGCTGAATTTTGGAGTCGGCCGGTGACAAAATGTTCCAAACACACCCCATGCACAACTCCACCGGGGAAGGTGCCAGACAGGAGTTCTCTTGGTAGTTTTTACACTACCTTGGTAGGCAGCTGAAAGGCACCACAAAAGTTGTTGTACCTGCTTTCTGGGCTGAGATGGGGAACCGCTGAATTTTGGAGTCGGCTGGTGACAAAATGTTCCAAACACACCCCATGCACAACTCCACCGGGGAAGGTGCCAGACAGGAGTTCTCCTGGTAGTTTTTACATTGCTCCGGTAGGCATCTGAAACACACCACAAAAGTTGTTGTACCTGCTTTCTGGGCTGAGATGGGGAACCGCTGAATTTTGGAGTCGGCCGGTGACAAAATGTTCCAAACACACCCCATGCACAACTCCACCGGGGAAGGTGCCAGACAGGAGTTCTCTTGGTAGTTTTTACACTACCTTGGTAGGCATCTGAAAGACACCACAAAAGTTGTTCTACCTGCTTTCTGGGCTGAGATGGGGAATCGCTGAATTTTGGACTCGGCCGGTGACAAAATGTTCCAAACACACCCCATGCACAACTCCACCGGGGAAGGTGCCAGACAGGAGTTCTCTTAGTAGTTTTTACACTACCTTGGTAGGCAGCTGAAAGGCACCACAAAAGTTGTTCTACCTGCTTTCTGGGCTGAGATGGGGAAACGCTGAATTTTGGACTCGGCTGGTGACAAAATGTTCCAAACACACCCCATGCACAACTCCACCGGGGAAGGTGCCAGGAACGAATTCTGTTGGTAGTTTTTACACTACCTTGGTAGGCAGCTGAAAGGCACCACAAAAGTTGTTGTACCTGCTTTGTGGGCTGAGATGGGGAACCGCTGAATTTTGGACTCGGCTGGTGACAAAATGTTCCAAACACACCCCATGCACAACTCCACCGGGGAAGGTGCCAGACAGGAGTTCTCCTGGTAGTTTTTACATTGCTCCAGTAGGCCTCTGAAAGACACCACAAAAGATGTTCTACCTGCTTTCTGGGCTGAGATGGGGAACAGCTGAATTTTGGAGTCGGCCGTTGACAAAATGTTCCAAACACACCCCATGCACAACTCCACCGGGGAAGGTGCCAGACAGGAGTTCTCCTGGTAGTTTTTACACTACCTTGGTAGGCAGCTGAAAGGCACCACAAAAGTTGTTCTACCTGCTTTCTGGGCTGAGATGGGGAACCGCTGAATTTTGGACTCGGCTGGTGACAAAATGTTCCAAACACACCCCATGCACAGCTCCACCGGGGAAGGTGCCAGACAGGAGTTCTCCTGGTAGTTTTTACACTACCTTGGTAGGCATCTGGAAGACACCACAAAAGTTGTTCTACCTGCTTTCTGGGCTGAGATGGGGAACCGCTGAATTTTGGACTCGGCTGGTGACAAAATGTTCCAAACACACCCCCTGCACAACTCCACCGGAGAAGGTGCCAGACAGGAGTTCTCCTGGTAGTTTTTACACTACCTTGGTAGGCATCTGAAAGACACCACAAAAGTTGTTCTACCTGCTTTCTGGGCTGAGATGGGGAAACGCTGTATTTTGGAGTCGGCTGGTGACAAAATGTTCCAAACACACCCCATGCACAACTCCACCGGGGAAGGTGCCAGGAACGAATTCTGTTGGTAGTTTTTACACTACCTTGGTAGGCAGCTGAAAGGCACCACAAAAGTTGTTGTACCTGCTTTCTGGGCTGAGATGGGGAACCGCTGAATTTTGGAGTCGGCCGTTGACAAAATGTTCCAAACACACCCCATGCACAACTCCACCACGGAAGGTGCCAGACAGGAGTTCTCCTGGTAGTTTTTACATTGCTCCGGTAGGCATCTGAAAGATACCACAAAAGATGTTCTACCTGCTTTCTGGGCTGAGATGGGGAACCGCTGAATTTTGGACTCGGCCGGTGACAAAATGTTCCAAACACACCCCATGCACAACTCCACCGGGGAAGGTGCCAGACAGGAGTTCTCCTGGTAGTTTTTACATTGCTCCGGTAGGCATCTGAAAGACACCACAAAAGTTGTTCTACCTGCTTTCTGGGCTGAGATGGGGAACCGCTGAATTTTGGAGTCGGCCGGTGACAAAATGTTCCAAACACACCCCATGCACAACTCCACCACGGAAGGTGCCAGACAGGAGTTCTCTTGTTAGTTTTTACACTACCTTGGTAGGCATTTGAAAGGCACCACAAAAGTTGTTCTTCCTGCTTTCTGGGCTGAGATGGGGAACCGCTGAATTTTGGAGTCGGCTGGTGACAAAATGTTCCAAACACACCCCATGCACAACTCCACCACGGAAGGTGCCAGACAGGAGTTCTCCTGGTAGTTTTTACACTACCTTGGTAAGCATTTGAAAGGCACCACAAAAGTTGTTCTTCCTGCTTTCTGGGCTGAGATGGGGAACCGCTGAATTTTGGAGTCGGCCGGTGACAAAATGTTCCGAACACACCCCATGCACAACTACACCGGGGAACGTGCCAGACAGGAGTTCTCTTCGTAGTTTTTACACTACCTTGGTAGGCATCTGAAAGACACCACAAAAGTTGTTCTACCTGCTTTCTGGGCTGAGATGGGGAATCGCTGAATTTTGGACTCGGCCGGTGACAAAATGTTCCAAACACACCCCATGCACAACTCCACCGGGGAAGGTGCCAGGAACGAATTCTGTTGGTAGTTTTTACACTACCTTGGTAGGCAGCTGAAAGGCACCACAAAAGTTGTTCTACCTGCTTTCTGGGCTGAGATGGGGAACCGCTGAATTTTGGAGTCGGCTGGTGACAAAATGTTCCAAACACACCCCATGCACAACTCCACCGGGGAAGGTGCCAGACAGGAGTTCTCCTGGTAGTTTTTACATTGCTCCAGTAGGCCTCTGAAAGACACCACAAAAGATGTTCTACCTGCTTTCTGGGCTGAGATGGGGAACAGCTGAATTTTGGAGTCGGCCGTTGACAAAATGTTCCAAACACACCCCATGCACAACTCCACCGGGGAAGGTGCCAGACAGGAGTTCTCCTGGTAGTTTTTACACTACCTTGGTAGGCAGCTGAAAGGCACCACAAAAGTTGTTCTACCTGCTTTCTGGGCTGAGATGGGGAACCGCTGAATTTTGGACTCGGCTGGTGACAAAATGTTCCAAACACACCCCATGCACAGCTCCACCGGGGAAGGTGCCAGACAGGAGTTCTCCTGGTAGTTTTTACACTACCTTGGTAGGCATCTGAAAGACACCACAAAAGTTGTTCTACCTGCTTTCTGGGCTGAGATGGGGAATCGCTGAATTTTGGAGTCGGCTGGTGACAAAATGTTCCAAACACACCCCCTGCACAACTCCACCGGAGAAGGTGCCAGACAGGAGTTCTCCTGGTAGTTTTTACACTACCTTGGTAGGCATCTGAAAGACACCACAAAAGTTGTTCTACCTGCTTTCTGGGCTGAGATGGGGAAACGCTGAATTTTGGAGTCGGCTGGTGACAAAATGTTCCAAACACACCCCATGCACAACTCCACCGGGGAAGGTGCCAGGAACGAATTCTGTTGGTAGTTTTTACACTACCTTGGTAGGCAGCTGAAAGGCACCACAAAAGTTGTTGTACCTGCTTTGTGGGCTGAGATGGGGAACCGCTGAATTTTGGAGTCGGCCGTTGACAAAATGTTCCAAACACACCCCATGCACAACTCCACCACGGAAGGTGCCAGACAGGAGTTCTCCTGGTAGTTTTTACATTGCTCCGGTAGGCATCTGAAAGATACCACAAAAGATGTTCTACCTGCTTTCTGGGCTGAGATGGGGAACCGCTGAATTTTGGACTCGGCCGGTGACAAAATGTTCCAAACACACCCCATGCACAACTCCACCGGGGAAGGTGCCAGACAGGAGTTCTCCTGGTAGTTTTTACATTGCTCCGGTAGGCATCTGAAAGACACCACAAAAGTTGTTCTACCTGCTTTCTGGGCTGAGATGGGGAACCGCTGAATTTTGGACTCGGCCGGTGACAAAATGTTCCAAACACACCCCATGCACAACTCCACCGGGGAAGGTGCCAGACAGGAGTTCTCCTGGTAGTTTTTACACTACCTTGGTAGGCATCTGAAAGACACCACAGAAGTTGTTCTACCTGCTTTCTGGGCTGAGATGGGGAATCGCTGAATTTTGGACTCGGCCGGTGACAAAATGTTCCAAACACACCCCATGCAAAACTCCACCGGGGAAGGTGCCAGACAGGAGTTCTCTTAGTAGTTTTTACACTACCTTGGTAGGCAGCTGAAAGGCACCACAAAAGTTGTTCTACCTGCTTTCTGGGCTGAGATGGGGAACCGCTGAATTTTGGAGTCGGCCGGTGACAAAATGTTCAAAACACACCCCATGCACAACTCCACCGGGGAAGGTGCCAGACAGGAGTTCTCCTGGTAGTTTTTACACTACCTTGGTAGGCATTTGAAAGACACCACAAAAGTTGTTCTACCTGCTTTCTGGGCTGAGATGGGGAACCGCTGAATTTTGGAGTCGGCCGGTGACAAAATGTTCCAAACACACCCCATGCACAACTCCACCACGGAAGGTGCCAGACAGGAGTTCTCCTGGTAGTTTTTACACTACCTTGGTAGGCATTTGAAAGACACCACAAAAGTTGTTCTACCTGCTTTCTGGGCTGAGATGGGGAACCGCTGAATTTTGGAGTCGGCCGGTGACAAAATGTTCCAAACACACCCCATGCACAACTCCACCGGGGAAGGTGCCAGACAGGAGTTCTCTTGGTAGTTTTTACACTACCTTGGTAGGCAGCTGAAAGGCACCACAAAAGTTGTTGTACCTGCTTTCTGGGCTGAGATGGGGAACCGCTGAATTTTGGAGTCGGCTGGTGACAAAATGTTCCAAACACACCCCATGCACAACTCCACCACGGAAGGTGCCAGACAGGAGTTCTCCTGGTAGTTTTTACATTGCTCCGGTAGGCATCTGAAAGACACCACAAAAGTTGTTGTACCTGCTTTCTGGGCTGAGATGGGGAACCGCTGAATTTTGGACTCGGCCGGTGACAAAATGTTCCAAACACACCCCATGCACAACTCCACCGGGGAAGGTGCCAGACAGGAGTTCTCTTGGTAGTTTTTACACTACCTTGGTAGGCATCTGAAAGACACCACAAAAGTTGTTCTACCTGCTTTCTGGGCTGAGATGGGGAATCGCTGAATTTTGGACTCGGCCGGTGACAAAATGTTCCAAACACACCCCATGCACAACTCCACCGGGGAAGGTGCCAGACAGGAGTTCTCTTAGTAGTTTTTACACTACCTTGGTAGGCATCTGAAAGACACCACAAAAGTTGTTCTACCTGCTTTCTGGGCTGAGATGGGGAAACGCTGAATTTTGGACTCGGCTGGTGACAAAATGTTCCAAACACACCCCATGCACAACTCCACCGGGGAAGGTGCCAGGAACGAATTCTGTTGGTAGTTTTTACACTACCTTGGTAGGCAGCTGAAAGGCACCACAAAAGTTGTTGTACCTGCTTTGTGGGCTGAGATGGGGAACCGCTGAATTTTGGACTCGGCTGGTGACAAAATGTTCCAAACACACCCCCTGCACAACTCCACCACGGAAGGTGCCAGACAGGAGTTCTCCTGGTAGTTTTTACATTGCTCTGGTAGGCATCTGAAAGATACCACAAAAGTTGTTCTACCTGCTTTCTGGGCTGAGATGGGGAACCGCTGAATTTTGGACTCGGCCGGTGACAAAATGTTCCAAACACACCCCCTGCACAACTCCACCGGGGAAGGTGCCAGACAGGAGTTCTCCTGGTAGTTTTTACATTGCTCCGGTAGGCATCTGAAAGACACCACAAAAGTTGTTCTTCCTGCTTTCTGGGCTGAGATGGGGAACCGCTGAATTTTGGACTCGGCCGTTGACAAAATGTTCCAAACACACCCCATGCACAACTCCACCGGGGAAGGTGCCAGACAGGAGTTCTCTTGGTAGTTTTTACACTACCTTGGTAGGCAGCTGAAAGGCACCACAAAAGTTGTTCTACCTGCTTTGTGGGCTGAGATGGGGAAACGCTGAATTTTGGAGTCGGCTGGTGACAAAATGTTCCAAACACACCTTTGCACAACTCCACCGGGGAAGGTGCCAGACAGGAGTTCTCCTGGTAGTTTTTACATTGCTCCGGTAGGCATCTGAAAGACACCACAAAAGTTGTTCTACCTGCTTTCTGGGCTGAGATGGGGAACAGCTGAATTTTGGAGTCGGCCGTTGACAAAATGTTCCAAACACACCCCATGCACAACTCCACCACGGAACGTGCCAGACAGGAGATCTCTTGGTAGTTTTTACACTACCTTGGTAGGCAGCTGAAAGGCACCACAAAAGTTGTTCTACCTGCTTTCTGGGCTGAGATGGGGAACCTCTGAATTTTGGACTCGGCTGGTGACAAAATGTTCCAAACACACCCCATGCACAACTCCACCGGGGAAGGTGCCAGACAGGAGTTCTCCTGGTAGTTTTTACACTACCTTGGTAGGCATCTGAAAGACACCACAAAAGTTGTTCTACCTGCTTTCTGGGCTGAGATGGGGAACAGCTGAAATTTGGACTCGGCCGGTGACAAAATGTTCCAAACACACCCCATGCACAACTCCACCGGGGAAGGTGCCAGACAGGAGTTCTCTTGGTAGTTTTTACACTACCTTGGTAGGCATCTGAAAGGCACCACAAAAGTTGTTCTTCCTTCTTTCTGGGCTGAGATGGGGAACAGCTGAATTTTGGAGTCGGCCGGTGACAAAATGTTCCAAACACACCCCATGCACAACTCCACCGGGGAAGGTGCCAGACAGGAGTTCTCCTGGTAGTTTTTACACTACCTTGGTAGGCATCTGAAAGACACCACAGAAGTTGTTCTACCTGCTTTCTGGGCTGAGATGGGGAATCGCTGAATTTTGGACTCGGCCGGTGACAAAATGTTCCAAACACACCCCATGCAAAACTCCACCGGGGAAGGTGCCAGACAGGAGTTCTCTTAGTAGTTTTTACACTACCTTGGTAGGCAGCTGAAAGGCACCACAAAAGTTGTTGTACCTGCTTTGTGGGCTGAGATGGGGAAACGCTGAATTTTGGAGTCGGCCGGTGAAAAAATGTTCAAAACACACCCCATGCACAACTCCACCGGGGAAGGTGCCAGACAGGAGTTCTCCTGGTAGTTTTTACACTACCTTGGTAGGCATTTGAAAGACACCACAAAAGTTGTTCTACCTGCTTTCTGGGCTGAGATGGGGAACCGCTGAATTTTGGAGTCGGCCGGTGACAAAATGTTCCAAACACACCCCATGCACAACTCCACCACGGAAGGTGCCAGACAGGAGTTCTCCTGGTAGTTTTTACACTACCTTGGTAGGCATTTGAAAGACACCACAAAAGTTGTTCTACCTGCTTTCTGGGCTGAGATGGGGAACCGCTGAATTTTGGAGTCGGCCGGTGACAAAATGTTCCAAACACACCCCATGCACAACTCCACCGGGGAAGGTGCCAGACAGGAGTTCTCTTGGTAGTTTTTACACTACCTTGGTAGGCAGCTGAAAGGCACCACAAAAGTTGTTGTACCTGCTTTCTGGGCTGAGATGGGGAACCGCTGAATTTTGGAGTCGGCTGGTGACAAAATGTTCCAAACACACCCCATGCACAACTCCACCGGGGAAGGTGCCAGACAGGAGTTCTCCTGGTAGTTTTTACATTGCTCCGGTAGGCATCTGAAACACACCACAAAAGTTGTTGTACCTGCTTTCTGGGCTGAGATGGGGAACCGCTGAATTTTGGAGTCGGCCGGTGACAAAATGTTCCAAACACACCCCATGCACAACTCCACCGGGGAAGGTGCCAGACAGGAGTTCTCTTGGTAGTTTTTACACTACCTTGGTAGGCATCTGAAAGACACCACAAAAGTTGTTCTACCTGCTTTCTGGGCTGAGATGGGGAATCGCTGAATTTTGGACTCGGCCGGTGACAAAATGTTCCAAACACACCCCATGCACAACTCCACCGGGGAAGGTGCCAGACAGGAGTTCTCTTAGTAGTTTTTACACTACCTTGGTAGGCATCTGAAAGACACCACAAAAGTTGTTCTACCTGCTTTCTGGGCTGAGATGGGGAAACGCTGAATTTTGGACTCGGCTGGTGACAAAATGTTCCAAACACACCCCATGCACAACTCCACCGGGGAAGGTGCCAGGAACGAATTCTGTTGGTAGTTTTTACACTACCTTGGTAGGCAGCTGAAAGGCACCACAAAAGTTGTTGTACCTGCTTTGTGGGCTGAGATGGGGAACCGCTGAATTTTGGACTCGGCTGGTGACAAAATGTTCCAAACACACCCCCTGCACAACTCCACCACGGAAGGTGCCAGACAGGAGTTCTCCTGGTAGTTTTTACATTGCTCTGGTAGGCATCTGAAAGATACCACAAAAGTTGTTCTACCTGCTTTCTGGGCTGAGATGGGGAACCGCTGAATTTTGGACTCGGCCGGTGACAAAATGTTCCAAACACACCCCCTGCACAACTCCACCGGGGAAGGTGCCAGACAGGAGTTCTCCTGGTAGTTTTTACATTGCTCCGGTAGGCATCTGAAAGACACCACAAAAGTTGTTCTTCCTGCTTTCTGGGCTGAGATGGGGAACCGCTGAATTTTGGACTCGGCCGTTGACAAAATGTTCCAAACACACCCCATGCACAACTCCACCGGGGAAGGTGCCAGACAGGAGTTCTCTTGGTAGTTTTTACACTACCTTGGTAGGCAGCTGAAAGGCACCACAAAAGTTGTTCTACCTGCTTTGTGGGCTGAGATGGGGAAACGCTGAATTTTGGAGTCGGCTGGTGACAAAATGTTCCAAACACACCTTTGCACAACTCCACCGGGGAAGGTGCCAGACAGGAGTTCTCCTGGTAGTTTTTACATTGCTCCGGTAGGCATCTGAAAGACACCACAAAAGTTGTTCTACCTGCTTTCTGGGCTGAGATGGGGAACAGCTGAATTTTGGAGTCGGCCGTTGACAAAATGTTCCAAACACACCCCATGCACAACTCCACCACGGAACGTGCCAGACAGGAGATCTCTTGGTAGTTTTTACACTACCTTGGTAGGCAGCTGAAAGGCACCACAAAAGTTGTTCTACCTGCTTTCTGGGCTGAGATGGGGAACCTCTGAATTTTGGACTCGGCTGGTGACAAAATGTTCCAAACACACCCCATGCACAACTCCACCGGGGAAGGTGCCAGACAGGAGTTCTCCTGGTAGTTTTTACACTACCTTGGTAGGCATCTGAAAGACACCACAAAAGTTGTTCTACCTGCTTTCTGGGCTGAGATGGGGAACAGCTGAATTTTGGACTCGGCCGGTGACAAAATGTTCCAAACACACCCCATGCACAACTCCACCGGGGAAGGTGCCAGACAGGAGTTCTCTTGGTAGTTTTTACACTACCTTGGTAGGCATCTGAAAGGCACCACAAAAGTTGTTCTTCCTTCTTTCTGGGCTGAGATGGGGAACAGCTGAATTTTGGAGTCGGCCGGTGACAAAATGTTCCAAACACACCCCATGCACAACTCCACCGGGGAAGGTGCCAGACAGGAGTTCTCCTGGTAGTTTTTACACTACCTTGGTAGGCATCTGAAAGACACCACAGAAGTTGTTCTACCTGCTTTCTGGGCTGAGATGGGGAATCGCTGAATTTTGGACTCGGCCGGTGACAAAATGTTCCAAACACACCCCATGCAAAACTCCACCGGGGAAGGTGCCAGACAGGAGTTCTCTTAGTAGTTTTTACACTACCTTGGTAGGCAGCTGAAAGGCACCACAAAAGTTGTTCTACCTGCTTTCTGGGCTGAGATGGGGAAACGCTGAATTTTGGAGTCGGCCGGTGAAAAAATGTTCAAAACACACCCCATGCACAACTCCACCGGGGAAGGTGCCAGACAGCAGTTCTCCTGGTAGTTTTTACACTACCTTGGTAGGCATTTGAAAGACACCACAAAAGTTGTTCTACCTGCTTTCTGGGCTGAGATGGGGAACCGCTGAATTTTGGAGTCGGCCGGTGACAAAATGTTCCAAACACACCCCATGCACAACTCCACCACGGAAGGTGCCAGACAGGAGTTCTCCTGGTAGTTTTTACACTACCTTGGTAGGCATTTGAAAGACACCACAAAAGTTGTTCTACCTGCTTTCTGGGCTGAGATGGGGAACCGCTGAATTTTGGAGTCGGCCGGTGACAAAATGTTCCAAACACACCCCATGCACAACTCCACCGGGGAAGGTGCCAGACAGGAGTTCTCTTGGTAGTTTTTACACTACCTTGGTAGGCAGCTGAAAGGCACCACAAAAGTTGTTGTACCTGCTTTCTGGGCTGAGATGGGGAACCGCTGAATTTTGGAGTCGGCTGGTGACAAAATGTTCCAAACACACCCCATGCACAACTCCACCGGGGAAGGTGCCAGACAGGAGTTCTCCTGGTAGTTTTTACATTGCTCCGGTAGGCATCTGAAACACACCACAAAAGTTGTTGTACCTGCTTTCTGGGCTGAGATGGGGAACCGCTGAATTTTGGACTCGGCCGGTGACAAAATGTTCCAAACACACCCCATGCACAACTCCACCGGGGAAGGTGCCAGACAGGAGTTCTCTTGGTAGTTTTTACACTACCTTGGTAGGCATCTGAAAGACACCACAAAAGTTGTTCTACCTGCTTTCTGGGCTGAGATGGGGAATCGCTGAATTTTGGACTCGGCCGGTGACAAAATGTTCCAAACACACCCCATGCACAACTCCACCGGGGAAGGTGCCAGACAGGAGTTCTCTTAGTAGTTTTTACACTACCTTGGTAGGCATCTGAAAGACACCACAAAAGTTGTTCTACCTGCTTTCTGGGCTGAGATGGGGAATCGCTGAATTTTGGAGTCGGCTGGTGACAAAATGTTCCAAACACACCCCATGCACAACTCCACCGGGGAAGGTGCCAGGAACGAATTCTGTTGGTAGTTTTTACACTACCTTGGTAGGCAGCTGAAAGGCACCACAAAAGTTGTTGTACCTGCTTTGTGGGCTGAGATGGGGAAACGCTGAATTTTGGACTCAGCTGGTGACAAAATGTTCCAAACACACCCCCTGCACAACTCCACCACGGAAGGTGCCAGACAGGAGTTCTCCTGGTAGTTTTTACATTGCTCTGGTAGGCATCTGAAAGATACCACAAAAGTTGTTCTACCTGCTTTCTGGGCTGAGATGGGGAACCGCTGAATTTTGGACTCGGCCGTTGACAAAATGTTCCAAACACACCCCATGCACAACTCCACCGGGGAAGGTGCCAGACAGGAGTTCTCCTGGTAGTTTTTACACTACCTTGGTAGGCATCTGAAAGACACCAGCAAAGTTGTTCTACCTGCTTTCTGGGCTGAGATGGGGAAACGCTGAATTTTGGACTCGGCCGGTGACAAAATGTTCCAAACACACCCCATGCACAACTCCACCGGGGAAGGTGCCAGACAGGAGTTCTCTTGGTAGTTTTTACACTACCTTGGTAGGCAGCTGAAAGGCACCACAAAAGTTGTTCTACCTGCTTTCTGGGCTGAGATGGGGAAACGCTGAATTTTGGAGTCGGCTGGTGACAAAATGTTCCAAACACACCTTTGCACAACTCCACCGGGGAAGGTGCCAGACAGGAGTTCTCCTGGTAGTTTTTACATTGCTCCGGTAGGCATCTGAAAGACACCACAAAAGTTGTTCTACCTGCTTTCTGGGCTGAGATGGGGAACAGCTGAATTTTGGAGTCGGCCGTTGACAAAATGTTCCAAACACACCCCATGCACAACTCCACCAGGGAAGGTGCCAGACAGGAGTTCTCTTGGTAGTTTTTACACTACCTTGGTAGGCAGCTGAAAGGCACCACAAAAGTTGTTCTACCTGCTTTCTGGGCTGAGATGGGGAACCGCTGAATTTTGGACTCGGCTGGTGACAAAATGTTCCAAACACACCCCATGCACAACTCCACCGGGGAAGGTGCCAGACAGGAGTTCTCCTGGTAGTTTTTACACTACCTTGGTAGGCAGCTGAAAGACACCACAAAAGTTGTTCTACCTGCTTTCTGGGCTGAGATGGGGAATCGCTGAATTTTGGACTCGGCCGGTGACAAAATGTTCCAAACACACCCCATGCACAACTCCACCGGGGAAGGTGCCAGACAGGAGTTCTCTTAGTAGTTTTTACACTACCTTGGTAGGCATCTGAAAGACACCACAAAAGTTGTTCTACCTGCTTTCTGGGCTGAGATGGGGAAACGCTGAATTTTGGACTCGGCTGGTGACAAAATGTTCCAAACACACCCCATGCACAACTCCACCACGGAAGGTGCCAGACAGGAGTTCTCTTGGTAGTTTTTACACTACCTTGGTAGGCATCTGAAAGACACCACAGAAGTTGTTCTACCTGCTTTCTGGGCTGAGATGGGGAACCGCTGAATTTTGGAGTCGGCCGGTGACAAAATGTTCCAAACACACCCCATGCACAACTCCACCGGGGAAGGTGCCAGACAGGAGTTCTCTTGGTAATTTTTACACTACCTTGGTAGGCATCTGAAAGACACCACAAAAGTTGTTCTACCTGCTTTCTGGGCTGAGATGGGGAAACCCTGAATTTTGGACTCGGCTGGTGACAAAATGTTCCAAACACACCCCATGCACAACTCCACCGGGGAAGGTGCCAGACAGGAGTTCTCTTGGTAGTTTTTACACTACCTTGGTAGGCATCTGAAAGGCACCACAAAAGTTGTTCTTCCTGCTTTCTGGGCTGAGATGGGGAACAGCTGAATTTTGGAGTCGGCCGGTGACAAAATGTTCCAAACACACCCCATGCACAACTCCACCGGGGAAGGTGCCAGACAGGAGTTCTCCTGGTAGTTTTTACACTACCTTGGTAGGCATTTGAAAGGCACCACAAAAGTTGTTCTTCCTGCTTTCTGGGCTGAGATGGGGAACCGCTGAATTTTGGACTCGGCTGGTGACAAAATGTTCCAAACACACCCCATGCACAACTCCACCGGGGAAGGTGCCAGACAGGAGTTCTCTTCGTAGTTTTTACACTACCTTGGTAGGCATCTGAAAGACACCACAAAAGTTGTTCTACCTGCTTTCTGGGCTGAGATGGGGAATCGCTGAATTTTGGACTCGGCCGGTGACAAAATGTTCCAAACACACCCCATGCACAACTCCACCGGGGAAGGTGCCAGACAGGAGTTCTCTTAGTAGTTTTTACACTACCTTGGTAGGCATCTGAAAGGCACCACAAAAGTTGTTCTACCTGCTTTCTGGGCTGAGATGGGGAAACGCTGAATTTTGGACTCGGCTGGTGACAAAATGTTCCAAACACACCCCATGCACAACTCCACCGGGGAAGGTGCCAGACAGGAGTTCTCTTGGTAGTTTTTACACTACCTTGGTAGGCAGCTGAAAGGCACCACAAAAGTTGTTCTACCTGCTTTCTGGGCTGAGATGGGGAAACGCTGAATTTTGGACTCGGCTGGTGACAAAATGTTCCAAACACACCTTTGCACAACTCCACCGGGGAAGGTGCCAGACAGGAGTTCTCCTGGTAGTTTTTACATTGCTCCAGTAGGCATCTGAAAGACACCACAAAAGTTGTTCTACCTGCTTTCTGGGCTGAGATGGGGAACAGCTGAATTTTGGAGTCGGCCGTTGACAAAATGTTCCAAACACACCCCATGCACAACTCCACCGGGGAAGGTGCCAGACAGGAGTTCTCCTGGTAGTTTTTACATTGCTCCAGTAGGCAGCTGAAAGGCACCACAAAAGTTGTTCTACCTGCTTTCTGGGCTGAGATGGGGAACCGCTGAATTTTGGACTCGGCTGGTGACAAAATGTTCCAAACACACCCCATGCACAACTCCACCGGGGAAGGTGCCAGACAGGAGTTCTCCTGGTAGTTTTTACACTACCTTGGTAGGCATCTGAAAGACACCACAAAAGTTGTTCTACCTGCTTTCTGGGCTGAGATGGGGAATCGCTGAATTTTGGACTCGGCCGGTGACAAAATGTTCCAAACACACCCCATGCACAACTCCACCGGGGAAGGTGCCAGACAGGAGTTCTCTTAGTAGTTTTTACACTACCTTGGTAGGCATCTGAAAGACACCACAAAAGTTGTTCTACCTGCTTTCTGGGCTGAGATGGGGAAACGCTGAATTTTGGACTCGGCTGGTGACAAAATGTTCCAAACACACCCCATGCACAACTCCACCGGGGAAGGTGCCAGACAGGAGTTCTCTTGGTAGTTTTTACACTACCTTGGTAGGCAGCTGAAAGGCACCACAAAAGTTGTTCTACCTGCTTTGTGGGCTGAGATGGGGAACCGCTGAATTTTGGAGTCGGCCGGTGACAAAATGTTCCAAACACACCCCATGCACAACTCCACCGGGGAAGGTGCCAGACAGGAGTTCTCCTGGTAGTTTTTACACTACCTTGGTAGGCATCTGAAAGACACCACAAAAGATGTTCTACCTGCTTTGTGGGCTGAGATGGGGAACCGCTGAATTTTGGACTCGGCTGGTGACAAAATGTTCCAAACACACCCCATGCACAACTCCACCGGGGAAGGTGCCAGACAGGAGTTCTCCTGGTAGTTTTTACATTGCTCTGGTAGGCATCTGAAAGATACCACAAAAGATGTTCTACCTGCTTTCTGGGCTGAGATGGGGAACCGCTGAATTTTGGAGTCGGCCGTTGACAAAATGTTCGAAACACACCCCCTGCACAACTCCACCGGGGAAGGTGCCAGACAGTTCTCCTGGTAGTTTTTACATTGCTCCGGTAGGCATCTGAAAGACACCACAAAAGTTGTTCTACCTGCTTTCTGGGCTGAGATGGGGAACCGCTGAATTTTGGACTCGGCCGGTGACAAAATGTTCCAAACACACCCCATGCACAACTCCACCGGGGAAGGTGCCAGACAGGAGTTCTCTTGGTAGTTTTTACACTACCTTGGTAGGCAGCTGAAAGGCACCACAAAAGTTGTTCTACCTGCTTTCTGGGCTGAGATGGGGAAACGCTGAATTTTGGAGTCGGCTGGTGACAAAATGTTCCAAACACACCTTTGCACAACTCCACCGGGGAAGGTGCCAGACAGGAGTTCTCCTGGTAGTTTTTACATTGCTCCGGTAGGCATCTGAAAGACACCACAAAAGTTGTTCTACCTGCTTTCTGGGCTGAGATGGGGAACAGCTGAATTTTGGAGTCGGCCGTTGACAAAATGTTCCAAACACACCCCATGCACAACTCCACCAGGGAAGGTGCCAGACAGGAGTTCTCTTGGTAGTTTTTACACTACCTTGGTAGGCAGCTGAAAGGCACCACAAAAGTTGTTCTACCTGCTTTCTGGGCTGAGATGGGGAACCGCTGAATTTTGGACTCGGCTGGTGACAAAATGTTCCAAACACACCCCATGCACAACTCCACCGGGGAAGGTGCCAGACAGGAGTTCTCCTGGTAGTTTTTACACTACCTTGGTAGGCATCTGAAAGACACCACAAAAGTTGTTCTACCTGCTTTCTGGGCTGAGATGGGGAATCGCTGAATTTTGGACTCGGCCGGTGACAAAATGTTCCAAACACACCCCATGCACAACTCCACCGGGGAAGGTGCCAGACAGGAGTTCTCTTAGTAGTTTTTACACTACCTTGGTAGGCATCTGAAAGACACCACCAAAGTTGTTCTACCTGCTTTCTGGGCTGAGATGGGGAATCGCTGAATTTTGGACTCGGCCGGTGACAAAATGTTCCAAACACACCCCATGCACAACTCCACCGGGGAAGGTGCCAGACAGGAGTTCTCTTGGTAGTTTTTACACTACCATGGTAGGCATCTGAAAGACACCACAAAAGTTGTTCTACCTGCTTTCTGGGCTGAGATGGGGAAACGCTGAATTTTGGACTCGGCTGGTGACAAAATGTTCCAAACACACCCCATGCACAACTCCACCGGGGAAGGTGCCAGACAGGAGTTCTCTTGGTAGTTTTTACACTACCTTGGTAGGCATCTGAAAGGCACCACAAAAGTTGTTCTTCCTGCTTTCTGGGCTGAGATGGGGAACCGCTGAATTTTGGAGTCGGCCGGTGACAAAATGTTCCAAACACACCCCATGCACAACTCCACCGGGGAAGGTGCCAGACAGGAGTTCTCCTGGTAGTTTTTACACTACCTTGGTAGGCATTTGAAAGGCACCACAAAAGTTGTTCTTCCTGCTTTCTGGGCTGAGATGGGGAACCGCTGAATTTTGGAGTCGGCTGGTGACAAAATGTTCCAAACACACCCCATGCACAACTCCACCGGGGAAGGTGCCAGACAGGAGTTCTCTTAGTAGTTTTTACACTACCTTGGTAGGCAGCTGAAAGGCACCACAAAAGTTGTTCTACCTGCTTTCTGGGCTGAGATGGGGAAACGCTGAATTTTGGACTCGGCTGGTGACAAAATGTTCCAAACACACCCCATGCACAACTCCACCACGGAAGGTGCCAGGAACGAATTCTGTTGGTAGTTTTTACACTACCTTGGTAGGCAGCTGAAAGGCACCACAAAAGTTGTTGTACCTGCTTTGTGGGCTGAGATGGGGAAACGCTGAATTTTGGACTCGGCTGGTGACAAAATGTTCCAAACACACCCCCTGCACAACTCCACCACGGAAGGTGCCAGACAGGAGTTCTCCTGGTAGTTTTTACATTGCTCCGGTAGGCATCTGAAAGATACCACAAAAGATGTTCTACCTGCTTTCTGGGCTGAGATGGGGAACCGCTGAATTTTGGACTCGGCCGGTGACAAAATGTTCCAAACACACCCCATGCACAACTCCACCGGGGAAGGTGCCAGACAGGAGTTCTCTTAGTAGTTTTTACACTACCTTGGTAGGCAGCTGAAAGGCACCACAAAAGTTGTTCTACCTGCTTTCTGGGCTGAGATGGGGAACCGCTGAATTTTGGACTCGGCCGGTGACAAAATGTTCCAAACACACCCCATGCAAAACTCCACCGGGGAAGGTGCCAGACAGGAGTTCTCTTAGTAGTTTTTACACTACCTTGGTAGGCAGCTGAAAGGCACCACAAAAGTTGTTCTACCTGCTTTCTGGGCTGAGATGGGGAACCGCTGAATTTTGGACTCGGCTGGTGACAAATGTTCAAAACACACCCCATGCACAACTCCACCACGGAAGGTGCCAGACAGGAGTTCTCCTGGTAGTTTTTACACTACCTTGGTAGGCATTTGAAAGACACCACAAAAGTTGTTCTACCTGCTTTCTGGGCTGAGATGGGGAACCGCTGAATTTTGGAGTCGGCCGGTGACAAAATGTTCCAAACACACCCCATGCACAACTCCACCACGGAAGGTGCCAGACAGGAGTTCTCCTGGTAGTTTTTACACTACCTTGGTAGGCATTTGAAAGACACCACAAAAGTTGTTCTACCTGCTTTCTGGGCTGAGATGGGGAACCGCTGAATTTTGGACTCGGCCGGTGACAAAATGTTCCAAACACACCCCATGCACAACTCCACCACGGAAGGTGCCAGACAGGAGTTCTCTTGGTAGTTTTTACACTACCTTGGTAGGCATCTGAAAGGCACCACAAAAGTTGTTGTACCTGCTTTCTGGGCTGAGATGGGGAACCGCTGAATTTTGGAGTCGGCTGGTGACAAAATGTTCCAAACACACCCCATGCACAACTCCACCGGGGAAGGTGCCAGACAGGAGTTCTCCTGGTAGTTTTTACATTGCTCCGGTAGGCATCTTAAAGACACCAAAAAAGTTGTTCTACCTGCTTTGTGGGCTGAGATGGGGAAACGCTGAATTTTGGACTCGGCTGGTGACAAAATGTTCCAAACACACCTTTGCACAACTCCACCGGGGAAGGTGCCAGACAGGAGTTCTCCTGGTAGTTTTTACATTGCTCCGGTAGGCATCTGAAAGACACCACAAAAGTTGTTCTACCTGCTTTCTGGGCTGAGATGGGGAACCGCTGAATTTTGGACTCGGCCGGTGACAAAATGTTCCAAACACACCCCATGCACAACTCCACCGGGGAAGGTGCCAGACAGGAGTTCTCCTGGTAGTTTTTACACTACCTTGGTAGGCATCTGAAAGACACCACAAAAGTTGTTCTACCTGCTTTCTGGGCTGAGATGGGGAATCGCTGAATTTTGGACTCGGCCGGTGACAAAATGTTCCAAACACACCCCATGCACAACTCCACCGGGGAAGGTGCCAGACAGGAGTTCTCTTAGTAGTTTTTACACTACCTTGGTAGGCATCTGAAAGACACCACAAAAGTTGTTCTACCTGCTTTCTGGGCTGAGATGGGGAAACGCTGAATTTTGGACTCGGCTGGTGACAAAATGTTCCAAACACACCCCATGCACAACTCCACCGGGGAAGGTGCCAGGAACGAATTCTGTTGGTAGTTTTTACACTACCTTGGTAGGCATTTGAAAGGCACAAGAAAAGTTGTTGTACCTGCTTTGTGGGCTGAGATGGGGAACTGCTGAATTTTGGAGTCGGCCGGTGACAAAATGTTCCAAACACACCCCATGCACAACTCCACCGGGGAAGGTGCCAGACAGGAGTTCTCTTGGTAGTTTTTACACTACCTTGGTAGGCATCTAAAAGGCACCACAAAAGTTGTTCTACCTGCTTTCTGGGCTGAGATGGGGAACCGCTGAATTTTGGAGTCGGCCGGTGACAAAATGTACCAAACACACCCCATGCACAACTCCACCGGGGAAGGTGCCAGACAGGAGTTCTCCTGGTAGTTTTTACACTACCTTGGTAAGCATTTGAAAGGCACCACAAAAGTTGTTCTTCCTGCTTTCTGGGCTGAGATGGGGAACCGCTGAATTTTGGAGTCGGCCGGTGACAAAATGTTCCAAACACACCCCATGCACAACTCCACCACGGAAGGTGCCATACAGGAGTTCTCCTGGTAGTTTTTACATTGCTCCGGTAGGCATCTTAAAGACACCACAAAAGTTGTTCTACCTGCTTTCTGGGCTGAGATGGGGAACCGCTGAATTTTGGACTCGGCCGGTGACAAAATGTTCCAAACACACCCCATGCACAACTCCACCGGGGAAGGTGCCAGACAGGAGTTCTCTTCGTAGTTTTTACACTACCTTGGTAGGCATCTGAAAGACACCACAAAAGTTGTTCTACCTGCTTTCTGGGCTGAGATGGGGAATCGCTGAATTTTGGACTCGGCCGGTGACAAAATGTTCCAAACACACCCCATGCACAACTCCACCGGGGAAGGTGCCAGACAGGAGTTCTCCTGGTAGTTTTTACACTACCTTGGTAGGCATTTGAAAGACACCACAAAACTTGTTCTACCTGCTTTCTGGGCTGAGATGGGGAACCGCTGAATTTTGGAGTCGGCCGGTGACAAAATGTTCCAAACACACCCCATGCACAACTCCACCACGGAAGGTGCCAGACAGGAGTTCTCTTGGTAGTTTTTACACTACCTTGGTAGGCAGCTGAAAGGCACCACAAAAGTTGTTCTACCTGCTTTCTGGGCTGAGATGGGGAAACGCTGAATTTTGGACTCGGCTGGTGACAAAATGTTCCAAACACACCCCATGCACAACTCCACCGGGGAAGGTGCCAGACAGGAGTTCTCTTGGTAGTTTTTACATTGCTCCGGTAGGCATCTGAAGACACCACAAAAGTTGTTCTACCTGCTTTCTGGGCTGAGATGGGGAACAGCTGAATTTTGGACTCGGCCGGTGACAAAATGTTCCAAACACACCCCATGCACAACTCCACCGGGGAAGGTGCCAGACAGGAGTTCTCCTGGTAGTTTTTACACTACCTTGGTAGGCATCTGAAAGACACCACAAAAGTTGTTCTACCTGCTTTCTGGGCTGAGATGGGGAATCGCTGAATTTTGGAGTCGGCCGGTGACAAAATGTTCCAAACACACCCCATGCACAACTCCACCGGGGAAGGTGCCAGACAGGAGTTCTCTTGATAGTTTTTACACTACCTTGGTAGGCATCTGAAAGACACCACAAAAGTTGTTCTACCTGCTTTCTGGGCTGAGATGGGGAAACGCTGAATTTTGGAGTCGGCCGGTGACAAAATGTTCCAAACACACCCCATGCACAACTCCACCACGGAAGGTGCCAGACAGGAGTTCTCCTGGTAGTTTTTACACTACCTTGGTAAGCATTTGAAAGGCACCACAAAAGTTGTTCTTCCTGCTTTCTGGGCTGAGATGGGGAACCGCTGAATTTTGGAGTCGGCCGGTGACAAAATGTTCCAAACACACCCCATGCACAACTCCACCGGGGAAGGTGCCATACAGGAGTTCTCCTGGTAGTTTTTACATTGCTCCGGTAGGCATCTTAAAGACACCACAAAAGTTGTTCTACCTGCTTTCTGGGCTGAGATGGGGAACCGCTGAATTTTGGAGTCGGCCGGTGACAAAATGTTCCAAACACACCCCATGCACAACTCCACCGGGGAAGGTGCCAGACCGGAGTTCTCTTCGTAGTTTTTACACTACCTTGGTAGGCATCTGAAAGACACCACAAAAGTTGTTCTACCTGCTTTCTGGGCTGAGATGGGGAATCGCTGAATTTTGGACTCGGCCGGTGACAAAATGTTCCAAACACACCCCATGCACAACTCCACCGGGGAAGGTGCCAGACAGGAGTTCTGTTGGTAGATTTTACACTACCTTGGTAGGCATTTGAAAGACACCACAAAAGTTGTTCTACCTGCTTTCTGGGCTGAGATGGGGAACCGCTGAATTTTGGACTCGGCCGTTGACAAAATGTTCCAAACACACCCCATGCACAACTCCACCGGGGAAGGTGCCAGACAGGAGTTCTCTTGGTAGTTTTTACACTACCTTGGTAGGCAGCTGAAAGGCACCACAAAAGTTGTTCTACCTGCTTTCTGGGCTGAGATGGGGAAACGCTGAATTTTGGACTCGGCTGGTGACAAAATGTTCCAAACACACCCCATGCACAACTCCACCGGGGAAGGTGCCAGACAGGAGTTCTCCTGGTAGTTTTTACATTGCTCCGGTAGGCATCTGAAGACACCACAAAAGTTGTTCTACCTGCTTTCTGGGCTGAGATGGGGAACAGCTGAATTTTGGAGTCGGCCGGTGACAAAATGTTCCAAACACACCCCATGCACAACTCCACCGGGGAAGGTGCCAGACAGGAGTTCTCCTGGTAGTTTTTACACTACCTTGGTAGGCATCTGAAAGAAACCACAAAAGTTGTTCTACCTGCTTTCTGGGCTGAGATGGGGAATCGCTGAATTTTGGACTCGGCCGGTGACAAAATGTTCCAAACACACCCCATGCACAACTCCACCGGGGAAGGTGCCAGACAGGAGTTCTCCTGGTAGTTTTTACACTACCTTGGTAGGCATCTGAAAGACACCACAAAAGTTGTTCTACCTGCTTTCTGGGCTGAGATGGGGAAACGCTGAATTTTGGACTCGGCTGGTGACAAAATGTTCCAAACACACCCCATGCACAACTCCACCGGGGAAGGTGCCAGACAGGAGTTCTCCTGGTAGTTTTTACACTACCTTGGTAGGCAGCTGAAAGGCACAAGAAAAGTTGTTGTACCTGCTTTGTGGGCTGAGATGGGGAAACGCTGAATTTTGGAGTCGGCCGTTGACAAAATGTTCCAAACACACCCCATGCACAACTCCACCGGGGAAGGTGCCAGACAGGAGTTCTCCTGGTAGTTTTTACATTGCTCCGGTAGGCATCTGAAAGATACCACAAAAGATGTTCTACCTGCTTTCTGGGCTGAGATGGGGAACCGCTGAATTTTGGAGTCGGCCGTTGACAAAATGTTCCAAACACACCCCATGCACAACTCCACCGGGGAAGGTGCCAGACAGGAGTTCTCCTGGTAGTTTTTACATTGCTCCGGTAGGCATCTGAAAGACACCACAAAAGTTGTTCTACCTGCTTTCTGGGCTGAGATGGGGAACCGCTGAATTTTGGAGTCGGCCGTTGACAAAATGTTCCAAACACACCCCATGCACAACTCCACCGGGGAAGGTGCCAGACAGGAGTTCTCCTGGTAGTTTTTACACTACCTTGGTAGGCATCTGAAAGACACCACAAAAGTTGTTCTACCTGCTTTCTGGGCTGAGATGGGGAATCGCTGAATTTTGGAGTCGGCCGGTGACAAAATGTTCCAAACACACCCCATGCACAACTCCACCGGGGAAGGTGCCAGACAGGAGTTCTCTTGATAGTTTTTACACTACCTTGGTAGGCATCTGAAAGACACCACAAAAGTTGTTCTACCTGCTTTCTGGGCTGAGATGGGGAAACGCTGAATTTTGGAGTCGGCCGGTGACAAAATGTTCCAAACACACCCCATGCACAACTCCACCACGGAAGGTGCCAGACAGGAGTTCTCCTGGTAGTTTTTACACTACCTTGGTAAGCATTTGAAAGGCACCACAAAAGTTGTTCTTCCTGCTTTCTGGGCTGAGATGGGGAACCGCTGAATTTTGGAGTCGGCCGGTGACAAAATGTTCCAAACACACCCCATGCACAACTCCACCGGGGAAGGTGCCATACAGGAGTTCTCCTGGTAGTTTTTACATTGCTCCGGTAGGCATCTTAAAGACACCACAAAAGTTGTTCTACCTGCTTTCTGGGCTGAGATGGGGAACCGCTGAATTTTGGAGTCGGCCGGTGACAAAATGTTCCAAACACACCCCATGCACAACTCCACCGGGGAAGGTGCCAGACCGGAGTTCTCTTCGTAGTTTTTACACTACCTTGGTAGGCATCTGAAAGACACCACAAAAGTTGTTCTACCTGCTTTCTGGGCTGAGATGGGGAATCGCTGAATTTTGGACTCGGCCGGTGACAAAATGTTCCAAACACACCCCATGCACAACTCCACCGGGGAAGGTGCCAGACAGGAGTTCTGTTGGTAGATTTTACACTACCTTGGTAGGCATTTGAAAGACACCACAAAAGTTGTTCTACCTGCTTTCTGGGCTGAGATGGGGAACCGCTGAATTTTGGACTCGGCCGTTGACAAAATGTTCCAAACACACCCCATGCACAACTCCACCGGGGAAGGTGCCAGACAGGAGTTCTCTTGGTAGTTTTTACACTACCTTGGTAGGCAGCTGAAAGGCACCACAAAAGTTGTTCTACCTGCTTTCTGGGCTGAGATGGGGAAACGCTGAATTTTGGACTCGGCTGGTGACAAAATGTTCCAAACACACCCCATGCACAACTCCACCGGGGAAGGTGCCAGACAGGAGTTCTCCTGGTAGTTTTTACATTGCTCCGGTAGGCATCTGAAGACACCACAAAAGTTGTTCTACCTGCTTTCTGGGCTGAGATGGGGAACAGCTGAATTTTGGAGTCGGCCGGTGACAAAATGTTCCAAACACACCCCATGCACAACTCCACCGGGGAAGGTGCCAGACAGGAGTTCTCCTGGTAGTTTTTACACTACCTTGGTAGGCATCTGAAAGAAACCACAAAAGTTGTTCTACCTGCTTTCTGGGCTGAGATGGGGAATCGCTGAATTTTGGACTCGGCCGGTGACAAAATGTTCCAAACACACCCCATGCACAACTCCACCGGGGAAGGTGCCAGACAGGAGTTCTCCTGGTAGTTTTTACACTACCTTGGTAGGCATCTGAAAGACACCACAAAAGTTGTTCTACCTGCTTTCTGGGCTGAGATGGGGAAACGCTGAATTTTGGACTCGGCTGGTGACAAAATGTTCCAAACACACCCCATGCACAACTCCACCGGGGAAGGTGCCAGACAGGAGTTCTCTTGGTAGTTTTTACACTACCTTGGTAGGCAGCTGAAAGGCACAAGAAAAGTTGTTGTACCTGCTTTGTGGGCTGAGATGGGGAAACGCTGAATTTTGGAGTCGGCCGTTGACAAAATGTTCCAAACACACCCCATGCACAACTCCACCGGGGAAGGTGCCAGACAGGAGTTCTCCTGGTAGTTTTTACATTGCTCCGGTAGGCATCTGAAAGATACCACAAAAGATGTTCTACCTGCTTTCTGGGCTGAGATGGGGAACCGCTGAATTTTGGAGTCGGCCGTTGACAAAATGTTCCAAACACACCCCATGCACAACTCCACCGGGGAAGGTGCCAGACAGGAGTTCTCCTGGTAGTTTTTACATTGCTCCGGTAGGCATCTGAAAGACACCACAAAAGTTGTTCTACCTGCTTTCTGGGCTGAGATGGGGAACCGCTGAATTTTGGAGTCGGCTGGTGACAAAATGTTCCAAACACACCCCATGCACAACTCCACCGGGGAAGGTGCCAGACAGGAGTTCTCCTGGTAGTTTTTACACTACCTTGGTAGGCATCTGAAAGACACCACAGAAGTTGTTCTACCTGCTTTCTGGGCTGAGATGGGGAATCGCTGAATTTTGGACTCGGCCGGTGACAAAATGTTCCAAACACACCCCATGCACAACTCCACCGGGGAAGGTGCCAGACAGGAGTTCTCTTGGTAGTTTTTACACTACCTTGGTAGGCATTTGAAAGACACCACAAAAGTTGTTCTACCTGCTTTGTGGGCTGAGATGGGGAACCGCTGAATTTTGGAGTCGGCCGGTGACAAAATGTTCAAAACACACCCCATGCACAACTCCACCACGGAAGGTGCCAGACAGGAGTTCTCCTGGTAGTTTTTACACTACCTTGGTAGGCATTTGAAAGACACCACAAAAGTTGTTCTACCTGCTTTCTGGGCTGAGATGGGGAACCGCTGAATTTTGGACTCGGCTGGTGACAAATAGTTCCAAACACACCCCCTGCACAACTCCACCGGGGAAGGTGCCAGACAGGAGTTCTCCTGGTAGTTTTTACACTACCTTGGTAGGCATCTGAAAGACACCACAAAAGTTGTTCTACCTGCTTTCTGGGCTGAGATGGGGAATCGCTGAATTTTGGACTCGGCCGGTGACAAAATGTTCCAAACACACCCCATGCACAACTCCACCGGGGAAGGTGCCAGACAGGAGTTCTCTTAGTAGTTTTTACACTACCTTGGTAGGCATCTGAAAGACACCACAAAAGTTGTTCTACCTGCTTTCTGGGCTGAGATGGGGAACCGCTGAATTTTGGACTCGGCTGGTGACAAAATGTTCCACAGACACCCCATGCACAACTCCACCGGGGAAGGTGCCAGGAACGAATTCTGTTGGTAGTTTTTACACTACCTTGGTAGGCAGCTGAAAGGCACAAGAAAAGTTGTTGTACCTGCTTTGTGGGCTGAGATGGGGAAACACTGAATTTTGGAGTCGGCCGTTGACAAAATGTTCCAAACACACCCCATGCACAACTCCACCGGGGAAGGTGCCAGACAGGAGTTCTCCTGGTAGTTTTTACATTGCTCCGGTAGGCATCTGAAAGACACCACAAAAGTTGTTCTACCTGCTTTCTGGGCTGAGATGGGGAACCGCTGAATTTTGGAGTCGGCCGTTGACAAAATGTTCCAAACACATCCCATGCACAACTCCACCGGGGAAGGTGCCAGACAGGAGTTCTCCTGGTAGTTTTTACACTACCTTGGTAGGCATCTGAAAGACACCACAGAAGTTGTTCTACCTGCTTTCTGGGCTGAGATGGGGAATCGCTGAATTTTGGACTCGGCCGGTGACAAAATGTTCCAAACACACCCCATGCACAACTCCACCGGGGAAGGTGCCAGACAGGAGTTCTCTTGGTAGTTTTTACACTACCTTGGTAGGCATTTGAAAGACACCACAAAAGTTGTTCTACCTGCTTTGTGGGCTGAGATGGGGAACCGCTGAATTTTGGAGTCGGCCGGTGACAAAATGTTCAAAACACACCCCATGCACAACTCCACCACGGAAGGTGCCAGACAGGAGTTCTCCTGGTAGTTTTTACACTACCTTGGTAGGCATTTGAAAGACACCACAAAAGTTGTTCTACCTGCTTTCTGGGCTGAGATGGGGAACCGCTGAATTTTGGACTCGGCTGGTGACAAATAGTTCCAAACACACCCCCTGCACAACTCCACCGGGGAAGGTGCCAGACAGGAGTTCTCCTGGTAGTTTTTACACTACCTTGGTAGGCATCTGAAAGACACCACAAAAGTTGTTCTACCTGCTTTCTGGGCTGAGATGGGGAATCGCTGAATTTTGGACTCAGCCGGTGACAAAATGTTCCAAACACACCCCATGCACAACTCCACCGGGGAAGGTGCCAGACAGGAGTTCTCTTAGTAGTTTTTACACTACCTTGGTAGGCATCTGAAAGACACCACAAAAGTTGTTCTACCTGCTTTCTGGGCTGAGATGGGGAAACGCTGAATTTTGGACTCGGCTGGTGACAAAATGTTCCAAACACACCCCATGCACAACTCCACCGGGGAAGGTGCCAGGAACGAATTCTGTTGGTAGTTTTTACACTACCTTGGTAGGCAGCTGAAAGGCACAAGAAAAGTTGTTGTACCTGCTTTGTGGGCTGAGATGGGGAAACACTGAATTTTGGAGTCGGCCGTTGACAAAATGTTCCAAACACACCCCATGCACAACTCCACCGGGGAAGGTGCCAGACAGGAGTTCTCCTGGTAGTTTTTACATTGCTCCGGTAGGCATCTGAAAGATACCACAAAAGATGTTCTACCTGCTTTCTGGGCTGAGATGGGGAACCGCTGAATTTTGGACTCGGCCGGTGACAAAATGTTCCAAACACACCCCATGCACAACTCCACCGGGGAAGGTGCCAGACAGGAGTTCTCCTGGTAGTTTTTACACTACCTTGGTAGGCATCTGAAAGACACCACAGAAGTTGTTCTACCTGCTTTCTGGGCTGAGATGGGGAATCGCTGAATTTTGGACTCGGCCGGTGACAAAATGTTCCAAACACACCCCATGCAAAACTCCACCGGGGAAGGTGCCAGACAGGAGTTCTCTTAGTAGTTTTTACACTACCTTGGTAGGCAGCTGAAAGGCACCACAAAAGTTGTTCTACCTGCTTTGTGGGCTGAGATGGGGAACCGCTGAATTTTGGAGTCGGCCGGTGACAAAATGTTCAAAACACACCCCATGCACAACTCCACCACGGAAGGTGCCAGACAGGAGTTCTCCTGGTAGTTTTTACACTACCTTGGTAGGCATTTGAAAGACACCACAAAAGTTGTTCTACCTGCTTTCTGGGCTGAGATGGGGAACCGCTGAATTTTGGAGTCGGCCGGTGACAAAATGTTCCAAACACACCCCATGCACAACTCCACCACGGAAGGTGCCAGACAGGAGTTCTCCTGGTAGTTTTTACACTACCTTGGTAGGCATTTGAGAGACACCACAAAAGTTGTTCTACCTGCTTTCTGGGCTGAGATGGGGAACCGCTGAATTTTGGAGTCAGCCGGTGACAAAATGTTCCAAACACACCCCATGCACAACTCCACCACGGAAGGTGCCAGACAGGAGTTCTCTTGGTAGTTTTTACACTACCTTGGTAGGCATCTGAAAGGCACCACAAAAGTTGTTCTACCTGCTTTCTGGGCTGAGATGGGGAACCGCTGAATTTTGGAGTCGGCTGGTGACAAAATGTTCCAAACACACCCCATGCACAACTCCACCACGGAAGGTGCCAGGAACGAATTCTGTTGGTAGTTTTTACACTACCTTGGTAGGCAGCTGAAAGGCACCACAAAAGTTGTTGTACCTGCTTTGTGGGCTGAGATGGGGAACCGCTGAATTTTGGACTCGGCTGGTGACAAAATGTTCCAAACACACCCCCTGCACAACTCCACCACGGAAGGTGCCAGACAGGAGTTCTCCTGGTAGTTTTTACATTGCTCCGGTAGGCATCTGAAAGATACCACAAAAGATGTTCTACCTGCTTTCTGGGCTGAGATGGGGAACCGCTGAATTTTGGACTCGGCCGTTGACAAAATGTTCCAAACACACCCCCTGCACAACTCCACCGGGGAAGGTGCCAGACAGGAGTTCTCCTGGTAGTTTTTACATTGCTCCAGTAGGCATCTGAAAGACACCACAAAAGTTGTTCTACCTGCTTTGTGGGCTGAGATGGGGAACCGCTGAATTTTGGAGTCGGCTGGTGACAAAATGTTCCAAACACACCCCATGCACAACTCCACCGGGGAAGGTGCCAGACAGGAGTTCTCTTGGTAGTTTTTACACTACCTTGGTAGGCAGCTGAAAGGCACCACAAAAGTTGTTCTACCTGCTTTGTGGGCTGAGATGGGGAACCGCTGAATTTTGGAGTCGGCTGGTGACAAAATGTTCCAAACACACCCCATGCACAACTCCACCACGGAAGGTGCCAGACAGGAGTTCTCCTGGTAGTTTTTACACTACCTTGGTAGGCATCTGAAAGACACCACAAAAGTTGTTCTACCTGCTTTCTGGGCTGAGATGGGGAACCGCTGAATTTTGGACTCGGCCGGTGACAAAATGTTCCAAACACACCCCATGCACAACTCCACCGGGGAAGGTGCCAGACAGGAGTTCTCCTGGTAGTTTTTACACTACCTTGGTAGGCATCTGAAAGACACCACAAAAGTTGTTCTACCTGCTTTCTGGGCTGAGATGGGGAAACGCTGAATTTTGGACTCGGCTGGTGACAAAATGTTCCAAACACACCCCATGCACAACTCCACCGGGGAAGGTGCCAGACAGGAGTTCTCTTGGTAGTTTTTACACTACCTTGGTAGGCAGCTGAAAGGCACCACAAAAGTTGTTCTACCTGCTTTCTGGGCTGAGATGGGGAAACGCTGAATTTTGGAGTCGGCCGGTGACAAAATGTTCCAAACACACCCCATGCACAACTCCACCGGGGAAGGTGCCAGACAGGAGTTCTCTTGGTAGTTTTTACACTACCTTGGTAGGCATCTGAAAGGCACCACAAAAGTTGTTCTTCCTGCTTTCTGGGCTGAGATGGGGAACCGCTGAATTTTGGAGTCGGCTGGTGACAAAATGTTCCAAAGACACCCCATGCACAACTCCACCGGGGAAGGTGCCAGACAGGAGTTCTCCTGGTAGTTTTTACACTACCTTGGTAGGCATTTGAAAGGCACCACAAAAGTTGTTCTTCCTGCTTTGTGGGCTGAGATGGGGAACCGCTGAATTTTGGAGTCGGCCGGTGACAAAATGTTCCAAACACACCCCATGCAAAACTCCACCGGGGAAGGTGCCAGACAGGAGTTCTCCTGGTAGTTTTTACACTACCTTGGTAGGCATCTGAAAGGCACCACAAAAGTTGTTCTACCTGCTTTGTGGGCTGAGATGGGGAACCGCTGAATTTTGGACTCGGCTGGTGACAAAATGTTCAAAACACACCCCATGCACAACTCCACCACGGAAGGTGCCAGACAGGAGTTCTCCTGGTAGTTTTTACACTACCTTGGTAGGCATCTGAAAGACACCACAAAAGTTGTTCTACCTGCTTTCTGGGCTGAGATGGGGAACCGCTGAATTTTGGAGTCGGCTGGTGACAAAATGTTCCAAACACACCCCATGCACAACTCCACCGGGGAAGCTGCCAGACAGGAGTTCTCTTGGTAGTTTTTACACTACCTTGGTAGGCAGCTGAAAGGCACCACAAAAGTTGTTGTACCTGCTTTCTGGGCTGAGATGGGGAACCGCTGAATTTTGGAGTCGGCTGGTGACAAAATGTTCCAAACACACCCTCTGCACAACTCCACCGGGGAAGGTGCCAGACAGGAGTTCTCCTGGTAGTTTTTACATTGCTCCGGTAGGCATCTGAAAGATACCACAAAAGATGTTCTACCTGCTTTCTGGGCTGAGATGGGGAACCGCTGAATTTTGGACTCGGCTGCTGACAAAATGTTCCAAACACACCCCCTGCACAACTCCACCGGGGAAGGTGCCAGACAGGAGTTCTCCTGGTAGTTTTTACATTGCTCCGGTAGGCATCTGAAAGACACCACAAAAGTTGTTCTACCTGCTTTCTGGGCTGAGATGGGGAACCGCTGAATTTTGGACTCGGCCGGTGACAAAATGTACCAAACACACCCCATGCACAACTCCACCGGGGAAGGTGCCAGACAGGAGTTCTCCTGGTAGTTTTTACACTACCTTGGTAGGCATCTGAAAGACACCACAGAAGTTGTTCTACCTGCTTTCTGGGCTGAGATGGGGAACCGCTGAATTTTGGACTCGGCCGGTGACAAAATGTTCCAAACACACCGCATGCACAACTCCACCGGGGAAGGTGCCAGACAGGAGTTCTCCTGGTAGTTTTTACATTGCTCCGGTAGGCATCTGAAAGACACCACAAAAGTTGTTCTACCTGCTTTCTGGGCTGAGATGGGGAATCGCTGAATTTTGGACTCGGCCGGTGACAAAATGTTCCAAACACACCCCATGCACAACTCCACCGGGGAAGGTGCCAGACAGGAGTTCTCTTGGTAGTTTTTACACTACCTTGGTAGGCAGCTGAAAGGCACCACAAAAGTTGTTCTTCCTGCTTTCTGGGCTGAGATGGGGAAACGCTGAATTTTGGAGTCGGCTGGTGACAAAATGTTCCAAACACACCCCATGCACAACTCCACCGGGGAAGGTGCCAGACAGGAGTTCTCTTGGTAGTTTTTACACTACCTTGGTAGGCATTTGAAAGGCACCACAAAAGTTGTTCTTCCTGCTTTGTGGGCTGAGATGGGGAACCGCTGAATTTTGGAGTCGGCCGGTGACAAAATGTTCCAAACACACCCCATGCAAAACTCCACCGGGGAAGGTGCCAGACAGGAGTTCTCTTAGTAGTTTTTACACTACCTTGGTAGGCATCTGAAAGGCACCACAAAAGTTGTTCTACCTGCTTTCTGGGCTGAGATGGGGAACCGCTGAATTTTGGAGTCGGCTGGTGACAAAATGTTCCAAACACACCCCATGCACAACTCCACCGGGGAAGCTGCCAGACAGGAGTTCTCTTGGTAGTTTTTACACTACCTTGGTAGGCAGCTGAAAGGCACCACAAAAGTTGTTGTACCTGCTTTCTGGGCTGAGATGGGGAACCGCTGAATTTTGGAGTCGGCTGGTGACAAAATGTTCCAAACACACCCTCTGCACAACTCCACCGGGGAAGGTGCCAGACAGGAGTTCTCCTGGTAGTTTTTACATTGCTCCGGTAGGCATCTGAAAGATACCACAAAAGATGTTCTACCTGCTTTCTGGGCTGAGATGGGGAACCGCTGAATTTTGGACTCGGCTGCTGACAAAATGTTCCAAACACACCCCCTGCACAACTCCACCGGGGAAGGTGCCAGACAGGAGTTCTCCTGGTAGTTTTTACATTGCTCCGGTAGGCATCTGAAAGACACCACAAAAGTTGTTCTACCTGCTTTCTGGGCTGAGATGGGGAACCGCTGAATTTTGGACTCGGCCGGTGACAAAATGTTCCAAACACACCCCATGCACAACTCCACCGGGGAAGGTGCCAGACAGGAGTTCTCCTGGTAGTTTTTTACACTACCTTGGTAGGCATCTGAAAGACACCACAGAAGTTGTTCTACCTGCTTTCTGGGCTGAGATGGGGAATCGCTGAATTTTGGACTCGGCTGGTGACAAAATGTTCCAAACACACCCCATGCACAACTCCACCGGGGAAGGTGCCAGACAGGAGTTCTCTTGGTAGTTTTTACACTACCTTGGTAGGCAGCTGAAAGGCACCACAAAAGTTGTTCTTCCTGCTTTCTGGGCTGAGATGGGGAATCGCTGAATTTTGGACTCGGCCGGTGACAAAATGTTCCACAGACACCCCATGCACAACTCCACCGGGGAAGGTGCCAGGAACGAATTCTGTTGTTAGTTTTTACACTACCTTGGTAGGCAGCTGAAAGGCACAAGAAAAGTTGTTGTACCTGCTTTGTGGGCTGAGATGGGGAACCGCTGAATTTTGGAGTCGGCTGGTGACAAAATGTTCCAAACACACCCCATGCACAACTCCACCGGGGAAGGTGCCAGACAGGAGTTCTCCTGGTAGTTTTTACATTGCTCCGGTAGGCATCTGAAAGACACCACAAAAGTTGTTCTACCTGCTTTCTGGGCTGAGATGGGGAACCGCTGAATTTTGGAGTCGGCCGTTGACAAAATGTTCCAAAAACACCCCCTGCACAACTCCACCGGGGAAGGTGCCAGACAGGAGTTCTCTTGGTAGTTTTTACACTACCTTGGTAGGCATCTGAAAGACACCACAAAAGTTGTTCTACCTGCTTTCTGGGCTGAGATGGGGAATCGCTGAATTTTGGACTCGGCCGGTGACAAAATGTTCCAAACACACCCCATGCACAACTCCACCGGGGAAGGTGCCAGACAGGAGTTCTCTTGGTAGTTTTTACACTACCTTGGTAGGCAGCTGAAAGGCACCACAAAAGTTGTTGTACCTGCTTTCTGGGCTGAGATGGGGAACAGCTGAATTTTGGAGTCGGCTGGTGACAAAATGTTCCAAACACACCCCATGCACAACTCCACCGGGGAAGGTGCCAGACAGGAGTTCTCCTGGTAGTTTTTACACTACCTTGGTAGGCATCTGAAAGGCACCACAAAAGTTGTTCTACCTGCTTTCTGGGCTGAGATGGGGAACCGCTGAATTTTGGACTCGGCCGGTGACAAAATGTTCCAAACACACCCCATGCACAACTCCACCACGGAAGGTGCCAGACAGGAGTTCTCTTGGTAGTTTTTACACTACCTTGGTAGGCATTTGAAAGACACCACAAAAGTTGTTCTACCTGCTTTCTGGGCTGAGATGGGGCAACGCTGAATTTTGGACTCGGCTGGTGACAAAATGTTCCAAACACACCCCATGCACAACTCCACCGGGGAAGGTGCCAGACAGGAGTTCTCTTGGTAGTTTTTACACTACCTTGGTAGGCATCTGAAAGACACCACAAAAGTTGTTCTACCTGCTTTCTGGGCTGAGATGGGGAACCGCTGAATTTTGGAGTCGGCCGGTGACAAAATGTTCCAAACACACCCCATGCACAACTCCACCGGGGAAGGTGCCAGACAGGAGTTCTCTTGGTAGTTTTTACACTACCTTGGTAGGCATCTGAAAGACACCACAAAAGTTGTTCTACCTGCTTTCTGGGCTGAGATGGGGAACCGCTGAATTTTGGACTCGGCTGGTGACAAAATGTTCCAAACACACCCCATGCACAACTCCACCGGGGAAGGTGCCAGGAACGAATTCTGTTGGTAGTTTTTACACTACCTTGGTAGGCAGCTGAAAGGCACCACAAAAGTTGTTCTACCTGCTTTCTGGGCTGAGATGGGGAACCGCTGAATTTTGGAGTCGGCCGTTGACAAAATGTTCCAAACACACCCCATGCACAACTCCACCGGGGAAGGTGCCAGACAGGAGTTCTCCTGGTAGTTTTTACATTGCTCCGGTAGGCATCTGAAAGATACCACAAAAGATGTTCTACCTGCTTTCTGGGCTGAGATGGGGAACCGCTGAATTTTGGAGTCGGCCGGTGACAAAATGTTCCAAACACACCCCCTGCACAACTCCACCGGGGAAGGTGCCAGACAGGAGTTCTCCTGGTAGTTTTTACATTGCTCCGGTAGGCATCTGAAAGACACCACAGAAGTTGTTCTACCTGCTTTCTGGGCTGAGATGGGGAACCGCTGAATTTTGGACTCGGCTGGTGACAAAATGTTCCAAACACACCCCATGCACAACTCCACCGGGGAAGGTGCCAGACAGGAGTTCTCTTGGTAGTTTTTACACTACCTTGGTAGGCAGCTGAAAGGCACCACAAAAGTTGTTCTTCCTGCTTTGTGGGCTGAGATGGGGAACCGCTGAATTTTGGACTCGGCCGGTGACAAAATGTTCCACAGACACCCCATGCACAACTCCACCGGGGAAGGTGCCAGGAACGAATTCTGTTGTTAGTTTTTACACTACCTTGGTAGGCAGCTGAAAGGCACAAGAAAAGTTGTTGTACCTGCTTTCTGGGCTGAGATGGGGAACCGCTGAATTTTGGAGTCGGCTGGTGACAAAATGTTCCAAACACACCCCATGCACAACTCCACCGGGGAAGGTGCCAGACAGGAGTTCTCTTGGTAGTTTTTACACTACCTTGGTAGGCAGCTGAAAGGCACCACAAAAGTTGTTCTTCCTGCTTTGTGGGCTGAGATGGGGAACCGCTGAATTTTGGACTCGGCCGGTGACAAAATGTTCCACAGACACCCCATGCACAACTCCACCGGGGAAGGTGCCAGGAACGAATTCTGTTGTTAGTTTTTACACTACCTTGGTAGGCAGCTGAAAGGCACAAGAAAAGTTGTTGTACCTGCTTTCTGGGCTGAGATGGGGAACCGCTGAATTTTGGAGTCGGCTGGTGACAAAATGTTCCAAACACACCCCATGCACAACTCCACCGGGGAAGGTGCCAGACAGGAGTTCTCTTGGTAGTTTTTACACTACCTTGGTAGGCATCTGAAAGACACCACAAAAGTTGTTCTACCTGCTTTCTGGGCTGAGATGGGGAAACGCTGAATTTTGGACTCGGCTGGTGACAAAATGTTCCAAACACACCCCATGCACAACTCCACCGGGGAAGGTGCCAGACAGGAGTTCTCCTGGTAGTTTTTACACTACCTTGGTAGGCATCTGAAAGACACCACAAAAGTTGTTCTACCTGCTTTCTGGGCTGAGATGGGGAACCGCTGAATTTTGGAGTCGGCCGATGACAAAATGTTCCAAACACACCCCATGCACAACTCCACCGGGGAAGGTGCCAGACAGGAGTTCTCCTGGTAGTTTTTACACTACCTTGGTAGGCATCTGAAAGACACCACAAAAGTTGTTCTACCTGCTTTCTGGGCTGAGATGGGGAATCGCTGAATTTTGGACTCGGCCGGTGACAAAATGTTCCAAACACACCCCATGCACAACTCCACCGGGGAAGGTGCCAGGAACGAATTCTGTTGGTAGTTTTTACACTACCTTGGTAGGCAGCTGAAAGGCACAAGAAAAGTTGTTGTACCTGCTTTGTGGGCTGAGATGGGGAACCGCTGAATTTTGGAGTCGGCCGTTGACAAAATGTTCCAAACACACCCCATGCACAACTCCACCGGGGAAGGTGCCAGACAGGAGTTCTCCTGGTAGTTTTTACATTGCTCCGGTAGGCATCTGAAAGATACCACAAAAGATGTTCTACCTGCTTTCTGGGCTGAGATGGGGAACCGCTGAATTTTGGACTCGGCCGGTGACAAAATGTTCCAAACACACCCCCTGCACAACTCCACCGGGGAAGGTGCCAGACAGGAGTTCTCCTGGTAGTTTTTACATTGCTCCGGTAGGCATCTGAAAGACACCACAAAAGTTGTTCTACCTGCTTTCTGGGCTGAGATGGGGAACCGCTGAATTTTGGACTCGGCCGTTGACAAAATGTTCCAAACACACCCCATGCAAAACTCCACCGGGGAAGGTGCCAGACAGGAGTTCTCCTGGTAGTTTTTACACTACCTTGGTAGGCATCTGAAAGACACCACAGAAGTTGTTCTACCTGCTTTCTGGGCTGAGATGGGGAAACGCTGAATTTTGGACTCGGCTGGTGACAAAATGTTCCAAACACACCCCATGCACAACTCCACCGGGGAAGGGGCCAGGAACGAATTCTGTTGGTAGTTTTTACACTACCTTGGTAGGCAGCTGAAAGGCACAAGAAAAGTTGTTGTACCTGCTTTGTGGGCTGAGATGGGGAACCGCTGAATTTTGGAGTCGGCCGTTGACAAAATGTTCCAAACACACCCCATGCACAACTCCACCGGGGAAGGTGCCAGACAGGAGTTCTCCTGGTAGTTTTTACATTGCTCCGGTAGGCATCTGAAAGATACCACAAAAGTTGTTCTACCTGCTTTGTGGGCTGAGATGGGGAACCGCTGAATTTTGGACTCGGCCGGTGACAAAATGTTCCAAACACACCCCCTGCACAACTCCACCGGGGAAGGTGCCAGACAGGAGTTCTCCTGGTAGTTTTTACATTGCTCCGGTAGGCATCTGAAAGACACCACAAAAGTTGTTCTACCTGCTTTCTGGGCTGAGATGGGGAACCGCTGAATTTTGGACTCGGCCGGTGACAAAATGTTCCAAACACACCCCATGCACAACTCCACCGGGGAAGGTGCCAGACAGGAGTTCTCCTGGTAGTTTTTACACTACCTTGGTAGGCATCTGAAAGACACCACAGAAGTTGTTCTACCTGCTTTCTGGGCTGAGATGGGGAATCGCTGAATTATGGACTCGGCCGGTGACAAAATGTTCCAAACACACCCCATGCAAAACTCCACCGGGGAAGGTGCCAGACAGGAGTTCTCTTAGTAGTTTTTACACTACCTTGGTAGGCAGCTGAAAGGCACCACAAAAGTTGTTCTACCTGCTTTCTGGGCTGAGATGGGGAACCGCTGAATTTTGGAGTCGGCCGGTGACAAAATGTTCCAAACACACCCCCTGCACAACTCCACCGGGGAAGGTGCCAGACAGGAGTTCTCCTGGTAGTTTTTACATTGCTCCGGTAGGCATCTGAAAGACACCACAAAAGTTGTTCTACCTGCTTTCTGGGCTGAGATGGGGAACCGCTGAATTTTGGACTCGGCCGTTGACAAAATGTTCCAAACACACCCCATGCACAACTCCACCGGGGAAGGTGCCAGACAGGAGTTCTCCTGGTAGTTTTTACACTACCTTGGTAGGCATCTGAAAGACACCACAGAAGTTGTTCTACCTGCTTTCTGGGCTGAGATGGGGAACCGCTGAATTTTGGAGTCGGCCGGTGACAAAATGTTCCAAACACACCCCATGCACAACTCCACCGGGGAAGGTGCCAGACAGGAGTTCTCTTGGTAGTTTTTACACTACCTTGGTAGGCAGCTGAAAGGCACCACAAAAGTTGTTCTTCCTGCTTTCTGGGCTGAGATGGGGAACCGCTGAATTTTGGACTCGGCCTGTGACAAAATGTTCCACAGACACCCCATGCACAACTCCACCGGGGAAGGTGCCAGGAACGAATTCTGTTGTTAGTTTTTACACTACCTTGGTAGGCAGCTGAAAGGCACAAGAAAAGTTGTTCTACCTGCTTTCTGGGCTGAGATGGGGAACCGCTGAATTTTGGAGTCGGCCGGTGACAAAATGTTCCAAACACACCCCCTGCACAACTCCACCGGGGAAGGTGCCAGACAGGAGTTCTCTTAGTAGTTTTTACACTACCTTGGTAGGCATCTGAAAGGCACCACAAAAGTTGTTCTACCTGCTTTCTGGGCTGAGATGGGGAACCGCTGAATTTTGGACTCGGCCGGTGACAAAATGTTCCAAACACACCCCATGCACAACTCCACCACGGAAGGTGCCAGACAGGAGTTCTCCTGGTAGTTTTTACACTACCTTGGTAGGCATTTGAAAGACACCACAAAAGTTGTTCTACCTGCTTTCTGGGCTGAGATGGGGAAACGCTGAATTTTGGACTCGGCTGGTGACAAAATGTTCCAAACACACCCCATGCACAACTCCACCGGGGAAGGTGCCAGACAGGAGTTCTCTTGGTAGTTTTTACACTACCTTGGTAGGCATCTGAAAGACACCACAAAAGTTGTTCTACCTGCTTTCTGGGCTGAGATGGGGAACCGCTGAATTTTGGACTCGGCTGGTGACAAAATGTTCCACAGACACCCCATGCACAACTCCACCGGGGAAGGTGCCAGGAACGAATTCTGTTGGTAGTTTTTACACTACCTTGGTAGGCAGCTGAAAGGCACCACAAAAGTTGTTCTACCTGCTTTCTGGGCTGAGATGGGGAACCGCTGAATTTTGGAGTCGGCCGTTGACAAAATGTTCCAAACACACCCCATGCACAACTCCACCGGGGAAGGTGCCAGACAGGAGTTCTCCTGGTAGTTTTTACATTGCTCCGGTAGGCATCTGAAAGATACCACAAAAGATGTTCTACCTGCTTTCTGGGCTGAGATGGGGAACCGCTGAATTTTGGAGTCGGCCGGTGACAAAATGTTCCAAACACACCCCCTGCACAACTCCACCGGGGAAGGTGCCAGACAGGAGTTCTCCTGGTAGTTTTTACATTGCTCCGGTAGGCATCTGAAAGACACCACAGAAGTTGTTCTACCTGCTTTCTGGGCTGAGATGGGGAACCGCTGAATTTTGGACTCGGCTGGTGACAAAATGTTCCACAGACACCCCATGCACAACTCCACCGGGGAAGGTGCCAGGAACGAATTCTGTTGTTAGTTTTTACACTACCTTGGTAGGCAGCTGAAAGGCACAAGAAAAGTTGTTGTACCTGCTTTCTGGGCTGAGATGGGGAAACGCTGAATTTTGGACTCGGCTGGTGACAAAATGTTCCAAACACACCCCATGCACAACTCCACCGGGGAAGGTGCCAGACAGGAGTTCTCTTGGTAGTTTTTACACTACCTTGGTAGGCATCTGAAAGACACCACAAAAGTTGTTGTACCTGCTTTCTGGGCTGAGATGGGGAATCGCTGAATTTTGGACTCGGCCGGTGACAAAATGTTCCAAACACACCCCATGCACAACTCCACCGGGGAAGGTGCCAGACAGGAGTTCTCTTAGTAGTTTTTACACTACCTTGGTAGGCATCTGAAAGACACCACAGAAGTTGTTCTACCTGCTTTCTGGGCTGAGATGGGGAAACGCTGAATTTTGGACTCGGCCGGTGACAAAATGTTCCAAACACACCCCATGCACAACTCCACCGGGGAAGGTGCCAGACAGGAGTTTTCCTGGTAGTTTTTACACTACCTTGGTAGGCATCTGAAAGGCACCACAAAAGTTGTTCTACCTGCTTTCTGGGCTGAGATGGGGAAACGCTGAATTTTGGAGTCGGCCGTTGACAAAATGTTCCAAACACACCCCATGCACAACTCCACCGGGGAAGGTGCCAGACAGGAGTTCTCCTGGTAGTTTTTACACTACCTTGGTAGGCATCTGAAAGACACCACAAAAGTTGTTCTACCTGCTTTCTGGGCTGAGATGGGGAATCGCTGAATTTTGGACTCGGCCGGTGACAAAATGTTCCAAACACACCCCATGCACAACTCCACCGGGGAAGGTGCCAGGAACGAATTCTGTTGGTAGTTTTTACACTACCTTGGTAGGCAGCTGAAAGGCACAAGAAAAGTTGTTGTACCTGCTTTGTGGGCTGAGATGGGGAACCGCTGAATTTTGGAGTCGGCCGTTGACAAAATGTTCCAAACACACCCCATGCACAACTCCACCGGGGAAGGTGCCAGACAGGAGTTCTCCTGGTAGTTTTTACATTGCTCCGGTAGGCATCTGAAAGATACCACAAAAGATGTTCTACCTGCTTTCTGGGCTGAGATGGGGAACCGCTGAATTTTGGACTCGGCCGGTGACAAAATGTTCCAAACACACCCCCTGCACAACTCCACCGGGGAAGGTGCCAGACAGGAGTTCTCCTGGTAGTTTTTACATTGCTCCGGTAGGCATCTGAAAGACACCACAGAAGTTGTTCTACCTGCTTTCTGGGCTGAGATGGGGAACCGCTGAATTTTGGACTCGGCTGGTGACAAAATGTTCCAAACACACCCCATGCACAACTCCACCGGGGAAGGTGCCAGACAGGAGTTCTCTTGGTAGTTTTTACACTACCTTGGTAGGCAGCTGAAAGGCACCACAAAAGTTGTTCTTCCTGCTTTGTGGGCTGAGATGGGGAACCGCTGAATTTTGGACTCGGCCGGTGACAAAATGTTCCACAGACACCCCATGCACAACTCCACCGGGGAAGGTGCCAGGAACGAATTCTGTTGTTAGTTTTTACACTACCTTGGTAGGCAGCTGAAAGGCACAAGAAAAGTTGTTGTACCTGCTTTCTGGGCTGAGATGGGGAACCGCTGAATTTTGGAGTCGGCTGGTGACAAAATGTTCCAAACACACCCCATGCACAACTCCACCGGGGAAGGTGCCAGACAGGAGTTCTCTTGGTAGTTTTTACACTACCTTGGTAGGCAGCTGAAAGGCACCACAAAAGTTGTTCTTCCTGCTTTGTGGGCTGAGATGGGGAACCGCTGAATTTTGGACTCGGCCGGTGACAAAATGTTCCACAGACACCCCATGCACAACTCCACCGGGGAAGGTGCCAGGAACGAATTCTGTTGTTAGTTTTTACACTACCTTGGTAGGCAGCTGAAAGGCACAAGAAAAGTTGTTGTACCTGCTTTCTGGGCTGAGATGGGGAACCGCTGAATTTTGGAGTCGGCTGGTGACAAAATGTTCCAAACACACCCCATGCACAACTCCACCGGGGAAGGTGCCAGACAGGAGTTCTCTTGGTAGTTTTTACACTACCTTGGTAGGCATCTGAAAGACACCACAAAAGTTGTTCTACCTGCTTTCTGGGCTGAGATGGGGAAACGCTGAATTTTGGACTCGGCTGGTGACAAAATGTTCCAAACACACCCCATGCACAACTCCACCGGGGAAGGTGCCAGACAGGAGTTCTCCTGGTAGTTTTTACACTACCTTGGTAGGCATCTGAAAGACACCACAAAAGTTGTTCTACCTGCTTTCTGGGCTGAGATGGGGAACCGCTGAATTTTGGAGTCGGCCGATGACAAAATGTTCCAAACACACCCCATGCACAACTCCACCGGGGAAGGTGCCAGACAGGAGTTCTCCTGGTAGTTTTTACACTACCTTGGTAGGCATCTGAAAGACACCACAAAAGTTGTTCTACCTGCTTTCTGGGCTGAGATGGGGAATCGCTGAATTTTGGACTCGGCCGGTGACAAAATGTTCCAAACACACCCCATGCACAACTCCACCGGGGAAGGTGCCAGGAACGAATTCTGTTGGTAGTTTTTACACTACCTTGGTAGGCAGCTGAAAGGCACAAGAAAAGTTGTTGTACCTGCTTTGTGGGCTGAGATGGGGAACCGCTGAATTTTGGAGTCGGCCGTTGACAAAATGTTCCAAACACACCCCATGCACAACTCCACCGGGGAAGGTGCCAGACAGGAGTTCTCCTGGTAGTTTTTACATTGCTCCGGTAGGCATCTGA
This sequence comes from Falco cherrug, assembly GCF_023634085.1. NCBI lineage: Eukaryota > Metazoa > Chordata > Aves > Falconiformes > Falconidae > Falco > Falco cherrug. The sequence goes on along the minus strand of NW_026599491.1, from coordinate 485,181 downwards.
AAGATACCACAAAAGATGTTCTACCTGCTTTCTGGGCTGAGATGGGGAACCGCTGAATTTTGGACTCGGCCGGTGACAAAATGTTCCAAACACACCCCCTGCACAACTCCACCGGGGAAGGTGCCAGACAGGAGTTCTCCTGGTAGTTTTTACATTGCTCCGGTAGGCATCTGAAAGACACCACAAAAGTTGTTCTACCTGCTTTCTGGGCTGAGATGGGGAACCGCTGAATTTTGGACTCGGCCGTTGACAAAATGTTCCAAACACACCCCATGCAAAACTCCACCGGGGAAGGTGCCAGACAGGAGTTCTCCTGGTAGTTTTTACACTACCTTGGTAGGCATCTGAAAGACACCACAGAAGTTGTTCTACCTGCTTTCTGGGCTGAGATGGGGAAACGCTGAATTTTGGACTCGGCTGGTGACAAAATGTTCCAAACACACCCCATGCACAACTCCACCGGGGAAGGGGCCAGGAACGAATTCTGTTGGTAGTTTTTACACTACCTTGGTAGGCAGCTGAAAGGCACAAGAAAAGTTGTTGTACCTGCTTTGTGGGCTGAGATGGGGAACCGCTGAATTTTGGAGTCGGCCGTTGACAAAATGTTCCAAACACACCCCATGCACAACTCCACCGGGGAAGGTGCCAGAAACGAGTTCTGTTGGTAGTTTTTACATTGCTCCGGTAGGCATCTGAAAGATACCACAAAAGTTGTTCTACCTGCTTTGTGGGCTGAGATGGGGAACCGCTGAATTTTGGACTCGGCCGGTGACAAAATGTTCCAAACACACCCCCTGCACAACTCCACCGGGGAAGGTGCCAGACAGGAGTTCTCCTGGTAGTTTTTACATTGCTCCGGTAGGCATCTGAAAGACACCACAAAAGTTGTTCTACCTGCTTTCTGGGCTGAGATGGGGAACCGCTGAATTTTGGACTCGGCCGGTGACAAAATGTTCCAAACACACCCCATGCACAACTCCACCGGGGAAGGTGCCAGACAGGAGTTCTCCTGGTAGTTTTTACACTACCTTGGTAGGCATCTGAAAGACACCACAGAAGTTGTTCTACCTGCTTTCTGGGCTGAGATGGGGAATCGCTGAATTATGGACTCGGCCGGTGACAAAATGTTCCAAACACACCCCATGCAAAACTCCACCGGGGAAGGTGCCAGACAGGAGTTCTCTTAGTAGTTTTTACACTACCTTGGTAGGCAGCTGAAAGGCACCACAAAAGTTGTTCTACCTGCTTTCTGGGCTGAGATGGGGAACCGCTGAATTTTGGAGTCGGCCGGTGACAAAATGTTCCAAACACACCCCCTGCACAACTCCACCGGGGAAGGTGCCAGACAGGAGTTCTCCTGGTAGTTTTTACATTGCTCCGGTAGGCATCTGAAAGACACCACAAAAGTTGTTCTACCTGCTTTCTGGGCTGAGATGGGGAACCGCTGAATTTTGGACTCGGCCGTTGACAAAATGTTCCAAACACACCCCATGCACAACTCCACCGGGGAAGGTGCCAGACAGGAGTTCTCCTGGTAGTTTTTACACTACCTTGGTAGGCATCTGAAAGACACCACAGAAGTTGTTCTACCTGCTTTCTGGGCTGAGATGGGGAACCGCTGAATTTTGGAGTCGGCCGGTGACAAAATGTTCCAAACACACCCCATGCACAACTCCACCGGGGAAGGTGCCAGACAGGAGTTCTCTTGGTAGTTTTTACACTACCTTGGTAGGCAGCTGAAAGGCACCACAAAAGTTGTTCTTCCTGCTTTCTGGGCTGAGATGGGGAACCGCTGAATTTTGGACTCGGCCGGTGACAAAATGTTCCACAGACACCCCATGCACAACTCCACCGGGGAAGGTGCCAGGAACGAATTCTGTTGTTAGTTTTTACACTACCTTGGTAGGCAGCTGAAAGGCACAAGAAAAGTTGTTCTACCTGCTTTCTGGGCTGAGATGGGGAACCGCTGAATTTTGGAGTCGGCCGGTGACAAAATGTTCCAAACACACCCCCTGCACAACTCCACCGGGGAAGGTGCCAGACAGGAGTTCTCTTAGTAGTTTTTACACTACCTTGGTAGGCATCTGAAAGGCACCACAAAAGTTGTTCTACCTGCTTTCTGGGCTGAGATGGGGAACCGCTGAATTTTGGACTCGGCCGGTGACAAAATGTTCCAAACACACCCCATGCACAACTCCACCACGGAAGGTGCCAGACAGGAGTTCTCCTGGTAGTTTTTACACTACCTTGGTAGGCATTTGAAAGACACCACAAAAGTTGTTCTACCTGCTTTCTGGGCTGAGATGGGGAAACGCTGAATTTTGGACTCGGCTGGTGACAAAATGTTCCAAACACACCCCATGCACAACTCCACCGGGGAAGGTGCCAGACAGGAGTTCTCTTGGTAGTTTTTACACTACCTTGGTAGGCATCTGAAAGACACCACAAAAGTTGTTCTACCTGCTTTCTGGGCTGAGATGGGGAACCGCTGAATTTTGGACTCGGCTGGTGACAAAATGTTCCACAGACACCCCATGCACAACTCCACCGGGGAAGGTGCCAGGAACGAATTCTGTTGGTAGTTTTTACACTACCTTGGTAGGCAGCTGAAAGGCACCACAAAAGTTGTTCTACCTGCTTTCTGGGCTGAGATGGGGAACCGCTGAATTTTGGAGTCGGCCGTTGACAAAATGTTCCAAACACACCCCATGCACAACTCCACCGGGGAAGGTGCCAGACAGGAGTTCTCCTGGTAGTTTTTACATTGCTCCGGTAGGCATCTGAAAGATACCACAAAAGATGTTCTACCTGCTTTCTGGGCTGAGATGGGGAACCGCTGAATTTTGGAGTCGGCCGGTGACAAAATGTTCCAAACACACCCCCTGCACAACTCCACCGGGGAAGGTGCCAGACAGGAGTTCTCCTGGTAGTTTTTACATTGCTCTGGTAGGCATCTGAAAGACACCACAGAAGTTGTTCTACCTGCTTTCTGGGCTGAGATGGGGAACCGCTGAATTTTGGACTCGGCTGGTGACAAAATGTTCCACAGACACCCCATGCACAACTCCACCGGGGAAGGTGCCAGGAACGAATTCTGTTGTTAGTTTTTACACTACCTTGGTAGGCAGCTGAAAGGCACAAGAAAAGTTGTTGTACCTGCTTTCTGGGCTGAGATGGGGAAACGCTGAATTTTGGACTCGGCTGGTGACAAAATGTTCCAAACACACCCCATGCACAACTCCACCGGGGAAGGTGCCAGACAGGAGTTCTCTTGGTAGTTTTTACACTACCTTGGTAGGCATCTGAAAGACACCACAAAAGTTGTTGTACCTGCTTTCTGGGCTGAGATGGGGAATCGCTGAATTTTGGACTCGGCCGGTGACAAAATGTTCCAAACACACCCCATGCACAACTCCACCGGGGAAGGTGCCAGACAGGAGTTCTCTTAGTAGTTTTTACACTACCTTGGTAGGCATCTGAAAGACACCACAGAAGTTGTTCTACCTGCTTTCTGGGCTGAGATGGGGAAACGCTGAATTTTGGACTCGGCCGGTGACAAAATGTTCCAAACACACCCCATGCACAACTCCACCGGGGAAGGTGCCAGACAGGAGTTTTCCTGGTAGTTTTTACACTACCTTGGTAGGCATCTGAAAGGCACCACAAAAGTTGTTCTACCTGCTTTCTGGGCTGAGATGGGGAAACGCTGAATTTTGGAGTCGGCCGTTGACAAAATGTTCCAAACACACCCCATGCACAACTCCACCGGGGAAGGTGCCAGACAGGAGTTCTCCTGGTAGTTTTTACACTACCTTGGTAGGCATCTGAAAGACACCACAAAAGTTGTTCTACCTGCTTTCTGGGCTGAGATGGGGAATCGCTGAATTTTGGACTCGGCCGGTGACAAAATGTTCCAAACACACCCCATGCACAACTCCACCGGGGAAGGTGCCAGGAACGAATTCTGTTGGTAGTTTTTACACTACCTTGGTAGGCAGCTGAAAGGCACAAGAAAAGTTGTTGTACCTGCTTTGTGGGCTGAGATGGGGAACCGCTGAATTTTGGAGTCGGCCGTTGACAAAATGTTCCAAACACACCCCATGCACAACTCCACCGGGGAAGGTGCCAGACAGGAGTTCTCCTGGTAGTTTTTACATTGCTCCGGTAGGCATCTGAAAGATACCACAAAAGATGTTCTACCTGCTTTCTGGGCTGAGATGGGGAACCGCTGAATTTTGGACTCGGCCGGTGACAAAATGTTCCAAACACACCCCCTGCACAACTCCACCGGGGAAGGTGCCAGACAGGAGTTCTCCTGGTAGTTTTTACATTGCTCCGGTAGGCATCTGAAAGACACCACAAAAGTTGTTCTACCTGCTTTCTGGGCTGAGATGGGGAACCGCTGAATTTTGGACTCGGCCGTTGACAAAATGTTCCAAACACACCCCATGCAAAACTCCACCGGGGAAGGTGCCAGACAGGAGTTCTCCTGGTAGTTTTTACACTACCTTGGTAGGCATCTGAAAGACACCACAGAAGTTGTTCTACCTGCTTTCTGGGCTGAGATGGGGAAACGCTGAATTTTGGACTCGGCTGGTGACAAAATGTTCCAAACACACCCCATGCACAACTCCACCGGGGAAGGGGCCAGGAACGAATTCTGTTGGTAGTTTTTACACTACCTTGGTAGGCAGCTGAAAGGCACAAGAAAAGTTGTTGTACCTGCTTTGTGGGCTGAGATGGGGAACCGCTGAATTTTGGAGTCGGCCGTTGACAAAATGTTCCAAACACACCCCATGCACAACTCCACCGGGGAAGGTGCCAGACAGGAGTTCTCCTGGTAGTTTTTACATTGCTCCGGTAGGCATCTGAAAGATACCACAAAAGTTGTTCTACCTGCTTTGTGGGCTGAGATGGGGAACCGCTGAATTTTGGACTCGGCCGGTGACAAAATGTTCCAAACACACCCCCTGCACAACTCCACCGGGGAAGGTGCCAGACAGGAGTTCTCCTGGTAGTTTTTACATTGCTCCGGTAGGCATCTGAAAGACACCACAAAAGTTGTTCTACCTGCTTTCTGGGCTGAGATGGGGAACCGCTGAATTTTGGACTCGGCTGGTGACAAAATGTTCCAAACACACCCCATGCACAACTCCACCGGGGAAGGTGCCAGACAGGAGTTCTCTTGGTAGTTTTTACACTACCTTGGTAGGCATCTGAAAGACACCACAGAAGTTGTTCTACCTGCTTTCTGGGCTGAGATGGGGAATCGCTGAATTATGGACTCGGCCGGTGACAAAATGTTCCAAACACACCCCATGCAAAACTCCACCGGGGAAGGTGCCAGACAGGAGTTCTCTTAGTAGTTTTTACACTACCTTGGTAGGCATCTGAAAGGCACCACAAAAGTTGTTCTACCTGCTTTCTGGGCTGAGATGGGGAACCGCTGAATTTTGGAGTCGGCCGGTGACAAAATGTTCCAAACACACCCCCTGCACAACTCCACCGGGGAAGGTGCCAGACAGGAGTTCTCCTGGTAGTTTTTACATTGCTCCGGTAGGCATCTGAAAGACACCACAAAAGTTGTTCTACCTGCTTTCTGGGCTGAGATGGGGAACCGCTGAATTTTGGACTCGGCCGTTGACAAAATGTTCCAAACACACCCCCTGCACAACTCCACCGGGGAAGGTGCCAGACAGGAGTTCTCCTGGTAGTTTTTACACTACCTTGGTAGGCATCTGAAAGACACCACAGAAGTTGTTCTACCTGCTTTCTGGGCTGAGATGGGGAACCGCTGAATTTTGGACTCGGCTGGTGACAAAATGTTCCAAACACACCCCATGCACAACTCCACCGGGGAAGGTGCCAGACAGGAGTTCTCTTGGTAGTTTTTACACTACCTTGGTAGGCAGCTGAAAGGCACCACAAAAGTTGTTCTTCCTGCTTTCTGGGCTGAGATGGGGAACCGCTGAATTTTGGACTCGGCCGGTGACAAAATGTTCCACAGACACCCCATGCACAACTCCACCGGGGAAGGTGCCAGGAACGAATTCTGTTGTTAGTTTTTACACTACCTTGGTAGGCAGCTGAAAGGCACAAGAAAAGTTGTTCTACCTGCTTTCTGGCCTGAGATGGGGAAACGCTGAATTTTGGACTCGGCTGGTGACAAAATGTTCCAAACACACCCCATGCACAACTCCACCGGGGAAGGTGCCAGACAGGAGTTCTCCTGGTAGTTTTTACATTGCTCCGGTAGGCATCTGAAAGACACCACAAAAGTTGTTGTACCTGCTTTCTGGGCTGAGATGGGGAAACGCTGAATTTTGGAGTCGGCCGTTGACAAAATGTTCCAAACACACCCCATGCACAACTCCACCGGGGAAGGTGCCAGACAGGAGTTCTCTTGGTAGTTTTTACACTACCTTGGTAGGCAGCTGAAAGGCACAAGAAAAGTTGTTGTACCTGCTTTGTGGGCTGAGATGGGGAACCGCTGAATTTTGGACTCGGCCGGTGACAAAATGTTCCAAACACACCCCATGCACAACTCCACCGGGGAAGGTGCCAGACAGGAGTTCTCTTAGTAGTTTTTACACTACCTTGGTAGGCATCTGAAAGACACCACAAAAGTTGTTCTACCTGCTTTCTGGGCTGAGATGGGGAAACGCTGAATTTTGGACTCGGCTGGTGACAAAATGTTCCAAACACACCCCATGCACAACTCCACCGGGGAAGGTGCCAGGAACGAATTCTGTTGGTAGTTTTTACACTACCTTGGTAGGCAGCTGAAAGGCACAAGAAAAGTTGTTCTACCTGCTTTGTGGGCTGAGATGGGGAACCGCTGAATTTTGGACTCGGCCGTTGACAAAATGTTCCAAACACACCCCATGCACAACTCCACCGGGGAAGGTGCCAGACAGGAGTTCTCCTGGTAGTTTTTACACTACCTTGGTAGGCATCTGAAAGACACCACAAAAGTTGTTCTACCTGCTTTCTGGGCTGAGATGGGGAATCGCTGAATTTTGGACTCGGCCGGTGACAAAATGTTCCAAACACACCCCATGCACAACTCCACCGGGGAAGGTGCCAGGAACGAATTCTGTTGGTAGTTTTTACACTACCTTGGTAGGCAGCTGAAAGGCACAAGAAAAGTTGTTGTACCTGCTTTCTGGGCTGAGATGGGGAACCGCTGAATTTTGGAGTCGGCCGTTGACAAAATGTTCCAAACACACCCCATGCACAACTCCACCGGGGAAGGTGCCAGACAGGAGTTCTCCTGGTAGTTTTTACATTGCTCCGGTAGGCATCTGAAAGACACCACAAAAGTTGTTCTACCTGCTTTCTGGGCTGAGATGGGGAAACGCTGAATTTTGGAGTCGGCCGTTGACAAAATGTTCCAAACACACCCCATGCACAACTCCACCGGGGAAGGTGCCAGACAGGAGTTCTCTTGGTAGTTTTTACACTACCTTGGTAGGCATCTGAAAGACACCAAAAAAGTTGTTCTACCTGCTTTCTGGGCTGAGATGGGGAATCGCTGAATTTTGGACTCGGCCGGTGACAAAATGTTCCAAACACACCCCCTGCACAACTCCACCGGGGAAGGTGCCAGACAGGAGTTCTCTTAGTAGTTTTTACACTACCTTGGTAGGCATCTGAAAGAAACCACAAAAGTTGTTCTACCTGCTTTCTGGGCTGAGATGGGGAAACGCTGAATTTTGGACTCGGCTGGTGACAAAATGTTCCAAACACACCCCATGCACAACTCCACCGGGGAAGGTGCCAGACAGGAGTTCTCCTGGTAGTTTTTACACTACCTTGGTAGGCAGCTGAAAGGCACAAGAAAAGTTGTTGTACCTGCTTTGTGGGCTGAGATGGGGAACCGCTGAATTTTGGACTCGGCCGGTGACAAAATGTTCCAAACACACCCCATGCACAACTCCACCACGGAAGGTGCCAGACAGGAGTTCTCTTGGTAGTTTTTACACTACCTTGGTAGGCAGCTGAAAGGCACCACAAAAGTTGTTCTACCTGCTTTCTGGGCTGAGATGGGGAACCGCTGAATTTTGGACTCGGCCGGTGACAAAATGTTCCAAACACACCCCATGCACAACTCCACCGGGGAAGGTGCCAGACAGGAGTTCTCCTGGTAGTTTTTACATTGCTCCGGTAGGCATCTGAAAGACACCACAAAAGTTGTTCTACCTGCTTTCTGGGCTGAGATGGGGAACCGCTGAATTTTGGACTCGGCCGTTGACAAAATGTTCCAAACACACCCCATGCACAACTCCACCGGGGAAGGTGCCAGACAGGAGTTCTCCTGGTAGTTTTTACACTACCTTGGTAGGCATCTGAAAGACACCACAGAAGTTGTTCTACCTGCTTTCTGGGCTGAGATGGGGAATCGCTGAATTTTGGACTCGGCCGGTGACAAAATGTTCCAAACACACCCCATGCACAACTCCACCGGGGAAGGTGCCAGACAGGAGTTCTCTTAGTAGTTTTTACACTACCTTGGTAGGCATCTGAAAGACACCACAAAAGTTGTTCTACCTGCTTTCTGGGCTGAGATGGGGAAACGCTGAATTTTGGAGTCGGCTGGTGACAAAATGTTCCAAACACACCCCATGCACAACTCCACCGGGGAAGGTGCCAGACAGGAGTTCTCCTGGTAGTTTTTACACTACCTTGGTAGGCATTTGAAAGACACCACAAAAGTTGTTCTACCTGCTTTCTGGGCTGAGATGGGGAACCGCTGAATTTTGGACTCGGCTGGTGACAAAATGTTCCAAACACACCCCATGCACAACTCCACCGGGGAAGGTGCCAGGAACGAATTCTGTTGGTAGTTTTTACACTACCTTGGTAGGCAGCTGAAAGGCACCACAAAAGTTGTTCTACCTGCTTTCTGGGCTGAGATGGGGAACCGCTGAATTTTGGAGTCGGCCGTTGACAAAATGTTCCAAACACACCCCCTGCACAACTCCACCGGGGAAGGTGCCAGACAGGAGTTCTCCTGGTAGTTTTTACATTGCTCCGGTAGGCATCTGAAAGATACCACAAAAGATGTTCTACCTGCTTTCTGGGCTGAGATGGGGAACCGCTGAATTTTGGAGTCGGCCGGTGACAAAATGTTCCAAACACACCCCCTGCACAACTCCACCGGGGAAGGTGCCAGACAGGAGTTCTCCTGGTAGTTTTTACATTGCTCCGGTAGGCATCTGAAAGACACCACAGAAGTTGTTCTACCTGCTTTCTGGGCTGAGATGGGGAACCGCTGAATTTTGGACTCGGCTGGTGACAAAATGTTCCAAACACACCCCATGCACAACTCCACCGGGGAAGGTGCCAGACAGGAGTTCTCTTGGTAGTTTTTACACTACCTTGGTAGGCAGCTGAAAGGCACCACAAAAGTTGTTCTTCCTGCTTTCTGGGCTGAGATGGGGAACCGCTGAATTTTGGACTCGGCCGGTGACAAAATGTTCCACAGACACCCCATGCACAACTCCACCGGGGAAGGTGCCAGGAACGAATTCTGTTGTTAGTTTTTACACTACCTTGGTAGGCAGCTGAAAGGCACAAGAAAAGTTGTTCTACCTGCTTTCTGGGCTGAGATGGGGAACCGCTGAATTTTGGAGTCGGCTGGTGACAAAATGTTCCAAACACACCCCCTGCACAACTCCACCGGGGAAGGTGCCAGACAGGAGTTCTCTTGGTAGTTTTTACACTACCTTGGTAGGCATCTGAAAGACACCACAAAAGTTGTTGTACCTGCTTTCTGGGCTGAGATGGGGAATCGCTGAATTTTGGACTCGGCCGGTGACAAAATGTTCCAAACACACCCCATGCACAACTCCACCGGGGAAGGTGCCAGACAGGAGTTCTCTTAGTAGTTTTTACACTACCTTGGTAGGCATCTGAAAGACACCACAAAAGTTGTTCTACCTGCTTTCTGGGCTGAGATGGGGAAACGCTGAATTTTGGAGTCGGCCGGTGACAAAATGTTCCAAACACACCCCATGCACAACTCCACCGGGGAAGGTGCCAGACAGGAGTTCTCTTGATAGTTTTTACACTACCTTGGTAGGCAGCTGAAAGGCACCACAAAAGTTGTTCTACCTGCTTTCTGGGCTGAGATGGGGAACCGCTGAATTTTGGAGTCGGCCATTGACAAAATGTTCCAAACACACCCCATGCACAACTCCACCGGGGAAGGTGCCAGACAGGAGTTCTCCTGGTAGTTTTTACACTACCTTGGTAGGCATCTGAAAGACACCACAAAAGTTGTTCTACCTGCTTTCTGGGCTGAGATGGGGAATCGCTGAATTTTGGAGTCGGCTGGTGACAAAATGTACCAAACACACCCCATGCACAACTCCACCGGAGAAGGTGCCAGGAACGAATTCTGTTGGTAGTTTTTACACTACCTTGGTAGGCAGCTGAAAGGCACAAGAAAAGTTGTTGTACCTGCTTTGTGGGCTGAGATGGGGAACCGCTGAATTTTGGAGTCGGCCGGTGACAAAATGTTCCAAACACACCCCATGCACAACTCCACCGGGGAAGGTGCCAGACAGGAGTTCTCTTGGTAGTTTTTACATTGCTCCGGTAGGCATCTGAAAGATACCACAAAAGATGTTCTACCTGCTTTCTGGGCTGAGATGGGGAACCGCTGAATTTTGGACTCGGCCGGTGACAAAATGTTCCAAACACACCCCCTGCACAACTCCACCACGGAAGGTGCCAGACAGGAGTTCTCCTGGTAGTTTTTACATTGCTCCGGTAGGCATCTGAAAGACACCACAAAAGTTGTTCTACCTGCTTTCTGGGCTGAGATGGGGAACCGCTGAATTTTGGACTCGGCCGTTGACAAAATGTTCCAAACACACCCCATGCACAACTCCACCGGGGAAGGTGCCAGACAGGAGTTCTCCTGGTAGTTTTTACACTACCTTGGTAGGCATCTGAAAGACACCACAGAAGTTGTTCTACCTGCTTTCTGGGCTGAGATGGGGAAACGCTGAATTTTGGAGTCGGCTGGTGACAAAATGTTCCAAACACACCCCATGCACAACTCCACCGGGGAAGGTGCCAGGAACGAATTCTGTTGGTAGTTTTTACACTACCTTGGTAGGCAGCTGAAAGGCACAAGAAAAGTTGTTGTACCTGCTTTGTGGGCTGAGATGGGGAACCGCTGAATTTTGGAGTCGGCCGTTGACAAAATGTTCCAAACACACCCCATGCACAACTCCACCGGGGAAGGTGCCAGACAGGAGTTCTCCTGGTAGTTTTTACACTACCTTGGTAGGCATCTGAAAGACACCACAGAAGTTGTTCTACCTGCTTTCTGGGCTGAGATGGGGAAACGCTGAATTTTGGACTCGGCTGGTGACAAAATGTTCCAAACACACCCCATGCACAACTCCACCGGGGAAGGTGCCAGGAACGAATTCTGTTGGTAGTTTTTACACTACCTTGGTAGGCATCTGAAAGATACCACAAAAGTTGTTCTACCTGCTTTCTGGGCTGAGATGGGGAACCGCTGAATTTTGGACTCGGCCGGTGACAAAATGTTCCAAACACACCCCATGCACAACTCCACCGGGGAAGGTGCCAGACAGGAGTTCTCTTGGTAGTTTTTACACTACCTTGGTAGGCATCTGAAAGACACCACAGAAGTTGTTCTACCTGCTTTCTGGGCTGAGATGGGGAATCGCTGAATTATGGACTCGGCCGGTGACAAAATGTTCCAAACACACCCCATGCAAAACTCCACCGGGGAAGGTGCCAGACAGGAGTTCTCTTAGTAGTTTTTACACTACCTTGGTAGGCATCTGAAAGGCACCACAAAAGTTGTTCTACCTGCTTTCTGGGCTGAGATGGGGAACCGCTGAATTTTGGAGTCGGCCGGTGACAAAATGTTCCAAACACACCCCCTGCACAACTCCACCGGGGAAGGTGCCAGACAGGAGTTCTCCTGGTAGTTTTTACATTGCTCCGGTAGGCATCTGAAAGACACCACAAAAGTTGTTCTACCTGCTTTCTGGGCTGAGATGGGGAACCGCTGAATTTTGGACTCGGCCGTTGACAAAATGTTCCAAACACACCCCATGCACAACTCCACCGGGGAAGGTGCCAGACAGGAGTTCTCCTGGTAGTTTTTACACTACCTTGGTAGGCATCTGAAAGACACCACAGAAGTTGTTCTACCTGCTTTCTGGGCTGAGATGGGGAAACGCTGAATTTTGGACTCGGCTGGTGACAAAATGTTCCAAACACACCCCATGCACAACTCCACCGGGGAAGGTGCCAGGAACGAATTCTGTTGGTAGTTTTTACACTACCTTGGTAGGCATCTGAAAGATACCACAAAAGTTGTTCTACCTGCTTTCTGGGCTGAGATGGGGAACCGCTGAATTTTGGACTCGGCCGGTGACAAAATGTTCCAAACACACCCCATGCACAACTCCACCGGGGAAGGTGCCAGACAGGAGTTCTCTTGGTAGTTTTTACACTACCTTGGTAGGCATCTGAAAGACACCACAGAAGTTGTTCTACCTGCTTTCTGGGCTGAGATGGGGAATCGCTGAATTATGGACACGGCCGGTGACAAAATGTTCCAAACACACCCCATGCAAAACTCCACCGGGGAAGGTGCCAGACAGGAGTTCTCTTAGTAGTTTTTACACTACCTTGGTAGGCATCTGAAAGGCACCACAAAAGTTGTTCTACCTGCTTTCTGGGCTGAGATGGGGAACCGCTGAATTTTGGAGTCGGCCGGTGACAAAATGTTCCAAACACACCCCCTGCACAACTCCACCGGGGAAGGTGCCAGACAGGAGTTCTCCTGGTAGTTTTTACATTGCTCCGGTAGGCATCTGAAAGACACCACAAAAGTTGTTCTACCTGCTTTCTGGGCTGAGATGGGGAAACGCTGAATTTTGGACTCGGCTGGTGACAAAATGTTCCAAACACACCCCATGCACAACTCCACCGGGGAAGGTGCCAGGAACGAATTCTGTTGGTAGTTTTTACACTACCTTGGTAGGCATCTGAAAGATACCACAAAAGTTGTTCTACCTGCTTTCTGGGCTGAGATGGGGAACCGCTGAATTTTGGACTCGGCCGGTGACAAAATGTTCCAAACACACCCCATGCACAACTCCACCGGGGAAGGTGCCAGACAGGAGTTCTCTTGGTAGTTTTTACACTACCTTGGTAGGCATCTGAAAGACACCACAGAAGTTGTTCTACCTGCTTTCTGGGCTGAGATGGGGAATCGCTGAATTATGGACTCGGCCGGTGACAAAATGTTCCAAACACACCCCATGCAAAACTCCACCGGGGAAGGTGCCAGACAGGAGTTCTCTTAGTAGTTTTTACACTACCTTGGTAGGCATCTGAAAGGCACCACAAAAGTTGTTCTACCTGCTTTCTGGGCTGAGATGGGGAACCGCTGAATTTTGGAGTCGGCCGGTGACAAAATGTTCCAAACACACCCCCTGCACAACTCCACCGGGGAAGGTGCCAGACAGGAGTTCTCCTGGTAGTTTTTACATTGCTCCGGTAGGCATCTGAAAGACACCACAAAAGTTGTTCTACCTGCTTTCTGGGCTGAGATGGGGAACCGCTGAATTTTGGACTCGGCCGTTGACAAAATGTTCCAAACACACCCCATGCACAACTCCACCGGGGAAGGTGCCAGACAGGAGTTCTCCTGGTAGTTTTTACACTACCTTGGTAGGCATCTGAAAGACACCACAGAAGTTGTTCTACCTGCTTTCTGGGCTGAGATGGGGAAACGCTGAATTTTGGACTCGGCTGGTGACAAAATGTTCCAAACACACCCCATGCACAACTCCACCGGGGAAGGTGCCAGGAACGAATTCTGTTGGTAGTTTTTACACTACCTTGGTAGGCATCTGAAAGATACCACAAAAGTTGTTCTACCTGCTTTCTGGGCTGAGATGGGGAACCGCTGAATTTTGGACTCGGCCGGTGACAAAATGTTCCAAACACACCCCATGCACAACTCCACCGGGGAAGGTGCCAGACAGGAGTTCTCTTGGTAGTTTTTACACTACCTTGGTAGGCATCTGAAAGACACCACAGAAGTTGTTCTACCTGCTTTCTGGGCTGAGATGGGGAATCGCTGAATTATGGACACGGCCGGTGACAAAATGTTCCAAACACACCCCATGCAAAACTCCACCGGGGAAGGTGCCAGACAGGAGTTCTCTTAGTAGTTTTTACACTACCTTGGTAGGCATCTGAAAGGCACCACAAAAGTTGTTCTACCTGCTTTCTGGGCTGAGATGGGGAACCGCTGAATTTTGGAGTCGGCCGGTGACAAAATGTTCCAAACACACCCCCTGCACAACTCCACCGGGGAAGGTGCCAGACAGGAGTTCTCCTGGTAGTTTTTACATTGCTCCGGTAGGCATCTGAAAGACACCACAAAAGTTGTTCTACCTGCTTTCTGGGCTGAGATGGGGAACCGCTGAATTTTGGACTCGGCCGTTGACAAAATGTTCCAAACACACCCCATGCACAACTCCACCGGGGAAGGTGCCAGACAGGAGTTCTCCTGGTAGTTTTTACACTACCTTGGTAGGCATCTGAAAGACACCACAGAAGTTGTTCTACCTGCTTTCTGGGCTGAGATGGGGAACCGCTGAATTTTGGACTCGGCCGGTGACAAAATGTTCCAAACACACCCCATGCACAACTCCACCGGGGAAGGTGCCAGACAGGAGTTCTCTTGGTAGTTTTTACACTACCTTGGTAGGCAGCTGAAAGGCACCACAAAAGTTGTTCTTCCTGCTTTCTGGGCTGAGATGGGGAACCGCTGAATTTTGGAGTCGGCCGGTGACAAAATGTTCCACAGACACCCCATGCACAACTCCACCGGGGAAGGTGCCAGGAACGAATTCTGTTGTTAGTTTTTACACTACCTTGGTAGGCAGCTGAAAGGCACAAGAAAAGTTGTTGTACCTGCTTTGTGGGCTGAGATGGGGAACCGCTGAATTTTGGAGTCGGCTGGTGACAAAATGTTCCAAACACACCCCATGCACAACTCCACCGGGGAAGGTGCCAGACAGGAGTTCTCCTGGTAGTTTTTACACTACCTTGGTAGGCATCTGAAAGACACCACAAAAGTTGTTCTACCTGCTTTCTGGGCTGAGATGGGGAATCGCTGAATTTTGGACTCGGCCGGTGACAAAATGTTCCAAACACACCCCATGCACAACTCCACCGGGGAAGGTGCCAGACAGGAGTTCTCTTAGTAGTTTTTACACTACCTTGGTAGGCATCTGAAAGACACCACAAAAGTTGTTCTACCTGCTTTCTGGGCTGAGATGGGGAAACGCTGAATTTTGGACTCGGCTGGTGACAAAATGTTCCAAACACACCCCATGCACAACTCCACCGGGGAAGGTGCCAAACAGGAGTTCTCCTGGTAGTTTTTACACTACCTTGGTAGGCAGCTGAAAGGCACAAGAAAAGTTGTTGTACCTGCTTTGTGGGCTGAGATGGGGAACCGCTGAATTTTGGAGTCGGCCATTGACAAAATGTTCCAAACACACCCCCTGCACAACTCCACCACGGAAGGTGCCAGACAGGAGTTCTCTTGGTAGTTTTTACACTACCTTGGTAGGCAGCTGAAAGGCACCACAAAAGTTGTTCTACCTGCTTTGTGGGCTGAGATGGGGAAACGCTGAATTTTGGAGTCGGCTGGTGACAAAATGTTCCAAACACACCCCATGCACAACTCCACCGGGGAAGGTGCCAGACAGGAGTTCTCCTGGTAGTTTTTACACTACCTTGGTAGGCATCTGAAAGACACCACAAAAGTTGTTCTACCTGCTTTCTGGGCTGAGATGGGGAATCGCTGAATTTTGGACTCGGCCGGTGACAAAATGTTCCAAACACACCCCATGCACAACTCCACCGGGGAAGGTGCCAGACAGGAGTTCTCCTGGTAGTTTTTACATTGCTCCGGTAGGCATCTGAAAGACACCACAAAAGTTGTTCTACCTGCTTTCTGGGCTGAGATGGGGAACCGCTGAATTTTGGACTCGGCCGTTGACAAAATGTTCCAAACACACCCCATGCACAACTCCACCGGGGAAGGTGCCAGACAGGAGTTCTCCTGGTAGTTTTTACACTACCTTGGTAGGCATCTGAAAGACACCACAGAAGTTGTTCTACCTGCTTTCTGGGCTGAGATGGGGAATCGCTGAATTTTGGACTCGGCCGGTGACAAAATGTTCCAAACACACCCCATGCACAACTCCACCGGGGAAGGTGCCAGACAGGAGTTCTCCTGGTAGTTTTTACACTACCTTGGTAGGCATTTGAAAGACACCACAAAAGTTGTTCTACCTGCTTTCTGGGCTGAGATGGGGAAACGCTGAATTTTGGAGTCGGCTGGTGACAAAATGTTCCAAACACACCCCATGCACAACTCCACCGGGGAAGGTGCCAGACAGGAGTTCTCTTGGTAGTTTTTACACTACCTTGGTAGGCAGCTGAAAGGCACCACAAAAGTTGTTCTTCCTGCTTTCTGGGCTGAGATGGGGAACCGCTGAATTTTGGACTCGGCCGGTGACAAAATGTTCCACAGACACCCCATGCACAACTCCACCGGGGAAGGTGCCAGGAACGAATTCTGTTGGTAGTTTTTACACTACCTTGGTAGGCAGCTGAAAGGCACAAGAAAAGTTGTTGTACCTGCTTTGTGGGCTGAGATGGGGAACCGCTGAATTTTGGAGTCGGCTGGTGACAAAATGTTCCAAACACACCCCATGCACAACTCCACCGGGGAAGGTGCCAGACAGGAGTTCTCCTGGTAGTTTTTACATTGCTCCGGTAGGCATCTGAAAGACACCACAAAAGTTGTTCTACCTGCTTTCTGGGCTGAGATGGGGAACCGCTGAATTTTGGACTCGGCCGGTGACAAAATGTTCCAAACACACCCCATGCACAACTCCACCGGGGAAGGTGCCTGACAGGAGTTCTCTTGGTAGTTTTTACACTACCTTGGTAGGCATCTGAAAGACACCACAAAAGTTGTTCTACCTGCTTTCTGGGCTGAGATGGGGAATCGCTGAATTTTGGACTCGGCCGGTGACAAAATGTTCCAAACACACCCCATGCACAACTCCACCGGGGAAGGTGCCAGACAGGAGTTCTCTTGGTAGTTTTTACACTACCTTGGTAGGCAGCTGAAAGGCACAAGAAAAGTTGTTGTACCTGCTTTGTGGGCTGAGATGGGGAACCGCTGAATTTTGGACTCGGCCGGTGACAAAAAGTTCCAAACACACCCCATGCACAACTCCACCGGGGAAGGTGCCAGACAGGAGTTCTCTTAGTAGTTTTTACACTACCTTGGTAAGCATCTGAAAGACACCACAAAAGTTGTTCTACCTGCTTTCTGGGCTGAGATGGGGAAACGCTGAATTTTGGAGTCGGCTGGTGACAAAATGTTCCAAACACACCCCATGCACAACTCCACCGGGGAAGGTGCCAGACAGGAGTTCTCCTGGTAGTTTTTACACTACCTTGGTAGGCATCTGAAAGACACCACAGAAGTTGTTCTACCTGCTTTCTGGGCTGAGATGGGGAACCGCTGAATTTTGGACTCGGCCGGTGACAAAATGTTCCAAACACACCCCATGCACAACTCCACCGGGGAAGGTGCCAGACAGGAGTTCTCTTGGTAGTTTTTACACTACCTTGGTAGGCAGCTGAAAGGCACCACAAAAGTTGTTCTTCCTGCTTTCTGGGCTGAGATGGGGAACCGCTGAATTTTGGAGTCGGCCGGTGACAAAATGTTCCACAGACACCCCATGCACAACTCCACCGGGGAAGGTGCCAGGAACGAATTCTGTTGTTAGTTTTTACACTACCTTGGTAGGCAGCTGAAAGGCACAAGAAAAGTTGTTGTACCTGCTTTGTGGGCTGAGATGGGGAACCGCTGAATTTTGGAGTCGGCTGGTGACAAAATGTTCCAAACACACCCCATGCACAACTCCACCGGGGAAGGTGCCAGACAGGAGTTCTCCTGGTAGTTTTTACACTACCTTGGTAGGCATCTGAAAGACACCACAAAAGTTGTTCTACCTGCTTTCTGGGCTGAGATGGGGAATCGCTGAATTTTGGACTCGGCCGGTGACAAAATGTTCCAAACACACCCCATGCACAACTCCACCGGGGAAGGTGCCAGACAGGAGTTCTCTTAGTAGTTTTTACACTACCTTGGTAGGCATCTGAAAGACACCACAAAAGTTGTTCTACCTGCTTTCTGGGCTGAGATGGGGAAACGCTGAATTTTGGACTCGGCTGGTGACAAAATGTTCCAAACACACCCCATGCACAACTCCACCGGGGAAGGTGCCAAACAGGAGTTCTCCTGGTAGTTTTTACACTACCTTGGTAGGCAGCTGAAAGGCACAAGAAAAGTTGTTGTACCTGCTTTGTGGGCTGAGATGGGGAACCGCTGAATTTTGGAGTCGGCCATTGACAAAATGTTCCAAACACACCCCCTGCACAACTCCACCACGGAAGGTGCCAGACAGGAGTTCTCTTGGTAGTTTTTACACTACCTTGGTAGGCAGCTGAAAGGCACCACAAAAGTTGTTCTACCTGCTTTGTGGGCTGAGATGGGGAAACGCTGAATTTTGGAGTCGGCTGGTGACAAAATGTTCCAAACACACCCCATGCACAACTCCACCGGGGAAGGTGCCAGACAGGAGTTCTCCTGGTAGTTTTTACACTACCTTGGTAGGCATCTGAAAGACACCACAAAAGTTGTTCTACCTGCTTTCTGGGCTGAGATGGGGAATCGCTGAATTTTGGACTCGGCCGGTGACAAAATGTTCCAAACACACCCCATGCACAACTCCACCGGGGAAGGTGCCAGACAGGAGTTCTCCTGGTAGTTTTTACATTGCTCCGGTAGGCATCTGAAAGACACCACAAAAGTTGTTCTACCTGCTTTCTGGGCTGAGATGGGGAACCGCTGAATTTTGGACTCGGCCGTTGACAAAATGTTCCAAACACACCCCATGCACAACTCCACCGGGGAAGGTGCCAGACAGGAGTTCTCCTGGTAGTTTTTACACTACCTTGGTAGGCATCTGAAAGACACCACAGAAGTTGTTCTACCTGCTTTCTGGGCTGAGATGGGGAATCGCTGAATTTTGGACTCGGCCGGTGACAAAATGTTCCAAACACACCCCATGCACAACTCCACCGGGGAAGGTGCCAGACAGGAGTTCTCCTGGTAGTTTTTACACTACCTTGGTAGGCATTTGAAAGACACCACAAAAGTTGTTCTACCTGCTTTCTGGGCTGAGATGGGGAAACGCTGAATTTTGGAGTCGGCTGGTGACAAAATGTTCCAAACACACCCCATGCACAACTCCACCGGGGAAGGTGCCAGACAGGAGTTCTCTTGGTAGTTTTTACACTACCTTGGTAGGCAGCTGAAAGGCACCACAAAAGTTGTTCTTCCTGCTTTCTGGGCTGAGATGGGGAACCGCTGAATTTTGGACTCGGCCGGTGACAAAATGTTCCACAGACACCCCATGCACAACTCCACCGGGGAAGGTGCCAGGAACGAATTCTGTTGGTAGTTTTTACACTACCTTGGTAGGCAGCTGAAAGGCACAAGAAAAGTTGTTGTACCTGCTTTGTGGGCTGAGATGGGGAACCGCTGAATTTTGGAGTCGGCTGGTGACAAAATGTTCCAAACACACCCCATGCACAACTCCACCGGGGAAGGTGCCAGACAGGAGTTCTCCTGGTAGTTTTTACATTGCTCCGGTAGGCATCTGAAAGACACCACAAAAGTTGTTCTACCTGCTTTCTGGGCTGAGATGGGGAACCGCTGAATTTTGGACTCGGCCGGTGACAAAATGTTCCAAACACACCCCATGCACAACTCCACCGGGGAAGGTGCCTGACAGGAGTTCTCTTGGTAGTTTTTACACTACCTTGGTAGGCATCTGAAAGACACCACAAAAGTTGTTCTACCTGCTTTCTGGGCTGAGATGGGGAATCGCTGAATTTTGGACTCGGCCGGTGACAAAATGTTCCAAACACACCCCATGCACAACTCCACCGGGGAAGGTGCCAGACAGGAGTTCTCTTGGTAGTTTTTACACTACCTTGGTAGGCAGCTGAAAGGCACAAGAAAAGTTGTTGTACCTGCTTTGTGGGCTGAGATGGGGAACCGCTGAATTTTGGACTCGGCCGGTGACAAAAAGTTCCAAACACACCCCATGCACAACTCCACCGGGGAAGGTGCCAGACAGGAGTTCTCTTAGTAGTTTTTACACTACCTTGGTAAGCATCTGAAAGACACCACAAAAGTTGTTCTACCTGCTTTCTGGGCTGAGATGGGGAAACGCTGAATTTTGGAGTCGGCTGGTGACAAAATGTTCCAAACACACCCCATGCACAACTCCACCGGGGAAGGTGCCAGGAACGAATTCTGTTGGTAGTTTTTACACTACCTTGGTAGGCAGCTGAAAGGCACAAGAAAAGTTGTTGTACCTGCTTTGTGGGCTGAGATGGGGAACCGCTGAATTTTGGAGTCGGCCATTGACAAAATGTTCCAAACACACCCCATGCACAACTCCACCGGGGAAGGTGCCAGACAGGAGTTCTCCTGGTAGTTTTTACACTACCTTGGTAGGCATCTGAAAGACACCACAAAAGTTGTTCTACCTGCTTTCTGGGCTGAGATGGGGAATCGCTGAATTTTGGACTCGGCCGGTGACAAAATGTTCCAAACACACCCCATGCACAACTCCACCGGGGAAGGTGCCAGACAGGAGTTCTCTTAGTAGTTTTTACACTACCTTGGTAGGCATCTGAAAGGCACAAGAAAAGTTGTTGTACCTGCTTTCTGGGCTGAGATGGGGAAACGCTGAATTTTGGACTCGGCTGGTGACAAAATGTTCCAAACACACCCCATGCACAACTCCACCGGGGAAGGTGCCAAACAGGAGTTCTCCTGGTAGTTTTTACACTACCTTGGTAGGCAGCTGAAAGGCACAAGAAAAGTTGTTGTACCTGCTTTGTGGGCTGAGATGGGGAACCGCTGAATTTTGGAGTCGGCCATTGACAAAATGTTCCAAACACACCCCATGCACAACTCCACCACGGAAGGTGCCAGACAGGAGTTCTCTTGGTAGTTTTTACACTACCTTGGTAGGCAGCTGAAAGGCACCACAAAAGTTGTTCTACCTGCTTTGTGGGCTGAGATGGGGAAACGCTGAATTTTGGAGTCGGCTGGTGACAAAATGTTCCAAACACACCCCCTGCACAACTCCACCGGGGAAGGTGCCAGACAGGAGTTCTCCTGGTAGTTTTTACACTACCTTGGTAGGCATCTGAAAGACACCACAAAAGTTGTTCTACCTGCTTTCTGGGCTGAGATGGGGAATCGCTGAATTTTGGACTCGGCCGGTGACAAAATGTTCCAAACACACCCCATGCACAACTCCACCGGGGAAGGTGCCAGACAGGAGTTCTCCTGGTAGTTTTTACATTGCTCCGGTAGGCATCTGAAAGACACCACAAAAGTTGTTCTACCTGCTTTCTGGGCTGAGATGGGGAACCGCTGAATTTTGGACTCGGCCGTTGACAAAATGTTCCAAACACACCCCATGCACAACTCCACCGGGGAAGGTGCCAGACAGGAGTTCTCCTGGTAGTTTTTACACTACCTTGGTAGGCATCTGAAAGACACCACAGAAGTTGTTCTACCTGCTTTCTGGGCTGAGATGGGGAATCGCTGAATTTTGGACTCGGCCGGTGACAAAATGTTCCAAACACACCCCATGCACAACTCCACCGGGGAAGGTGCCAGACAGGAGTTCTCCTGGTAGTTTTTACACTACCTTGGTAGGCATTTGAAAGACACCACAAAAGTTGTTCTACCTGCTTTCTGGGCTGAGATGGGGAAACGCTGAATTTTGGAGTCGGCTGGTGACAAAATGTTCCAAACACACCCCATGCACAACTCCACCGGGGAAGGTGCCAGACAGGAGTTCTCTTGGTAGTTTTTACACTACCTTGGTAGGCAGCTGAAAGGCACCACAAAAGTTGTTCTTCCTGCTTTCTGGGCTGAGATGGGGAACCGCTGAATTTTGGACTCGGCCGGTGACAAAATGTTCCACAGACACCCCATGCACAACTCCACCGGGGAAGGTGCCAGGAACGAATTCTGTTGGTAGTTTTTACACTACCTTGGTAGGCAGCTGAAAGGCACAAGAAAAGTTGTTGTACCTGCTTTGTGGGCTGAGATGGGGAACCGCTGAATTTTGGAGTCGGCTGGTGACAAAATGTTCCAAACACACCCCATGCACAACTCCACCGGGGAAGGTGCCAGACAGGAGTTCTCCTGGTAGTTTTTACATTGCTCCGGTAGGCATCTGAAAGACACCACAAAAGTTGTTCTACCTGCTTTGTGGGCTGAGATGGGGAACCGCTGAATTTTGGACTCGGCCGGTGACAAAATGTTCCAAACACACCCCATGCACAACTCCACCGGGGAAGGTGCCTGACAGGAGTTCTCTTGGTAGTTTTTACACTACCTTGGTAGGCATCTGAAAGACACCACAAAAGTTGTTCTACCTGCTTTCTGGGCTGAGATGGGGAATCGCTGAATTTTGGACTCGGCCGGTGACAAAATGTTCCAAACACACCCCATGCACAACTCCACCGGGGAAGGTGCCAGACAGGAGTTCTCTTGGTAGTTTTTACACTACCTTGGTAGGCATCTGAAAGACACCACAAAAGTTGTTCTACCTGCTTTCTGGGCTGAGATGGGGAAACGCTGAATTTTGGACTCGGCCGGTGACAAAATGTTCCAAACACACCCCATGCACAACTCCACCGGGGAAGGTGCCAGGAACGAATTCTGTTGGTAGTTTTTACACTACCTTGGTAGGCAGCTGAAAGGCAAAAGAAAAGTTGTTGTACCTGCTTTGTGGGCTGAGATGGGGAACCGCTGAATTTTGGAGTCGGCTGGTGACAAAATGTTCCAAACACACCCCCTGCACAACTCCACCGGGGAAGGTGCCAGACAGGAGTTCTCCTGGTAGTTTTTACATTGCTCCGGTAGGCATCTGAAAGATACCACAAAAGATGTTCTACCTGCTTTCTGGGCTGAGATGGGGAACCGCTGAATTTTGGACTCGGCCGGTGACAAAATGTTCCAAACACACCCCCTGCACAACTCCACCGGGGAAGGTGCCAGACAGGAGTTCTCCTGGTAGTTTTTACATTGCTCCGGTAGGCATCTGAAAGACACCACAAAAGTTGTTCTACCTGCTTTCTGGGCTGAGATGGGGAACCGCTGAATTTTGGAGTCGGCCGGTGACAAAATGTTCCAAACACACCCCATGCACAACTCCACCGGGGAAGGTGCCAGACAGGAGTTCTCCTGGTAGTTTTTACACTACCTTGGTAGGCATCTGAAAGACACCACAGAAGTTGTTCTACCTGCTTTCTGGGCTGAGATGGGGAATCGCTGAATTTTGGACTCGGCCGGTTACAAAATGTTCCAAACACACCCCATGCAAAACTCCACCGGGGAAGGTGCCAGACAGGAGTTCTCTTAGTAGTTTTTACACTACCTTGGTAGGCAGCTGAAAGGCACCACAAAAGTTGTTCTACCTGCTTTCTGGGCTGAGATGGGGAACCGCTGAATTTTGGAGTCGGCCGGTGACAAAATGTTCAAAACACACCCCATGCACAACTCCACCACGGAAGGTGCCAGACAGGAGTTCTCCTGGTAGTTTTTACACTACCTTGGTAGGCATTTGAAAGACACCACAAAAGTTGTTCTACCTGCTTTCTGGGCTGAGATGGGGAACCGCTGAATTTTGGAGTCGGCTGGTGACAAAATGTTCAAAACACACCCCATGCACAACTCCACCACGGAAGGTGCCAGACAGGAGTTCTCTTAGTAGTTTTTACACTACCTTGGTAGGCAGCTGAAAGGCACCACAAAAGTTGTTCTTCCTGCTTTCTGGGCTGAGATGGGGAACCGCTGAATTTTGGACTCGGCTGGTGACAAAATGTTCCAAACACACCCCATGCACAACTCCACCGGGGAAGGTGCCAGGAACGAATTCTGTTGGTAGTTTTTACACTACCTTGGTAGGCAGCTGAAAGGCACCACAAAAGTTGTTGTACCTGCTTTGTGGGCTGAGATGGGGAACCGCTGAATTTTGGACTCGGCTGGTGACAAAATGTTCCAAACACACCCCCTGCACGACTCCACCACGGAAGGTGCCAGACAGGAGTTCTCCTGGTAGTTTTTACATTGCTCCGGTAGGCATCTGAAAGATACCACAAAAGATGTTCTACCTGCTTTCTGGGCTGAGATGGGGAACCGCTGAATTTTGGAGTCGGCCGGTGACAAAATGTTCCAAACACACCCCATGCACAACTCCACCGGGGAAGGTGCCAGACAGGAGTTCTCCTGGTAGTTTTTACACTACCTTGGTAGGCATCTGAAAGACACCACAAAAGTTGTTCTACCTGCTTTCTGGGCTGAGATGGGGAAACGCTGAATTTTGGACTCGGCTGGTGACAAAATGTTCCAAACACACCCCATGCACAACTCCACCGGGGAAGGTGCCAGACAGGAGTTCTCTTGATAGTTTTTACACTACCTTGGTAGGCAGCTGAAAGGCACAAGAAAAGTTGTTGTACCTGCTTTGTGGGCTGAGATGGGGAACCGCTGAATTTTGGAGTCGGCCATTGACAAAATGTTCCAAACACACCCCATGCACAACTCCACCACGGAAGGTGCCAGACAGGAGTTCTCTTAGTAGTTTTTACACTACCTTGGTAGGCAGCTGAAAGGCACCACAAAAGTTGTTCTTCCTGCTTTCTGGGCTGAGATGGGGAACCGCTGAATTTTGGACTCGGCTGGTGACAAAATGTTCCAAACACACCCCATGCACAACTCCACCGGGGAAGGTGCCAGGAACGAATTCTGTTGGTAGTTTTTACACTACCTTGGTAGGCAGCTGAAAGGCACCACAAAAGTTGTTGTACCTGCTTTGTGGGCTGAGATGGGGAACCGCTGAATTTTGGACTCGGCTGGTGACAAAATGTTCCAAACACACCCCCTGCACAACTCCACCACGGAAGGTGCCAGACAGGAGTTCTCCTGGTAGTTTTTACATTGCTCCGGTAGGCATCTGAAAGATACCACAAAAGATGTTCTACCTGCTTTCTGGGCTGAGATGGGGAACCGCTGAATTTTGGAGTCGGCCGGTGACAAAATGTTCCAAACACACCCCATGCACAACTCCACCGGGGAAGGTGCCAGACAGGAGTTCTCCTGGTAGTTTTTACACTACCTTGGTAGGCATTTGAAAGACACCACAAAAGTTGTTCTACCTGCTTTCTGGGCTGAGATGGGGAAACGCTGAATTTTGGACTCGGCTGGTGACAAAATGTTCCAAACACACCCCATGCACAACTCCACCGGGGAAGGTGCCAGACAGGAGTTCTCTTGATAGTTTTTACACTACCTTGGTAGGCAGCTGAAAGGCACAAGAAAAGTTGTTGTACCTGCTTTGTGGGCTGAGATGGGGAACCGCTGAATTTTGGAGTCGGCCATTGACAAAATGTTCCAAACACACCCCATGCACAACTCCACCGGGGAAGGTGCCAGACAGGAGTTCTCTTGGTAGTTTTTACACTACCTTGGTAGGCAGCTGAAAGGCACCACAAAAGTTGTTCTACCTGCTTTGTGGGCTGAGATGGGGAACCGCTGAATTTTGGAGTCGGCTGGTGACAAAATGTTCCAAACACACCCCCTGCACAACTCCACCGGGGAAGGTGCCAGACAGGAGTTCTCCTGGTAGTTTTTACATTGCTCCGGTAGGCATCTGAAAGACACCACAAAAGTTGTTCTACCTGCTTTCTGGGCTGAGATGGGGAACCGCTGAATTTTGGACTCGGCCGTTGACAAAATGTTCCAAACACACCCCATGCACAACTCCACCGGGGAAGGTGCCAGACAGGAGTTCTCCTGGTAGTTTTTACACTACCTTGGTAGGCATCTGAAAGACACCACAGAAGTTGTTCTACCTGCTTTCTGGGCTGAGATGGGGAATCGCTGAATTTTGGACTCGGCCGGTGACAAAATGTTCCAAACACACCCCATGCAAAACTCCACCGGGGAAGGTGCCAGTCAGGAGTTCTCTTAGTAGTTTTTACACTACCTTGGTAGGCAGCTGAAAGGCACCACAAAAGTTGTTCTACCTGCTTTCTGGGCTGAGATGGGGAACCGCTGAATTTTGGAGTCGGCCGGTGACAAAATGTTCAAAACACACCCCATGCACAACTCCACCACGGAAGGTGCCAGACAGGAGTTCTCCTGGTAGTTTTTACACTACCTTGGTAGGCATCTGAAAGACACCACAAAAGTTGTTCTACCTGCTTTCTGGGCTGAGATGGGGAACAGCTGAATTTTGGAGTCGGCCGGTGACGAAATGTTCCAAACACACCCCATGCACAACTCCACCGGGGAAGGTGCCAGACAGGAGTTCTCTTGGTAGTTTTTACACTACCTTGGTAGGCAGCCAAAAGGCACCACAAAAGTTGTTCTTCCTGCTTTCTGGGCTGAGATGGGGAACCGCTGAATTTTGGAGTCGGCTGGTGACAAAATGTTCCAAACACACCCCATGCACAACTCCACCGGGGAAGGTGCCAGGCAGGAGTTCTCCTGGTAGTTTTTACACTACCTTGGTAGGCATCTGAAAGACACCACAAAAGTTGTTCTACCTGCTTTCTGGGCTGAGATGGGGAATCGCTGAATTTTGGAGTCGGCTGGTGACAAAATGTTCCAAACACACCCCATGCACAACTCCACCGGGGAAGGTGCCAGGAACGAATTCTGTTGGTAGTTTTTACACTACCTTGGTAGGCAGCTGAAAGGCACCACAAAAGTTGTTGTACCTGCTTTGTGGGCTGAGATGGGGAACCGCTGAATTTTGGAGTCGGCCGTTGACAAAATGTTCCAAACACACCCCATGCACAACTCCACCGGGGAAGGTGCCAGACAGGAGTTCTCCTGGTAGTTTTTACATTGCTCCGGTAGGCATCTGAAAGATACCACAAAAGATGTTCTACCTGCTTTCTGGGCTGAGATGGGGAACCGCTGAATTTTGGACTCGGCCGTTGACAAAATGTTCCAAACACACCCCCTGCACAACTCCACCGGGGAAGGTGCCAGACAGGAGTTCTCCTGGTAGTTTTTACATTGCTCTGGTAGGCATCTGAAAGACACCACAAAAGTTGTTCTACCTGCTTTCTGGGCTGAGATGGGGAAACGCTGAATTTTGGAGTCGGCCGGTGACAAAATGTTCCAAACACACCCCATGCACAACTCCACCGGGGAAGGTGCCAGAGAGGAGTTCTCTTGGTAGTTTTTACACTACCTTGGTAGGCAGCTGAAAGGCACCACAAAAGTTGTTCTACCTGCTTTCTGGGCTGAGATGGGGAACCGCTGAATTTTGGACTCGGCTGGTGACAAAATGTTCCAAACACACCCCATGTACAACTCCACCGGGGAAGGTGCCAGACAGGAGTTCTCCTGGTAGTTTTTACATTGCTCCGGTAGGCATCTGAAAGACACCACAAAAGTTGTTCTACCTGCTTTCTGGGCTGAGATGGGGAACAGCTGAATTTTGGAGTCGGCCGTTGACAAAATGTTCCAAACACACCCCATGCACAACTCCACCGGGGAAGGTGCCAGACAGGAGTTCTCTTGGTAGTTTTTACACTACCTTGGTAGGCAGCTGAAAGGTACCACAAAAGTTGTTCTACCTGCTTTCTGGGCTGAGATGGGGAACCGCTGAATTTTGGACTCGGCCGGTGACAAAATGTTCCAAACACACCCCATGCACAACTCCACCGGGGAAGGTGCCAGACAGGAGTTCTCCTGGTAGTTTTTACACTACCTTGGTAGGCATCTGAAAGACACCACAAAAGTTGTTCTACCTGCTTTCTGGGCTGAGATGGGGAATCGCTGAATTTTGGACTCGGCCGGTGACAAAATGTTCCAAACACACCCCATGCACAACTCCACCGGGGAAGGTGCCAGACAGGAGTTCTCTTAGTAGTTTTTACACTACCTTGGTAGGCATCTGAAAGACACCACAAAAGTTGTTCTACCTGCTTTCTGGGCTGAGATGGGGAAACGCTGAATTTTGGACTCGGCTGGTGACAAAATGTTCCAAACACACCCCATGCACAACTCCACCGGGGAAGGTGCCAGACAGGAGTTCTCTTGATAGTTTTTACACTACCTTGGTAGGCATCTGAAAGACACCACAGAAGTTGTTCTATCTGCTTTCTGGGCTGAGATGGGGAACCGCTGAATTTTGGAGTCGGCCGTTGACAAAATGTTCCAAACACACCCCATGCACAACTCCACCGGGGAAGGTGCCAGACAGGAGTTCTCCTGGTAGTTTTTACATTGCTCCGGTAGGCATCTGAAAGATACCACAAAAGATGTTGTACCTGCTTTCTGGGCTGAGATGGGGAACCGCTGAATTTTGGACTCGGCCGGTGACAAAATGTTCCAAACACACCCCATGCACAACTCCACCGGGGAAGGTGCCAGACAGGAGTTCTCCTGGTAGTTTTTACATTGCTCCGGTAGGCATCTGAAAGACACCACAAAAGTTGTTCTACCTGCTTTCTGGGCTGAGATGGGGAACCGCTGAATTTTGGACTCGGCCGTTGACAAAATGTTCCAAACACACCCCATGCACAACTCCACCGGGGAAGGTGCCAGACAGGAGTTCTCCTGGTAGTTTTTACACTACCTTGGTAGGCATCTGAAAGACACCACAAAAGTTGTTCTACCTGCTTTCTGGGCTGAGATGGGGAATCGCTGAATTTTGGACTCGGCCGGTGACAAAATGTTCCAAACACACCCCATGCAAAACTCCACCGGGGAAGGTGCCAGACAGGAGTTCTCTTAGTAGTTTTTACACTACCTTGGTAGGCAGCTGAAAGGCACCTCAAAAGTTGTTCTACCTGCTTTCTGGGCTGAGATGGGGAAACGCTGAATTTTGGACTCGGCCGGTGACAAAATGTTCAAAACACACCCCATGCACAACTCCACCACGGAAGGTGCCAGACAGGAGTTCTCCTGGTAGTTTTTACACTACCTTGGTAGGCATTTGAAAGACACCACAAAAGTTGTTCTACCTGCTTTCTGGGCTGAGATGGGGAACCGCTGAATTTTGGAGTCGGCTGGTGACAAAATGTTCCAAACACACCCCATGCACAACTCCACCGGGGAAGGTGCCAGAAAGGAGTTCTCTTGGTAGTTTTTACACTACCTTGGTAGGCATCTGAAAGGCACCACAGAAGTTGTTCTACCTGCTTTCTGGGCTGAGATGGGGAACCGCTGAATTTTGGACTCGGCCGGTGACAAAATGTTCCAAACACACCCCCTGCACAACTCCACCGGGGAAGGTGCCAGACAGGAGTTCTCTTAGTAGTTTTTACACTACCTTGGTAGGCATCTGAAAGACACCACAAAAGTTGTTCTACCTGCTTTCTGGGCTGAGATGGGGAACCGCTGAATTTTGGAGTCGGCCGGTGACAAAATGTTCCAAACACACCCCATGCACAACTCCACCGGGGAAGGTGCCAGACAGGAGTTCTCTTAGTAGTTTTTACACTACCTTGGTAGGCATCTGAAAGGCACCACAAAAGTTGTTCTACCTGCTTTCTGGGCTGAGATGGGGAACCGCTGAATTTTGGAGTCGGCCGGTGACAAAATGTTCAAAACACACCCCATGCACAACTCCACCACGGAAGGTGCCAGACAGGAGTTCTCCTGGTAGTTTTTACACTACCTTGGTAGGCATCTGAAAGACACCACAAAAGTTGTTCTACCTGCTTTCTGGGCTGAGATGGGGAACCGCTGAATTTTGGAGTCGGCTGGTGACAAAATGTTCCAAACACACCCCATGCACAACTCCACCGGGGAAGGTGCCAGGAACGAATTCTGTTGGTAGTTTTTACACTACCTTGGTAGGCAGCTGAAAGGCACCACAAAAGTTGTTGTACCTGCTTTCTGGGCTGAGATGGGGAACCGCTGAATTTTGGAGTCGGCCATTGACAAAATGTTCCAAACACACCCCATGCACAACTCCACCGGGGAAGGTGCCAGACAGGAGTTCTCCTGGTAGTTTTTACATTGCTCCGGTAGGCATCTGAAAGATACCACAAAAGATGTTCTACCTGCTTTCTGGGCTGAGATGGGGAACCGCTGAATTTTGGACTCGGCCGTTGACAAAATGTTCCAAACACACCCCATGCACAACTCCACCGGGGAAGGTGCCAGACAGGAGTTCTCCTGGTAGTTTTTACATTGCTCCGGTAGGCATCTGAAAGACACCACAAAAGTTGTTCTACCTGCTTTCTGGGCTGAGATGGGGAACCGCTGAATTTTGGACTCGGCCGTTGACAAAATGTTCCAAACACACCCCATGCACAACTCCACCGGGGAAGGTGCCAGACAGGAGTTCTCCTGGTAGTTTTTACACTACCTTGGTAGGCATTTGAAAGACACCACAAAAGTTGTTCTACCTGCTTTCTGGGCTGAGATGGGGAACCGCTGAATTTTGGACTCGGCTGGTGACAAAATGTTCCAAACACACCCCATGCACAACTCCACCGGGGAAGGTGCCAGACAGGAGTTCTCTTGGTAGTTTTTACACTACCTTGGTAGGCAGCTGAAAGGCACCACAAAAGTTGTTCTTCCTGCTTTCTGGGCTGAGATGGGGAACCGCTGAATTTTGGACTCGGCCGGTGACAAAATGTTCCACAGACACCCCATGCACAACTCCACCGGGGAAGGTGCCAGGAACGAATTCTGTTGTTAGTTTTTACACTACCTTGGTAGGCAGCTGAAAGGCACAAGAAAAGTTGTTCTACCTGCTTTCTGGGCTGAGATGGGGAACCGCTGAATTTTGGAGTCGGCTGGTGACAAAATGTTCCAAACACACCCCATGCACAACTCCACCACGGAAGGTGCCAGACAGGAGTTCTCCTGGTAGTTTTTACATTGCTCCGGTAGGCATCTGAAAGATACCACAAAAGATGTTCTACCTGCTTTCTGGGCTGAGATGGGGAACCGCTGAATTTTGGAGTCGGCCGGTGACAAAATGTTCCAAACACACCCCATGCACAACTCCACCGGGGAAGGTGCCAGACAGGAGTTCTCCTGGTAGTTTTTACACTACCTTGGTAGGCATCTGAAAGACACCACAAAAGTTGTTCTACCTGCTTTCTGGGCTGAGATGGGGAAACGCTGAATTTTGGACTCGGCCGGTGACAAAATGTTCCAAACACACCCCATGCACAACTCCACCGGGGAAGGTGCCAGACAGGAGTTCTCTTGATAGTTTTTACACTACCTTGGTAGGCAGCTGAAAGGCACAAGAAAAGTTGTTGTACCTGCTTTCTGGGCTGAGATGGGGAACCGCTGAATTTTGGAGTCGGCCATTGACAAAATGTTCCAAACACACCCCATGCACAACTCCACCGGGGAAGGTGCCAGACAGGAGTTCTCCTGGTAGTTTTTACACTACCTTGGTAGGCATCTGAAAGACACCACAAAAGTTGTTCTACCTGCTTTCTGGGCTGAGATGGGGAATCGCTGAATTTTGGACTCGGCCGGTGACAAAATGTTCCAAACACACCCCATGCACAACTCCACCGGGGAAGGTGCCAGGAACGAATTCTGTTGGTAGTTTTTACACTACCTTGGTAGGCAGCTGAAAGGCACAAGAAAAGTTGTTGTACCTGCTTTGTGGGCTGAGATGGGGAACCGCTGAATTTTGGAGTCGGCCGTTGACAAAATGTTCCAAACACACCCCATGCACAACTCCACCGGGGAAGGTGCCAGACAGGAGTTCTCCTGGTAGTTTTTACATTGCTCCGGTAGGCATCTGAAAGACACCACAAAAGATGTTCTACCTGCTTTCTGGGCTAGAGATGGGGAACCGCTGAATTTTGGACTCGGCCGTTGACAAAATGTTCCAAACACACCCCATGCACAACTCCACCACGGAAGGTGCCAGACAGGAGTTCTCCTGGTAGTTTTTACATTGCTCCGGTAGGCATCTGAAAGACACCACAAAAGTTGTTCTACCTGCTTTCTGGGCTGAGATGGGGAACCGCTGAATTTTGGACTCGGCCGTTGACAAAATGTTCCAAACACACCCCATGCACAACTCCACCGGGGAAGGTGCCAGACAGGAGTTCTCCTGGTAGTTTTTACACTACCTTGGTAGGCATCTGAAAGACACCACAGAAGTTGTTCTACCTGCTTTCTGGGCTGAGATGGGGAAACGCTGAATTTTGGACTCGGCTGGTGACAAAATGTTCCAAACACACCCCATGCACAACTCCACCGGGGAAGGTGCCAGGAACGAATTCTGTTGGTAGTTTTTACACTACCTTGGTAGGCAGCTGAAAGGCACAAGAAAAGTTGTTGTACCTGCTTTGTGGGCTGAGATGGGGAACCGCTGAATTTTGGAGTCGGCCGTTGACAAAATGTTCCAAACACACCCCATGCACAACTCCACCGGGGAAGGTGCCAGACAGGAGTTCTCCTGGTAGTTTTTACATTGCTCCGGTAGGCATCTGAAAGATACCACAAAAGTTGTTCTACCTGCTTTCTGGGCTGAGATGGGGAACCGCTGAATTTTGGACTCGGCCGGTGACAAAATGTTCCAAACACACCCCCTGCACAACTCCACCGGGGAAGGTGCCAGACAGGAGTTCTCCTGGTAGTTTTTACATTGCTCCGGTAGGCATCTGAAAGACACCACAAAAGTTGTTCTACCTGCTTTCTGGGCTGAGATGGGGAACCGCTGAATTTTGGAGTCGGCCGGTGACAAAATGTTCCAAACACACCCCATGCACAACTCCACCGGGGAAGGTGCCAGACAGGAGTTCTCTTGGTAGTTTTTACACTACCTTGGTAGGCATCTGAAAGACACCACAGAAGTTGTTCTATCTGCTTTCTGGGCTGAGATGGGGAATCGCTGAATTATGGACTCGGCCGGTGACAAAATGTTCCAAACACACCCCATGCAAAACTCCACCGGGGAAGGTGCCAGACAGGAGTTCTCTTAGTAGTTTTTACACTACCTTGGTAGGCATCTGAAAGGCACCACAAAAGTTGTTGTACCTGCTTTGTGGGCTGAGATGGGGAATCGCTGAATTTTGGAGTCGGCCGGTGACAAAATGTTCCAAACACACCCCCTGCACAACTCCACCGGGGAAGGTGCCAGACAGGAGTTCTCCTGGTAGTTTTTACATTGCTCCGGTAGGCATCTGAAAGACACCACAAAAGTTGTTCTACCTGCTTTCTGGGCTGAGATGGGGAACCGCTGAATTTTGGACTCGGCCGTTGACAAAATGTTCCAAACACACCCCATGCACAACTCCACCGGGGAAGGTGCCAGACAGGAGTTCTCCTGGTAGTTTTTACACTACCTTGGTAGGCAGCTGAAAGGCACCACAGAAGTTGTTCTTCCTGCTTTCTGGGCTGAGATGGGGAACCGCTGAATTTTGGAGTCGGCCGGTGACAAAATGTTCCACAGACACCCCATGCACAACTCCACCGGGGAAGGTGCCATGAACGAATTCTGTTGGTAGTTTTTACACTACCTTGGTAGGCAGCTGAAAGACACCACAAAAGTTGTTCTACCTGCTTTCTGGGCTGAGATGGGGAATCGCTGAATTTTGGACTCGGCCGGTGACAAAATGTTCCAAACACACCCCATGCACAACTCCACCGGGGAAGGTGCCAGACAGGAGTTCTCTTAGTAGTTTTTACACTACCTTGGTAGGCATCTGAAAGACATCACAAAAGTTGTTCTACCTGCTTTCTGGGCTGAGATGGGGAAACGCTGAATTTTGGACTCGGCTGGTGACAAAATGTTCCAAACACACCCCATGCACAACTCCACCGGGGAAGGTGCCAGACAGGAGTTCACTTGATAGTTTTTACACTACCTTGGTAGGCAGCTGAAAGGCACCACAAAAGTTGTTGTACCTGCTTTGTGGGCTGAGATGGGGAACCGCTGAATTTTGGAGTCGGCCATTGACAAAATGTTCCAAACACACCCCATGCACAACTCCACCACGGAAGGTGCCAGACAGGAGTTCTCTTGGTAGTTTTACACTACCTTGGTAGGCAGCTGAAAGGCACCACAAAAGTTGTTCTACCTGCTTTGTGGGCTGAGATGGGGAACCGCTGAATTTTGGAGTCGGCTGGTGACAAAATGTTCCAAACACACCCCCTGCACAACTCCACCGGGGAAGGTGCCAGACAGGAGTTCTCCTGGTAGTTTTTACATTGCTCCGGTAGGCATCTGAAAGATACCACAAAAGATGTTCTACCTGCTTTCTGGGCTGAGATGGGGAACCGCTGAATTTTGGACTCGGCCGGTGACAAAATGTTCCAAACACACCCCCTGCACAACTCCACCGGGGAAGGTGCCAGACAGGAGTTCTCCTGGTAGTTTTTACACTACCTTGGTAGGCATCTGAAAGACACCACAGAAGTTGTTCTACCTGCTTTCTGGGCTGAGATGGGGAACCGCTGAATTTTGGACTCGGCCGGTGACAAAATGTTCCAAACACACCCCATGCACAACTCCACCGGGGAAGGTGCCAGACAGGAGTTCTCTTAGTAGTTTTTACACTACCTTGGTAGGCATCTGAAAGACACCACAAAAGTTGTTCTACCTGCTTTCTGGGCTGAGATGGGGAACCGCTGAATTTTGGAGTCGGCCGGTGACAAAATGTTCCAAACACACCCCATGCACAACTCCACCGGGGAAGGTGCCAGACAGGAGTTCTCCTGGTAGTTTTTACACTACCTTGGTAGGCATTTGAAAGACACCACAAAAGTTGTTCTACCTGCTTTCTGGGCTGAGATGGGGAACCGCTGAATTTTGGAGTCGGCTGGTGACAAAATGTTCCACAGACACCCCATGCACAACTCCACCGGGGAAGGTGCCAGGAACGAATTCTGTTGGTAGTTTTTACACTACCTTGGTAGGCAGCTGAAAGGCACAAGAAAAGTTGTTGTACCTGCTTTGTGGGCTGAGATGGGGAACCGCTGAATTTTGGAGTCGGCTGGTGACAAAATGTTCCAAACACACCCCATGCACAACTCCACCGGGGAAGGTGCCAGACAGGAGTTCTCCTGGTAGTTTTTACACTACCTTGGTAGGCATCTGAAAGACACCACAAAAGTTGTTCTACCTGCTTTCTGGGCTGAGATGGGGAACCGCTGAATTTTGGAGTCGGCCGTTGACAAAATGTTCCAAACACACCCCCTGCACAACTCCACCGGGGAAGGTGCCAGACAGGAGTTCTCTTGGTAGTTTTTACACTACCTTGGTAGGCATCTGAAAGACACCACAAAAGTTGTTCTACCTGCTTTCTGGGCTGAGATGGGGAATCGCTGAATTTTGGACTCGGCCGGTGACAAAATGTTCCAAACACACCCCATGCACAACTCCACCGGGGAAGGTGCCAGACAGGAGTTCTCTTAGTAGTTTTTACACTACCTTGGTAGGCATCTGAAAGACACCACAAAAGTTGTTCTACCTGCTTTCTGGGCTGAGATGGGGAAACGCTGAATTTTGGACTCGGCTGGTGACAAAATGTTCCAAACACACCCCATGCACAACTCCACCGGGGAAGGTGCCAGACAGGAGTTCTCTTGATAGTTTTTACACTACCTTGGTAGGCAGCTGAAAGGCACAAGAAAAGTTGTTGTACCTGCTTTGTGGGCTGAGATGGGGAACCGCTGAATTTTGGAGTCGGCCATTGACAAAATGTTCCAAACACACCCCATGCACAACTCCACCACGGAAGGTGCCAGACAGGAGTTCTCTTGGTAGTTTTTACACTACCTTGGTAGGCAGCTGAAAGGCACCACAAAAGTTGTTGTACCTGCTTTGTGGGCTGAGATGGGGAACCGCTGAATTTTGGAGTCGGCTGGTGACAAAATGTTCCAAACACACCCCCTGTACAACTCCACCGGGGAAGGTGCCAGACAGGAGTTCTCCTGGTAGTTTTTACATTGCTCCGGTAGGCATCTGAAAGATACCACAAAAGATGTTCTACCTGCTTTCTGGGCTGAGATGGGGAACCGCTGAATTTTGGACTCGGCCGGTGACAAAATGTTCCAAACACACCCCCTGCACAACTCCACCGGGGAAGGTGCCAGACAGGAGTTCTCTTGGTAGTTTTTACACTACCTTGGTAGGCATCTGAAAGACACCACAGAAGTTGTTCTACCTGCTTTCTGGGCTGAGATGGGGAACCGCTGAATTTTGGACTCGGCCGGTGACAAAATGTTCCAAACACACCCCATGCACAACTCCACCGGGGAAGGTGCCAGACAGGAGTTCTCTTAGTAGTTTTTACACTACCTTGGTAGGCATCTGAAAGACACCACAAAAGTTGTTCTACCTGCTTTCTGGGCTGAGATGGGGAAACGCTGAATTTTGGAGTCGGCTGGTGACAAAATGTTCCAAACACACCCCATGCACAACTCCACCGGGGAAGGTGCCAGACAGGAGTTCTCCTGGTAGTTTTTACACTACCTTGGTAGGCATTTGAAAGACACCACAAAAGTTGTTCTACCTGCTTTCTGGGCTGAGATGGGGAACCGCTGAATTTTGGAGTCGGCTGGTGACAAAATGTTCCAAACACACCCCCTGCACAACTCCACCGGGGAAGGTTCCAGACAGGAGTTCTCCTGGTAGTTTTTACACTACCTTGGTAGGCAGCTGAAAGGCACCACAAAAGTTGTTCTTCCTGCTTTCTGGGCTGAGATGGGGAACCGCTGAATTTTGGACTCGGCCGGTGACAAAATGTTCCACAGACACCCCATGCACAACTCCACCGGGGAAGGTGCCAGGAACGAATTCTGCTGGTAGTTTTTACACTACCTTGGTAGGCAGCTGAAAGGCACAAGAAAAGTTGTTGTACCTGCTTTGTGGGCTGAGATGGGGAACCGCTGAATTTTGGAGTCGGCTGGTGACAAAATGTTCCAAACACACCCCATGCACAACTCCACCGGGGAAGGTGCCAGACAGGAGTTCTCCTGGTAGTTTTTACATTGCTCCGGTAGGCATCTGAAAGACACCACAAAAGTTGTTCTACCTGCTTTCTGGGCTGAGATGGGGAACCGCTGAATTTTGGAGTCGGCCGTTGACAAAATGTTCCAAACACACCCCATGCACAACTCCACCGGGGAAGGTGCCAGACAGGAGTTCTCTTGGTAGTTTTTACACTACCTTGGTAGGCATCTGAAAGACACCACAAAAGTTGTTCTACCTGCTTTCTGGGCTGAGATGGGGAATCGCTGAATTTTGGACTCGGCCGGTGACAAAATGTTCCAAACACACCCCATGCACAACTCCACCGGGGAAGGTGCCAGACAGGAGTTCTCTTAGTAGTTTTTACACTACCTTGGTAGGCATCTGAAAGACACCACAAAAGTTGTTCTACCTGCTTTCTGGGCTGAGATGGGGAAACGCTGAATTTTGGACTCGGCTGGTGACAAAATGTTCCAAACACACCCCATGCACAACTCCACCGGGGAAGGTGCCAGACAGGAGTTCTCTTGATAGTTTTTACACTACCTTGGTAGGCAGCTGAAAGGCACAAGAAAAGTTGTTGTACCTGCTTTGTGGGCTGAGATGGGGAACCGCTGAATTTTGGAGTCGGCCATTGACAAAATGTTCCAAACACACCCCAAGCACAACTCCACCACGGAAGGTGCCAGACAGGAGTTCTCTTGGTAGTTTTTACACTACCTTGGTAGGCAGCTGAAAGGCACCACAAAAGTTGTTCTACCTGCTTTGTGGGCTGAGATGGGGAACCGCTGAATTTTGGAGTCGGCTGGTGACAAAATGTTCCAAACACACCCCCTGCACAACTCCACCACGGAAGGTGCCAGACAGGAGTTCTCCTGGTAGTTTTTACATTGCTCCGGTAGGCATCTGAAAGATACCACAAAAGATGTTCTACCTGCTTTCTGGGCTGAGATGGGGAACCGCTGAATTTTGGACTCGGCCGGTGACAAAATGTTCCAAACACACCCCCTGCACAACTCCACCGGGGAAGGTGCCAGACAGGAGTTCTCCTGGTAGTTTTTACATTGCTCCGGTAGGCATCTGAAAGACACCACAAAAGTTGTTCTACCTGCTTTCTGGGCTGAGATGGGGAACCGCTGAATTTTGGACTCGGCCGTTGACAAAATGTTCCAAACACACCCCATGCACAACTCCACCGGGGAAGGTGCCAGACAGGAGTTCTCCTGGTAGTTTTTACACTACCTTGGTAGGCATCTGAAAGACACCACAGAAGTTGTTCTACCTGCTTACTGGGCTGAGATGGGGAATCGCTGAATTTTGGAGTCGGCTGGTGACAAAATGTTCCAAACACACCCCCTGCACAACTCCACCGGGGAAGGTGCCAGACAGGAGTTCTCCTGGTAGTTTTTACACTACCTTGGTAGGCATCTGAAAGACACCACAAAAGTTGTTCTACCTGCTTTCTGGGCTGAGATGGGGAACCGCTGAATTTTGGAGTCGGCTGGTGACAAAATGTTCCAAACACACCCCATGCACAACTCCACCGGGGAAGGTGCCAGGAACGAATTCTGTTGGTAGTTTTTACACTACCTTGGTAGGCAGCTGAAAGGCACCACAAAAGTTGTTCTACCTGCTTTCTGGGCTGAGATGGGGAACCGCTGAATTTTGGAGTCGGCCGGTGACAAAATGTTCAAAACACACCCCATGCACAACTCCACCACGGAAGGTGCCAGACAGGAGTTCTCCTGGTAGTTTTTACACTACCTTGGTAGGCATTTGAAAGACACCACAAAAGTTGTTCTACCTGCTTTCTGGGCTGAGATGGGGAACCGCTGAATTTTGGAGTCGGCCGGTGACAAAATGTTCCAAACACACCCCATGCACAACTCCACCGGGGAAGGTGCCAGACAGGAGTTCTCTTGGTAGTTTTTACACTACCTTGGTAGGCAGCCGAAAGGCACCACAAAAGTTGTTGTACCTGCTTTCTGGGCTGAGATGGGGAACCGCTGAATTTTGGACTCGGCTGGTGACAAAATGTTCCAAACACACCCCATGCACAACTCCACCGGGGAAGGTGCCAGACAGGAGTTCTCCTGGTAGTTTTTACATTGCTCCGGTAGGCATCTGAAAGACACCACAAAAGTTGTTCTACCTGCTTTCTGGGCTGAGATGGGGAAACGCTGAATTTTGGACTCGGCCGGTGACAAAATGTTCCAAACACACCCCATGCACAACTCCACCGGGGAAGGTGCCAGACAGGAGTTCTCTTGGTAGTTTTTACACTACCTTGGTACGCATCTGAAAGGCACAAGAAAAGTTGTTCTTCCTGCTTTCTGGGCTGAGATGGGGAAACGCTGAATTTTGGACTCGGCTGGTGACAAAATGTTCCAAACACACCCCATGCACAACTCCACCGGGGAAGGTGCCAGGAACGAATTCTGTTGGTAGTTTTTACACTACCTTGGTAGGCAGCTGAAAGGCACCACAAAAGTTGTTCTACCTGCTTTCTGGGCTGAGATGGGGAACCGCTGAATTTTGGAGTCGGCTGGTGACAAAATGTTCCAAACACACCCCCTGCACAACTCCACCGGGGAAGGTGCCAGACAGGAGTTCTCCTGGTAGTTTTTACATTGCTCCGGTAGGCATCTGAAAGATACCACAAAAGATGTTCTACCTGCTTTCTGGGCTGAGATGGGGAACCGCTGAATTTTGGACACAGCCGTTGACAAAATGTTCCAAACACACCCCCTGCACAACTCCACCGGGGAAGGTGCCAGACAGGAGTTCTCCTGGTAGTTTTTACATTGCTCCGGTAGGCATCTGAAAGACACCACAAAAGTTGTTCTACCTGCTTTCTGGGCTGAGATGGGGAACCGCTGAATTTTGGAGTCGGCCGGTGACAAAATGTTCCAAACACACCCCATGCACAACTCCACCGGGGAAGGTGCCAGACAGGAGTTCTCTTGGTAGTTTTTACACTACCTTGGTAGGCAGCTGAAAGACACCACAAAAGTTGTTCTACCTGCTTTCTGGGCTGAGATGGGGAACCGCTGAATTTTGGAGTCGGCTGGTGACAAAATGTTCCAAACACACCCCATGCACAACTCCACCGGGGAAGGTGCCAGACAGGAGTTCTCCTGGTAGTTTTTACACTACCTTGGTAGGCATCTGAAAGACACCACAAAAGTTGTTCTACCTGCTTTCTGGGCTGAGATGGGGAACCGCTGAATTTTGGAGTCGGCCGTTGACAAAATGTTCCAAACACACCCCATGCACAACTCCACCGGGGAAGGTGCCAGACAGGAGTTCTCTTGGTAGTTTTTACACTACCTTGGTAGGCATCTGAAAGACACCACAAAAGTTGTTGTACCTGCTTTCTGGGCTGAGATGGGGAATCGCTGAATTTTGGACTCGGCCGGTGACAAAATGTTCCAAACACACCCCATGCACAACTCCACCGGGGAAGGTGCCAGACAGGAGTTCTCTTAGTAGTTTTTACACTACCTTGGTAGGCATCTGAAAGACACCACAAAAGTTGTTCTACCTGCTTTCTGGGCTGAGATGGGGAAACGCTGAATTTTGGACTCGGCTGGTGACAAAATGTTCCAAACACACCCCATGCACAACTCCACCGGGGAAGGTGCCAGACAGGAGTTCTCTTGATAGTTTTTACACTACCTTGGTAGGCAGCTGAAAGGCACAAGAAAAGTTGTTGTACCTGCTTTGTGGGCTGAGATGGGGAACCGCTGAATTTTGGAGTCGGCCATTGACAAAATGTTCCAAACACACCCCATGCACAACTCCACCACGGAAGGTGCCAGACAGGAGTTCTCCTGGTAGTTTTTACATTGCTCCGGTAGGCATCTGAAAGACACCACAAAAGTTGTTCTACCTGCTTTCTGGGCTGAGATGGGGAACCGCTGAATTTTGGACTCGGCTGGTGACAAAATGTTCCAAACACACCCCCTGCACAACTCCACCGGGGAAGGTGCCAGACAGGAGTTCTCCTGGTAGTTTTTACATTGCTCCGGTAGGCATCTGAAAGACACCACAAAAGTTGTTCTACCTGCTTTCTGGGCTGAGAT
This sequence comes from Falco cherrug, assembly GCF_023634085.1. Classification (NCBI taxonomy): domain Eukaryota; kingdom Metazoa; phylum Chordata; class Aves; order Falconiformes; family Falconidae; genus Falco; species Falco cherrug. The sequence continues at coordinate 443,900 of NW_026599491.1, read as the reverse complement.
GGGGAACCGCTGAATTTTGGACTCGGCCGTTGACAAAATGTTCCAAACACACCCCATGCACAACTCCACCGGGGAAGGTGCCAGACAGGAGTTCTCCTGGTAGTTTTTACACTACCTTGGTAGGCATCTGAAAGACACCACAGAAGTTGTTCTACCTGCTTTCTGGGCTGAGATGGGGAATCGCTGAATTTTGGACTCGGCCGGTGACAAAATGTTCCAAACACACCCCATGCAAAACTCCACCGGGGAAGGTGCCAGACAGGAGTTCTCTTAGTAGTTTTTACACTACCTTGGTAGGCAGCTGAAAGGCACCACAAAAGTTGTTCTACCTGCTTTCTGGGCTGAGATGGGGAACCGCTGAATTTTGGAGTCGGCCGGTGACAAAATGTTCAAAACACACCCCATGCACAACTCCACCACGGAAGGTGCCAGACAGGAGTTCTCCTGGTAGTTTTTACACTACCTTGGTTGGCATTTGAAAGACACCACAAAAGTTGTTCTACCTGCTTTCTGGGCTGAGATGGGGAACCGCTGAATTTTGGAGTCGGCTGGTGACAAAATGTTCCAAACACACCCCATGCACAACTCCACCGGGGAAGGTGCCAGACAGGAGTTCTCCTGGTAGTTTTTACATTGCTCCGGTAGGCATCTGAAAGACACCACAAAAGTTGTTCTACCTGCTTTCTGGGCTGAGATGGGGAAACGCTGAATTTTGGAGTCAGCCGGTGACAAAATGTTCCAAACACACCCCATGCACAACTCCACCGGGGAAGGTGCCAGACAGGAGTTCTCTTGGTAGTTTTTACACTACCTTGGTAGGCATCTGAAAGGCACCACAAAAGTTGTTCTACCTGCTTTCTGGGCTGAGATGGGGAATCGCTGAATTTTGGACTCGGCCGTTGACAAAATGTTCCAAACACACCCCATGCACAACTCCACCGGGGAAGGTGCCAGACAGGAGTTCTCTTAGTAGTTTTTACACTACCTTGGTAGGTATCTGAAAGACACCACAAAAGTTGTTCTACCTGCTTTCTGGGCTGAGATGGGGAAACGCTGAATTTTGGACTCGGCTGGTGACAAAATGTTCCAAACACACCCCATGCACAACTCCACCGGGGAAGGTGCCAGGAACGAATTCTGTTGGTAGTTTTTACACTACCTTGGTAGGCAGCTGAAAGGCACCACAAAAGTTGTTCTACCTGCTTTCTGGGCTGAGATGGGGAACCGCTGAATTTTGGACTCGGCTGGTGACAAAATGTTCCAAACACACCCCCTGCACAACTCCACCGGGGAAGGTGCCAGACAGGAGTTCTCCTGGTAGTTTTTACATTGCTCCGGTAGGCATCTGAAAGATACCACAAAAGATGTTCTACCTGCTTTCTGGGCTGAGATGGGGAACCGCTGAATTTTGGACACGGCCGTTGACAAAATGTTCCAAACACACCCCCTGCACAACTCCACCGGGGAAGGTGCCAGACAGGAGTTCTCCTGGTAGTTTTTACATTGCTCCGGTAGGCATCTGAAAGACACCACAAAAGTTGTTCTACCTGCTTTCTGGGCTGAGATGGGGAAACGCTGAATTTTGGAGTCGGCCGGTGACAAAATGTTCCAAACACACCCCCTGCACAACTCCACCGGGGAAGGTGCCAGACAGGAGTTCTCTTGGTAGTTTTTACACTACCTTGGTAGGCAGCTGAAAGGCACCACAAAAGTTGTTCTACCTGCTTTCTGGGCTGAGATGGGGAACCGCTGAATTTTGGAGTCGGCTGGTGACAAAATGTTCCAAACACACCCCATGTACAACTCCACCGGGGAAGGTGCCAGACAGGAGTTCTCCTGGTAGTTTTTACATTGCTCCGGTAGGCATCTGAAAGACACCACAAAAGTTGTTCTACCTGCTTTGTGGGCTGAGATGGGGAACCGCTGAATTTTGGACTCGGCCGGTGACAAAATGTTCCAAACACACCCCATGCACAACTCCACCACGGAAGGTGCCAGACAGGAGTTCTCTTGGTAGTTTTTACACTACCTTGGTAGGCAGCTGAAAGGCACCACAAAAGTTGTTCTACCTGCTTTCTGGGCTGAGATGGGGAACCGCTGAATTTTGGACTCGGCCGGTGACAAAATGTTCCAAACACACCCCATGCACAACTCCACCACGGAAGGTGCCAGACAGGAGTTCTCCTGGTAGTTTTTACACTACCTTGGTAGGCATCTGAAAGACACCACAAAAGTTGTTCTACCTGCTTTCTGGGCTGAGATGGGGAATCGCTGAATTTTGGACTCGGCCGGTGACAAAATGTTCCAAACACACCCCATGCACAACTCCACCGGGGAAGGTGCCAGACAGGAGTTCTCTTAGTAGTTTTTACACTACCTTGGTAGGCATCTGAAAGACACCACAAAAGTTGTTGTACCTGCTTTGTGGGCTGAGATGGGGAAACGCTGAATTTTGGACTCGGCTGGTGACAAAATGTTCCAAACACACCCCATGCACAACTCCACCGGGGAAGGTGCCAGACAGGAGTTCTCTTGATAGTTTTTACACTACCTTGGTAGGCAGCTGAAAGGCACAAGAAAAGTTGTTGTACCTGCTTTGTGGGCTGAGATGGGGAACCGCTGAATTTTGGAGTCGGCCGTTGACAAAATGTTCCAAACACACCCCATGCACAACTCCACCGGGGAAGGTGCCAGACAGGAGTTCTCCTGGTAGTTTTTACACTACCTTGGTAGGCATCTGAAAGACACCACAGAAGTTGTTCTACCTGCTTTCTGGGCTGAGATGGGGAATCGCTGAATTTTGGACTCGGCCGGTGACAAAATGTTCCAAACACACCCCATGCAAAACTCCACCGGGGAAGGTCAGACAGGAGTTCTCTTAGTAGTTTTTACACTACCTTGGTAGGCAGCTGAAAGGCACCACAAAAGTTGTTCTACCTGCTTTCTGGGCTGAGATGGGGAACCGCTGAATTTTGGACTCGGCCGGTGACAAAATGTTCAAAACACACCCCATGCACAACTCCACCGGGGAAGGTGCCAGACAGGAGTTCTCCTGGTAGTTTTTACACTACCTTGGTAGGCATTTGAAAGACACCACAAAAGTTGTTCTACCTGCTTTCTGGGCTGAGATGGGGAACCGCTGAATTTTGGAGTCGGCCGGTGACAAAATGTTCAAAACACACCCCATGCACAACTCCACCACGGAAGGTGCCAGGCAGGAGTTCTCCTGGTAGTTTTTACACTACCTTGGTAGGCATTTGAAAGACACCACAAAAGTTGTTCTACCTGCTTTCTGGGCTGAGATGGGGAAACGCTGAATTTTGGACTCGGCTGGTGACAAAATGTTCCAAACACACCCCATGCACAACTCCACCACGGAAGGTGCCAGACAGGAGTTCTCTTGGTAGTTTTTACACTACCTTGGTAGGCATCTGAAAGATACCACAAAAGTTGTTCTACCTGCTTTGTGGGCTGAGATGGGGAACCGCTGAATTTTGGACTCGGCCGGTGACAAAATGTTCCAAACACACCCCATGCACAACTCCACCGGGGAAGGTGCCAGACAGGAGTTCTCCTGGTAGTTTTTACATTGCTCCGGTAGGCATCTGAAAGACACCACAAAAGTTGTTCTACCTGCTTTCTGGGCTGAGATGGGGAACTGCTGAATTTTGGACTCGGCCGTTGACAAAATGTTCCAAACACACCCCATGCACAACTCCACCGGGGAAGGTGCCAGACAGGAGTTCTCTTAGTAGTTTTTACACTACCTTGGTAGGCATCTGAAAGACACCACAAAAGTTGTTCTACCTGCTTTCTGGGCTGAGATGGGGAAACGCTGAATTTTGGAGTCGGCCGGTGACAAAATGTTCCAAACACACCCCATGCACAACTCCACCGGGGAAGGTGCCAGGAACGAATTCTTTTGGTAGTTTTTACACTACCTTGGTAGGCAGCTGAAAGGCACAGCAAAAGTTGTTGTACCTGCTTTCTGGGCTGAGATGGGGAACCGCTGAATTTTGGAGTCGGCCGGTGACAAAATGTTCCAAACACACCCCATGCACAACTCCACCACGGAAGGTGCCAGATAGGAGTTCTCCTGGTAGTTTTTACACTACCTTGGTAGGCATCTGAAAGACACCACAAAAGTTGTTCTACCTGCTTTGTGGGCTGAGATGGGGAAACGCTGAATTTTGGAGTCGGCCGGTGACAAAATGTTCCAAACACACCCCATGCACAACTCCACCGGGGAAGGTGCCAGACAGGAGTTCTTCCTGGTAGTTTTTACACTACCTTGGTAGGCATCTGAAAGACACCACAAAAGTTGTTCTACCTGCTTTCTGGGCTGAGATGGGGAACCGCTGAATTTTGGAGTCGGCCGTTGACAAAATGTTCCAAACACACCCCCTGCACAACTCCACCGGGGAAGGTGCCAGACAAGAGTTCTCCTGGTAGTTTTTACATTGCTCCGGTAGGCATCTGAAAGACACCACAAAAGTTGTTCTACCTGCTTTCTGGGCTGAGATGGGGAACCGCTGAATTTTGGAGTCGGCCGGTGACAAAATGTTCAAAACACACCCCATGCACAACTCCACCACGGAAGGTGCCAGACAGGAGTTCTCCTGGTAGTTTTTACACTACCTTGGTAGGCATTTGAAAGACACCACAAAAGTTGTTCTACCTGCTTTCTGGGCTGAGATGGGGAACCGCTGAATTTTGGAGTCGGCTGGTGACAAAATGTTCCAAACACACCCCATGCACAACTCCACCACGGAAGGTGCCAGACAGGAGTTCTCCTGGTAGTTTTTACACTACCTTGGTAGGCATCTGAAAGACACCAGAAAAGTTGTTCTACCTGCTTTCTGGGCTGAGATGGGGAATCGCTGAATTTTGGACTCGGCCGGTGACAAAATGTTCCAAACACACCCCATGCACAACTCCACCGGGGAAGGGGCCAGGCAGGAGTTCTCCTGGTAGTTTTTACACTACCTTGGTAGGCATCTGAAAGACACCACAAAAGTTGTTCTACCTGCTTTCTGGGCTGAGATGGGGAATCGCTGAATTTTGGAGTCGGCTGGTGACAAAATGTTCCAAACACACCCCATGCACAACTCCACCGGGGAAGGTGCCAGACAGGAGTTCTCCTGGTAGTTTTTACATTGCTCCGGTAGGCATCTGAAAGACACCACAAAAGTTGTTCTACCTGCTTTCTGGGCTGAGATGGGGAACCGCTGAATTTTGGACTCGGCCGGTGACAAAATGTTCCAAACACACCCCATGCACAACTCCACCGGGGAAGGTGCCAGGAACGAATTCTGTTGGTAGTTTTTACACTACCTTGGTAGGCAGCTGAAAGGCACCACAAAAGTTGTTCTACCTGCTTTCTGGGCTGAGATGGGGAACCGCTGAATTTTGGACTCGGCTGGTGACAAAATGTTCCAAACACACCCCATGTACAACTCCACCGGGGAAGGAGCCAGACAGGAGTTCTCCTGGTAGTTTTTACATTGCTACCTTGGTAGGCATCTGAAAGGCACCACAAAAGTTGTTGTACCTGCTTTCTGGGCTGAGATGGGGAAACGCTGAATTTTGGAGTCGGCTGGTGACAAAATGTTCCAAACACACCCCATGCACAACTCCACCGGGGAAGGTGCCAGACAGGAGTTCTCCTGGTAGTTTTTACACTACCTTGGTAGGCATTTGAAAGGCACCACAAAAGTTGTTCTACCTGCTTTCTGGGCTGAGATGGGGAAACGCTGAATTTTGGACTCGGCCGGTGACAAAATGTTCCAAACACACCCCATGCACAACTCCACCGGGGAAGGTGCCAGGAACGAATTCTGTTGGTAGTTTTTACACTACCTTGGTAGGCATTTGAAAGGCACCACAAAAGTTGTTCTACCTGCTTTCTGGGCTGAGATGGGGAAACGCTGAATTTTGGACTCGGCCGGTGACAAAATGTTCCAAACACACCCCATGCACAACTCCACCGGGGAAGGTGCCAGACAGGAGTTCTCCTGGTAGTTTTTACACTACCTTGGTAGGCATCTGAAAGACACCACAAAAGTTGTTCTACCTGCTTTCTGGGCTGAGATGGGGAACCGCTGAATTTTGGAGTCGGCTGGTGACAAAATGTTCTAAACACACCCCATGCACAACTCCACCGGGGAAGGTGCCAGACAGGAGTTCTCCTGGTAGTTTTTACACTACCTTGGTAGGCATTTGAAAGGCACCACAAAAGTTGTTCTACCTGCTTTCTGGGCTGAGATGGGGAACCGCTGAATTTTGGACTCGGCTGGTGACAAAATGTTCCAAACACACCCCATGCACAACTCCACCGGGGAAGGTGCCAGACAGGAGTTCTCCTGGTAGTTTTTACACTACCTTGGTAGGCATTTGAAAGACACCACAAAACTTGTTCTACCTGCTTTCTGGGCTGAGATGGGGAACCGCTGAATTTTGGAGTCGGCCGGTGACAAAATGTTCCAAACACACCCCATGCACAACTCCACCGGGGAAGGTGCCAGGAACGAATTCTTTTGGTAGTTTTTACACTACCTTGGTAGGCAGCTGAAAGGCACAAGAAAAGTTGTTGTACCTGCTTTGTGGGCTGAGATGGGGAACCGCTGAATTTTGGAGTCGGCCGGTGACAAAATGTTCCAAACACACCCCATGCACAACTCCACCGGGGAAGGTGGCAGAAAGGAGTTCTCTTGGTAGTTTTTACACTACCTTGGTAGGCAGCTGAAAGGCACCACAAAAGTTGTTCTACCTGCTTTCTGGGCTGAGATGGGGAACCGCTGAATTTTGGAGTCGGCCGTTGACAAAATGTTCCAAACACACCCCATGCACAACTCCACCGGGGAAGGTGCCAGACAGGAGTTCTCCTGGTAGTTTTTACACTACCTTGGTAGGCATCTGAAAGACACCACAGAAGTTGTTCTACCTGCTTTCTGGGCTGAGATGGGCAATCGCTGAATTTTGGACTCGGCCGGTGACAAAATGTTCCAAACACACCCCATGCACAACTCCACCGGGGAAGGTGCCAGACAGGAGTTCTCTTAGTAGTTTTTACACTACCTTGGTAGGCAGCTGAAAGGCACCACAAAAGTTGTTCTACCTGCTTTCTGGGCTGAGATGGGGAAACGCTGAATTTTGGACTCGGCCGGTGACAAAATGTTCAAAACACACCCCATGCACAACTCCACCACGGAAGGTGCCAGACAGGAGTTCTCCTGGTAGTTTTTACACTACCTTGGTAGGCATTTGAAAGACACCACAAAAGTTGTTCTACCTGCTTTCTGGGCTGAGATGGGGAACCGCTGAATTTTGGAGTCGGCCGGTGACAAAATGTTCAAAACACACCCCATGCACAACTCCACCACGGAAGGTGCCAGACAGGAGTTCTCCTGGTAGTTTTTACACTACCTTGGTAGGCAGCTGAAAGACACCACAAAAGTTGTTGTACCTGCTTTCTGGGCTGAGATGGGGAATCGCTGAATTTTGGAGTCGGCTGGTGACAAAATGTTCCAAAACCACCCCATGCACAACTCCACCACGGAAGGTGCCAGACAGGAGTTCTCTTAGTAGTTTTTACACTACCTTGGTAGGCATCTGAAAGACACCACAAAAGTTGTTCTACCTGCTTTCTGGGCTGAGATGGGGAATCGCTGAATTTTGGACTCGGCCGGTGACAAAATGTTCCAAACACACCCCATGCACAACTCCACCGGGGAAGGTGCCAGACAGGAGTTCTCTTAGTAGTTTTTACACTACCTTGGTAGGCATCTGAAAGGCACCACAAAAGTTGTTCTACCTGCTTTCTGGGCTGAGATGGGGAATCGCTGAATTTTGGACTCGGCCGGTGACAAAATGTTCCAAACACACCCCATGCACAACTCCACCACGGAAGGTGCCAGACAGGAGTTCTCCTGGTAGTTTTTACACTACCTTGGTAGGCATTTGAAAGACACCACAAAAGTTGTTCTACCTGCTTTCTGGGCTGAGATGGGGAACCGCTGAATTTTGGAGTCGGCCGGTGACAAAATGTTCCAAACACACCCCATGCACAACTCCACCACGGAAGGTGCCAGACAGGAGTTCTCCTGGTAGTTTTTACACTACCTTGGTAGGCAGCTGAAAGGCACAACAAAAGTTGTTGTACCTGCTTTCTGGGCTGAGATGGGGAACCGCTGAATTTTGGAGTCGGCTGGTGACAAAATGTTCCAAACACACCCCATGCACAACTCCACCGGGGAAGGTGCCAGACAAGAGTTCTCCTGGTAGTTTTTACATTGCTCCGGTAGGCATCTGAAAGACACCACAAAAGTTGTTCTACCTGCTTTCTGGGCTGAGATGGGGAAACGCTGAATTTTGGACTCGGCCGGTGACAAAATGTTCCAAACACACCCCCTGCACAACTCCACCGGGGAAGGTGCCAGACAGGAGTTCTCTTGGTAGTTTTTACACTACCTTGGTAGGCATCAGAAAGGCACCACAAAAGTTGTTGTACCTGCTTTCTGGGCTGAGATGGGGAACCGCTGAATTTTGGAGTCGGCTGGTGACAAAATGTTCCAAACACACCGCATGCACAACTCCACCGGGGAAGGTGCCAGACAGGAGTTCTCCTGGTAGTTTTTACACTACCTTGGTAGGCATTTGAAAGACACCACAAAACTTGTTCTACCTGCTTTCTGGGCTGAGATGGGGAACCGCTGAATTTTGGAGTCGGCCGGTGACAAAATGTTCCAAACACACCCCATGCACAACTCCACCACGGAAGGTGCCAGGAACGAATTCTTTTGGTAGTTTTTACACTACCTTGGTAGGCAGCTGAAAGACACCACAAAAGTTGTTCTACCTGCTTTGTGGGCTGAGATGGGGAACCGCTGAATTTTGGACTCGGCTGGTGACAAAATGTTCCAAACACACCCCATGCACAACTCCACCGGGGAAGGTGCCAGACAGGAGTTCTCCTGGTAGTTTTTACACTACCTTGGTAGGCATCTGAAAGACACCACAAAAGTTGTTGTACCTGCTTTCTGGGCTGAGATGGGGAAACGCTGAATTTTGGACTCGGCCGGTGACAAAATGTTCCAAACACACCCCATGCACAACTCCACCACGGAAGGTGCCAGACAGGAGTTCTCCTTGTAGTTTTTACACTACCTTGGTAGGCATCTGAAAGACACCACAAAAGTTGTTCTTCCTGCTTTCTGGGCTGAGATGGGGAAACGCTGAATTTTGGACTCGGCCGGTGACAAAATGTTCCAAACACACCCCATGCACAACTCCACCGGGGAAGGTGCCAGGAACGAATTCTGTTGGTAGTTTTTACACTACCTTGGTAGGCAGCTGAAAGGCACCACAAAAGTTGTTCTACCTGCTTTCTGGGCTGAGATGGGGAAACGCTGAATTTTGGAGTCGGCTGGTGACAAAATGTTCCAAACACACCCCATGCACAACTCCACCGGGGAAGGTGCCAGACAGGAGTTCTCCTGGTAGTTTTTACACTACCTTGGTAGGCATTTGAAAGACACCACAAAAGTTGTTCTACCTGCTTTCTGGGCTGTGATGGGGAACCGCTGAATTTTGGAGTCGGCCGGTGACAAAATGTTCCAAACACACCCCATGCACAACTCCACCGGGGAAGGTGCCAGGAACGAATTCTGTTGGTAGTTTTTACACTACCTTGGTAGGCATCAGAAAGACACCACAAAAGTTGTTGTACCTGCTTTCTGGGCTGAGATGGGGAACCGCTGAATTTTGGAGTCGGCTGGTGACAAAATGTTCCAAACACACCGCATGCACAACTCCACCGGGGAAGGTGCCAGACAGGAGTTCTCCTGGTAGTTTTTACACTACCTTGGTAGGCATTTGAAAGACACCACAAAACTTGTTCTACCTGCTTTCTGGGCTGAGATGGGGAACCGCTGAATTTTGGAGTCGGCCGGTGACAAAATGTTCCAAACACACCCCATGCACAACTCCACCACGGAAGGTGCCAGACAGGAGTTCTCCTGGTAGTTTTTACACTACCTTGGTAGGCATCTGAAAGACACCACAAAAGTTGTTCTACCTGCTTTCTGGGCTGAGATGGGGAAACGCTGAATTTTGGAGTCGGCCGGTGACAAAATGTTCCAAACACACCCCATGCACAACTCCACCGGGGAAGGTGCCAGACAGGAGTTCTTCCTGGTAGTTTTTACACTACCTTGGCAGGCATCTGAAAGACACCACAAAAGTTGTTCTACCTGCTTTCTGGGCTGAGATGGGGAACCGCTGAATTTTGGAGTCGGCTGGTGACAAAATGTTCCAAACACACCCCCTGCACAACTCCACCGGGGAAGGTGCCAGACAAGAGTTCTCCTGGTAGTTTTTACATTGCTCCGGTAGGCATCTGAAAGACACCACAAAAGTTGTTCTACCTGCTTTCTGGGCTGAGATGGGGAACCGCTGAATTTTGGAGTCGGCCGGTGACAAAATGTTCCAAACACACCCCCTGCACAACTCCACCGGGGAAGGTGCCAGACAGGAGTTCTCTTGGTAGTTTTTACACTACCTTGGTAGGCAGCTGAAAGGCACCACAAAAGTTGTTCTACCTGCTTTGTGGGCTGAGATGGGGAACCGCTGAATTTTGGAGTCGGCTGGTGACAAAATGTTCCAAACACACCCCATGCACAACTCCACCGGGGAAGGTGCCAGACAGGAGTTCTCCTGGCAGTTTTTACACTACCTTGGTAGGCATCTGAAAGACACCACAAAAGTTGTTCTACCTGCTTTCTGGGCTGAGATGGGGAATCGCTGAATTTTGGACTCGGCCGGTGACAAAATGTTCCAAACACACCCCATGCACAACTCCACCGGGGAAGGTGCCAGACAGGAGTTCTCCTGGTAGTTTTTACACTACCTTGGTAGGCATCTGAAAGACACCACAAAAGTTGTTCTACCTGCTTTCTGGGCTGAGATGGGGAATCGCTGAATTTTGGAGTCGGCTGGTGACAAAATGTTCCAAACACACCCCATGCACAACTCCACCGGGGAAGGTGCCAGACAGGAGTTCTCCTGGTAGTTTTTACATTGCTCCGGTAGGCATCTGAAAGACACCACAAAAGTTGTTCTACCTGCTTTCTGGGCTGAGATGGGGAACCGCTGAATTTTGGACTCGGCCGGTGACAAAATGTTCCACAGACACCCCATGCACAACTCCACCGGGGAAGGTGCCAGGAACGAATTCTGTTAGTAGTTTTTACACTACCTTGGTAGGCAGCTGAAAGGCACAAGAAAAGTTGTTGTACCTGCTTTGTGGGCTGAGATGGGGAACCGCTGAATTTTGGACTCGGCTGGTGACAAAATGTTCCAAACACACCCCATGTACAACTCCACCGGGGAAGGAGCCAGACAGGAGTTCTCCTGGTAGTTTTTACATTGCTACCTTGGTAGGCATCTGAAAGGCACCACAAAAGTTGTTCTACCTGCTTTGTGGGCTGAGATGGGGAAACGCTGAATTTTGGAGTCGGCTGGTGACAAAATGTTCCAAACACACCCCATGCACAACTCCACCGGGGAAGGTGCCAGACAGGAGTTCTCCTGGTAGTTTTTACACTACCTTGGTAGGCATTTGAAAGACACCACAAAAGTTGTTCTACCTGCTTTCTGGGCTGAGATGGGGAACCGCTGAATTTTGGACTCGGCCGGTGACAAAATGTTCCAAACACACCCCATGCACAACTCCACCGGGGAAGGTGCCAGGAACGAATTCTGTTGGTAGTTTTTACAGTACCTTGGTAGGCATCTGAAAGACACCACAAAAGTTGTTGTACCTGCTTTCTGGGCTGAGATGGGGAACCGCTGAATTTTGGAGTCGGCTGGTGACAAAATGTTCCAAACACACCGCATGCACAACTCCACCGGGGAAGGTGCCAGACAGGAGTTCTCCTGGTAGTTTTTACACTACCTTGGTAGGCATTTGAAAGACACCACAAAACTTGTTCTACCTGCTTTCTGGGCTGAGATGGGGAACCGCTGAATTTTTGGAGTCGGCCGGTGACAAAATGTTCCAAACACACCCCATGCACAACTCCACCACGGAAGGTGCCAGGAACGAATTCTTTTGGTAGTTTTTACACTACCTTGGTAGGCATCTGAAAGACACCACAAAAGTTGTTGTACCTGCTTTCTGGGCTGAGATGGGGAAACGCTGAATTTTGGACTCGGCCGGTGACAAAATGTTCCAAACACACCCCATGCACAACTCCACCACGGAAGGTGCCAGACAGGAGTTCTCCTGGTAGTTTTTACACTACCTTGGTAGGCATCTGAAAGGCACCACAAAAGTTGTTCTTCCTGCTTTCTGGGCTGAGATGGGGAAACGCTGAGTTTTGGACTCGGCCGGTGACAAAATGTTCCAAACACACCCCATGCACAACTCCACCGGGGAAGGTGCCAGGAACGAATTCTTTTGGTAGTTTTTACACTACCTTGGTAGGCATTTGAAAGGCACCACAAAAGTTTTTCTTCCTGCTTTCTGGGCTGAGATGGGGAAACGCTGAATTTTGGAGTCGGCCGGTGACAAAATGTTCCAAACACACCCCATGCACAACTCCACCGGGGAAGGTGCCAGACAGGAGTTCTCTTAGTAGTTTTTACACTACCTTGGTAGGCATCTAAAAGGCACCACAAAAGTTGTTCTACCTGCTTTCTGGGCTGAGATGGGGAACCGCTGAATTTTGGACTCGGCTGGTGACAAAATGTTCCAAACACACCCCATGCTCAACTCCACCATGGAAGGTGCCAGACAGGAGTTCTCCTGGTAGTTTTTACATTGCTCCGGTAGGCATCTGAAAGACACCACAAAAGTTGTTCTACCTGCTTTCTGGGCTGAGATGGGGAAACGCTGAATTTTGGACTCGGCCGGTGACAAAATGTTCCAAACACACCCCATGCACAACTCCACCGGGGAAGGTGCCAGGAACGAATTCTTTTGGTAGTTTTTACACTACCTTGGTAGGCATTTGAAAGGCACCACAAAAGTTGTTCTTCCTGCTTTCTGGGCTGAGATGGGGAAACGCTGAATTTTGGAGTCGGCCGGTGACAAAATGTTCCAAACACACCCCATGCACAACTCCACCGGGGAAGGTGCCAGACAGGAGTTCTCTTAGTAGTTTTTACACTACCTTGGTAGGCATCTAAAAGGCACCACAAAAGTTGTTCTACCTGCTTTCTGGGCTGAGATGGGGAAACGCTGAATTTTGGACTCGGCTGGTGACAAAATGTTCCAAACACACCCCATGCACAACTCCACCGGGGAAGGTGCCAGACAGGAGTTCTCCTGGTAGTTTTTACACTACCTTGGTAGGCATCTGAAAGACACCACAAAAGTTGTTCTACCTGCTTTCTGGGCTGAGATGGGGAACCGCTGAATTTTGGAGTCGGCCGGTGACAAAATGTTCCAAACACACCCCATGCACAACTCCACCGGGGAAGGTGCCAGGAACGAATTCTGTTGGTAGTTTTTACACTACCTTGGTAGGCATCAGAAAGACACCACAAAAGTTGTTGTACCTGCTTTCTGGGCTGAGATGGGGAACCGCTGAATTTTGGAGTCGGCTGGTGACAAAATGTTCCAAACACACCGCATGCACAACTCCACCGGGGAAGGTGCCAGACAGGAGTTCTCCTGGTAGTTTTTACACTACCTTGGTAGGCATTTGAAAGACACCACAAAACTTGTTCTACCTGCTTTCTGGGCTGAGATGGGGAACCGCTGAATTTTGGAGTCGGCCGGTGACAAAATGTTCCAAACACACCCCATGCACAACTCCACCACGGAAGGTGCCAGACAGGAGTTCTCCTGGTAGTTTTTACACTACCTTGGTAGGCATCTGAAAGACACCACAAAAGTTGTTGTACCTGCTTTCTGGGCTGAGATGGGGAATCGCTGAATTTTGGACTCGGCCGGTGACAAAATGTTCCAAACACACCCCATGCACAACTCCACCGGGGAAGGTGCCAGGCAGGAGTTCTCCTGGTAGTTTTTACACTACCTTGGTAGGCATCTGAAAGACACCACAAAAGTTGTTCTACCTGCTTTCTGGGCTGAGATGGGGAATCGCTGAATTTTGGAGTCGGCTGGTGACAAAATGTTCCAAACACACCCCATGCACAACTCCACCGGGGAAGGTGCCAGACAGGAGTTCTCCTGGTAGTTTTTACATTGCTCCGGTAGGCATCTGAAAGACACCACAAAAGTTGTTCTACCTGCTTTCTGGGCTGAGATGGGGAACCGCTGAATTTTGGACTCGGCCGGTGACAAAATGTTCCACAGACACCCCATGCACAACTCCACCGGGGAAGGTGCCAGGAACGAATTCTGTTGGTAGTTTTTACACTACCTTGGTAGGCAGCTGAAAGGCACAAGAAAAGTTGTTGTACCTGCTTTCTGGGCTGAGATGGGGAACCGCTGAATTTTGGACTCGGCTGGTGACAAAATGTTCCAAACACACCCCATGTACAACTCCACCGGGGAAGGAGCCAGGAACGAATTCTGTTGGTAGTTTGTACAGTACCTTGGTAGGCATCAGAAAGACACCACAAAAGTTTTTGTACCTGCTTTCTGGGCTGAGATGGGGAACCGCTGAATTTTGGAGTCGGCCGGTGACAAAATGTTCCAAACACACCCCATGCACAACTCCACCGGGGAAGGTGCCAGGAACGAATTCTGTTGGTAGTTTTTACACTACCTTGGTAGGCATCAGAAAGACACCACAAAAGTTGTTGTACCTGCTTTCTGGGCTGAGATGGGGAACCGCTGAATTTTGGAGTCGGCTGGTGACAAAATGTTCCAAACACACCGCATGCACAACTCCACCGGGGAAGGTGCCAGACAGGAGTTCTCCTGGTAGTTTTTACACTACCTTAATAGGCATCTGAAAGGCACCACAAAAGTTGTTCTTCCTGCTTTCTGGGCTGAGATGGGGAAACGCTGAATTTTGGAGTCGGCTGGTGACAAAATGTTCCAAACACACCCCATGCACAACTCCACCGGGGAAGGTGCCAGGAACGAATTCTTTTGGTAGTTTTTACACTACCTTGGTAGGCATTTGAAAGGCACCACAAAAGTTTTTCTTCCTGCTTTCTGGGCTGAGATGGGGAAACGCTGAATTTTGGAGTCGGCTGGTGACAAAATGTTCCAAACACACCCCATGCACAACTCCACCGGGGAAGGTGCCAGACAGGAGTTCTCCTGGTAGTTTTTACACTACCTTGGTAGGCATCTGAAAGACACCACAAAAGTTGTTCTACCTGCTTTCTGGGCTGAGATGGGGAACCGCTGAATTTTGGACTCGGCTGGTGACAAAATGTTCCAAACACACCCCATGCTCAACTCCACCACGGAAGGTGCCAGACAGGAGTTCTCCTGGTAGTTTTTACATTACTCCGGTAGGCATCTGAAAGACACCACAAAAGTTGTTCTACCTGCTTTCTGGGCTGAGATGGGGAAAGGCTGAATTTTGGACTCGGCCGGTGACAAAATGTTCCAAACACACCCCATGCACAACTCCACCGGGGAAGGTGCCAGGAACGAATTCTTTTGGTAGTTTTTACACTACCTTGGTAGGCATTTGAAAGGCACCACAAAAGTTGTTCTTCCTGCTTTCTGGGCTGAGATGGGGAAACGCTGAATTTTGGAGTCGGCCGGTGACAAAATGTTCCAAACACACCCCATGCACAACTCCACCACGGAAGGTGCCAGACAGGAGTTCTCCTGGTAGTTTTTACACTACCTTGGTAGGCATCTGAAAGACACCACAAAAGTTGTTCTACCTGCTTTCTGGGCTGAGATGGGGAACCGCTGAATTTTGGAGTCGGCTGGTGACAAAATGTTCCAAACACACCCCATGCTCAACTCCACCACGGAAGGTGCCAGACAGGAGTTCTCCTGGTAGTTTTTACATTGCTCCGGTAGGCAGCTGAAAGACACCACAAAAGTTGTTGTACCTGCTTTCTGGGCTGAGATGGGGAAACGCTGAATTTTGGACTCGGCTGGTGACAAAATGTTCCAAACACACCCCATGCACAACTCCACCGGGGAAGGTGCCAGACAGGAGTTCTCCTGGTAGTTTTTACACTACCTTGGTAGGCATCTGAAAGACACCACAAAAGTTGTTCTACCTGCTTTCTGGGCTGAGATGGGGAACCGCTGAATTTTGGAGTCGGCTGGTGACAAAATGTTCCAAACACACCCCATGTACAACTCCACCGGGGAAGGTGCCAGGAACGAATTCTGTTGGTAGTTTTTACACTAGCTTGGTAGGCAGCTGAAAGGCACAAGAAAAGAAGTTGTACCAGCTTTGTGGGCTGAGATGGGGAACCGCTGAATTTTGGAGTCGGCCGGTGACAAAATGTTCCAAACACACCCCATGCACAACTCCACCGGGGAAGGTGCCAGACAGGAGTTCTCTTGGTAGTTTTTACACTACCTTGGTAGGCAGCTGAAAGGCACCACAAAACTTGTTCTACCTGCTTTCTGGGCTGAGATGGGGAAACGCTGAATTTTGGACTCGGCTGGTGACAAAATGTTCCAAACACACCCCATGCACAACTCCACCGGGGAAGGTGCCAGACAGGAGTTCTCCTGGTAGTTTTTACACTACCTTGGTAGGCATCTGAAAGACACCACAAAAGTTGTTCTACCTGCTTTCTGGGCTGAGATGGGGAAACGCTGAATTTTGGAGTCGGCTGGTGTCAAAATGTTCCAAACACACCCCATGCACAACTCCACCGGGGAAGGTGCCAGACAGGAGTTCTCCTGGTAGTTTTTACACTACCTTGGTAGGCATCTGAAAGACACCACAAAAGTTGTTCTACCTGCTTTCTGGGCTGAGATGGGGAAACGCTGAATTTTGGAGTCGGCTGGTGACAAAATGTTCTAAACACACCCCATGCACAACTCCACCGGGGAAGGTGCCAGACAGGAGTTCTCCTGGTAGTTTTTACACTACCTTGGTAGGCAGCTGAAAGGCACCACAAAAGTTGTTCTACCTGCTTTCTGGGCTGAGATGGGGAACCGCTGAATTTTGGAGTCGGCTGGTGACAAAATGTTCCAAACACACCCCATGCACAACTCCACCGGGGAAGGTGCCAGACAGGAGTTCTCCTGGTAGTTTTTACACTACCTTGGTAGGCATTTGAAAGACACCACAAAAGTTGTTCTACCTGCTTTCTGGGCTGAGATGGGGAACTGCTGAATTTTGGACTCGGCCGGTGACAAAATGTTCCAAACACACCCCATGCACAACTCCACCGGGGAAGGTGCCAGGAACGAATTCTTTTGGTAGTTTTTACACTACCTTGGTAGGCAGCTGAAAGGCACAAGAAAAGTTGTTGTACCTGCTTTGTGGGCTGAGATGGGGAACCGCTGAATTTTGGAGTCGGCCGGTGACAAAATGTTCCAAACACACCCCATGCACAACTCCACCGGGGAAGGTGCCAGAAAGGAGTTCTCTTGGTAGTTTTTACACTACCTTGGTAGGCAGCTGAAAGGCACCACAAAAGTTGTTCTACCTGCTTTCTGGGCTGAGATGGGGAAACGCTGAATTTTGGACTCGGCTGGTGACAAAATGTTCCAAACACACCCCATGCACAACTCCACCACGGAAGGTGCCAGATAGGAGTTCTCCTGGTAGTTTTTACACTACCTTGGTAGGCATCTGAAAGACACCACAAAAGTTGTTCTACCTGCTTTCTGGGCTGAGATGGGGAACCGCTGAATTTTGGACTCGGCCGGTGACAAAATGTTCCAAACACACCCCATGCACAACTCCACCGGGGAAGGTGCCAGACAGGAGTTCTCCTGGTAGTTTTTACACTACCTTGGTAGGCATTTGAAAGACACCACAAAAGTTGTTCTACCTGCTTTCTGGGCTGAGATGGGGAACCGCTGAATTTTGGACTCGGCCGGTGACAAAATGTTCCAAACACACCCCATGCACAACTCCACCGGGGAAGGTGCCAGGAACGAATACTTTTGGTAGTTTTTACACTACCTTGGTAGGCAGCTGAAAGGCACAAGAAAAGTTGTTGTACCTGCTTTCTGGGCTGAGATGGGGGACCGCTGAATTTTGGACTCGGCCGGTGACAAAATGTTCCAAACACACCCCATGCACAACTCCACCACGGAAGGTGCCAGACAGGAGTTCTCCTGGTAGTTTTTACACTACCTTGGTAGGCATCTGAAAGACACCACAAAAGTTGTTCTACCTGCTTTCTGGGCTGAGATGGGGAAACGCTGAATTTTGGACTCGGCCGGTGACAAAATGTTCCAAACACACCCCATGCACAACTCCACCGGGGAAGGTGCCAGACAGGAGTTCTCTTGGTAGTTTTTACACTACCTTGGTAGGCAGCTGAAAGGCACCACAAAACTTGTTCTACCTGCTTTCTGGGCTGAGATGGGGAACCGCTGAATTTTGGACTCGGCTGGTGACAAAATGTTCCAAACACACCCCATGCACAACTCCACCGGGGAAGGTGCCAGACAGGAGTTCTCTTGGTAGTTTTTACACTACCTTGGTAGGCAGCTGAAAGGCACCACAAAAGTTGTTCTACCTGCTTTGTGGGCTGAGATGGGGAACCGCTGAATTTTGGAGTCGGCTGGTGACAAAATGTTCCAAACACACCCCATGCACAACTCCACCACGGAAGGTGCCAGACAGGAGTTCTCCTGGTAGTTTTTACACTACCTTGGTAGGCATCTGAAAGACACCAGAAAAGTTGTTCTACCTGCTTTCTGGGCTGAGATGGGGAATCGCTGAATTTTGGACTCGGCTGGTGACAAAATGTTCCAAACACACCCCATGCACAATTCCACCGGGGAAGGTGCCAGACAGGAGTTCTCCTGGTAGTTTTTACATTGCTCCGGTAGGCATCTGAAAGACACCACAAAAGTTGTTCTACCTGCTTTCTGGGCTGAGATGGGGAAACGCTGAATTTTGGACTCGGCCGGTGACAAAATGTTCCACAGACACCCCATGCACAACTCCACCGGGGAAGGAGCCAGGAACGAATTCTGTTGGTAATTTTTACACTACCTTGATAGGCAGCTGAAAGGCAGAAGAAAAGTTGTTGTACCTGCTTTCTTGGCTGAGATGGGGAACCGCTGAATTTTGGAGTCGGCCGTTGACAAAATGTTCCAAACACACCCCATGCACAACTCCACCGGGGAAGGTGCCAGACAGGAGTTCTCTCGGTAGTTTTTACACTACCTTGGTAGGCATTTGAAAGACACCACAAAACTTGTTCTACCTGCTTTCTGGGCTGAGATGGGGAAACGCTGAATTTTGGACTCGGCCGGTGACAAAATGTTCCAAACACACCCCATGCACAACTCCACCGGGGAAGGTGCCAGACAGGAGTTCTCCTGGTAGTTTTTACATTGCTCCGGTAGGCATCTGAAAGACACCACAAAAGTTGTTCTACCTGCTTTCTGGGCTGAGATGGGGAAACGCTGAATTTTGGAGTCGGCCGGTGACAAAATGTTCCAAACACACCCCATGCACAACTCCACCGGGGAAGGTGCCAGGAACGAATTCTTTTGGTAGTTTTTACACTACCTTGGTAGGCAGCTGAAAGGCACAGCAAAAGTTGTTGTACCTGCTTTCTGGGCTGAGATGGGGAACCGCTGAATTTTGGAGTCGGCCGGTGACAAAATGTTCCAAACACACCCCATGCACAACTCCACCACGGAAGGTGCCAGACAGGAGTTCTCCTGGTAGTTTTTACACTACCTTGGTAGGCATTTGAAAGACACCACAAAACTTGTTCTACCTGCTTTCTGGGCTGAGATGGGGAATCGCTGAATTTTGGACTCGGCCGGTGACAAAATGTTCCAAACACACCCCATGCACAACTCCACCGGGGAAGGTGCCAGGAACGAATTCTTTTGGTAGTTTTTACACTACCTTGGTAGGCAGCTGAAAGGCACAAGAAAAGTTGTTGTACCTGCTTTGTGGGCTGAGATGGGGAAACGCTGAATTTTGGAGTCGGCCGGTGACAAAATGTTCCAAACACACCCCATGCACAACTCCACCGGGGAAGGTGCCAGACAGGAGTTCTCTTGGTAGTTTTTACACTACCTTGGTAGGCATCTGAAAGGCACCACAAAAGTTGTTGTACCTGCTTTCTGGGCTGAGATGGGGAACCGCTGAATTTTGGACTCGGCTGGTGACAAAATGTTTCACAGACACCCCATGCACAACTCCACCGGGGAAGGTGCCAGGAACGAATTCTGTTGGTAGTTTTTACACTACCTTGGTAGGCATCTAAAAGACAGCACAAAAGTTGTTCTACCTGCTTTCTGGGCTGAGATGGGGAACCGCTGAATTTTGGAGTCGGCTGGTGACAAAATGTTCCAAACACACCCCATGCACAACTCCACCACGGAAGGTGCCAGACAGGAGTTCTCCTGGTAGTTTTTACACTACCTTGGTAGGCATCTGAAAGACACCACAAAAGTTGTTCTACCTGCTTTCTGGGCTGAGATGGGGAATCGCTGAATTTTGGACTCGGCCGGTGACAAAATGTTCCAAACACACCCCATGCACAACTCCACCGGGGAAGGTGCCAGGCAGGAGTTCTCCTGGTAGTTTTTACACTACCTTGGTAGGCATCTGAAAGACACCACAAAAGTTGTTCTACCTGCTTTCTGGGCTGAGATGGGGAATCGCTGAATTTTGGAGTCGGCTGGTGACAAAATGTTCCAAACACACCCCATGCACAACTCCACCGGGGAAGGTGCCAGACAGGAGTTCTCCTGGTAGTTTTTACATTGCTCCGGTAGGCATCTGAAAGACACCACAAAAGTTGTTCTACCTGCTTTCTGGGCTGAGATGGGGAACCGCTGAATTTTGGACTCGGCCGGTGACAAAATGTTCCACAGACACCCCATGCACAACTCCACCGGGGAAGGTGCCAGGAACGAATTCTGTTGGTAGTTTTTACACTACCTTGGTAGGCAGCTGAAAGGCACAAGAAAAGTTGTTGTACCTGCTTTGTGGGCTGAGATGGGGAACCGCTGAATTTTGGACTCGGCTGGTGACAAAATGTTCCAAACACACCCCATGTACAACTCCACCGGGGAAGGAGCCAGACAGGAGTTCTCCTGGTAGTTTTTACATTGCTACCTTGGTAGGCATCTGAAAGGCACCACAAAAGTTGTTCTACCTGCTTTCTGGGCTGAGATGGGGAAACGCTGAATTTTGGAGTCGGCTGGTGACAAAATGTTCCAAACACACCCCATGCACAACTCCACCGGGGAAGGTGCCAGACAGGAGTTCTCCTGGTAGTTTTTACACTACCTTGGTAGGCATCAGAAAGACACCACAAAAGTTGTTCTACCTGCTTTCTGGGCTGAGATGGGGAACCGCTGAATTTTGGAGTCGGCTGGTGACAAAATGTTCCAAACACACCCCATGCACAACTCCACCGGGGAAGGTGCCAGACAGGAGTTCTCCTGGTAGTTTTTACACTACCTTGGTAGGCATTTGAAAGACACCACAAAACTTGTTCTACCTGCTTTCTGGGCTGAGATGGGGAACCGCTGAATTTTGGAGTCGGCCGGTGACAAAATGTTCCAAACACACCCCATGCACAACTCCACCACGGAAGGTGCCAGGAACGAATTCTTTTGGTAGTTTTTACACTACCTTGGTAGGCATCTGAAAGACACCACAAAAGTTGTTGTACCTGCTTTCTGGGCTGAGATGGGGAAACGCTGAATTTTGGACTCGGCCGGTGACAAAATGTTCCAAACACACCCCATGCACAACTCCACCACGGAAGGTGCCAGACAGGAGTTCTCCTGGTAGTTTTTACACTACCTTGGTAGGCATCTGAAAGGCACCACAAAAGTTGTTCTTCCTGCTTTCTGGGCTGAGATGGGGAAACGCTGAGTTTTGGACTCGGCCGGTGACAAAATGTTCCAAACACACCCCATGCACAACTCCACCGGGGAAGGTGCCAGGAACGAATTCTTTTGGTAGTTTTTACACTACCTTGGTAGGCATTTGAAAGGCACCACAAAAGTTTTTCTTCCTGCTTTCTGGGCTGAGATGGGGAAACGCTGAATTTTGGAGTCGGCCGGTGACAAAATGTTCCAAACACACCCCATGCACAACTCCACCGGGGAAGGTGCCAGACAGGAGTTCTCTTAGTAGTTTTTACACTACCTTGGTAGGCATCTAAAAGGCACCACAAAAGTTGTTCTACCTGCTTTCTGGGCTGAGATGGGGAACCGCTGAATTTTGGACTCGGCTGGTGACAAAATGTTCCAAACACACCCCATGCTCAACTCCACCATGGAAGGTGCCAGACAGGAGTTCTCCTGGTAGTTTTTACATTGCTCCGGTAGGCATCTGAAAGACACCACAAAAGTTGTTCTACCTGCTTTCTGGGCTGAGATGGGGAAACGCTGAATTTTGGACTCGGCCGGTGACAAAATGTTCCAAACACACCCCATGCACAACTCCACCGGGGAAGGTGCCAGGAACGAATTCTTTTGGTAGTTTTTACACTACCTTGGTAGGCATTTGAAAGGCACCACAAAAGTTGTTCTTCCTGCTTTCTGGGCTGAGATGGGGGAAACGCTGAATTTTGGAGTCGGCCGGTGACAAAATGTTCCAAACACACCCCATGCACAACTCCACCGGGGAAGGTGCCAGACAGGAGTTCTCTTAGTAGTTTTTACACTACCTTGGTAGGCATCTAAAAGGCACCACAAAAGTTGTTCTACCTGCTTTCTGGGCTGAGATGGGGAACCGCTGAATTTTGGACTCGGCTGGTGACAAAATGTTCCAAACACACCCCATGCACAACTCCACCACGGAAGGTGCCAGACAGGAGTTCTCCTGGTAGTTTTTACATTGCTCCGGTAGGCAGCTGAAAGACACCACAAAAGTTGTTCTACCTGCTTTCTGGGCTGAGATGGGGAAACGCTGAATTTTGGACTCGGCTGGTGACAAAATGTTCCAAACACACCCCATGCACAACTCCACCGGGGAAGGTGCCAGACAGGAGTTCTCCTGGTAGTTTTTACACTACCTTGGTAGGCATCTGAAAGACACCACAAAAGATGTTCTACCTGCTTTCTGGGCTGAGATGGGGAACCGCTGAATTTTGGACTCGGCCGTTGACAAAATGTTCCAAACACACCCCATGCACAACTCCACCGGGGAAGGTGCCAGGAACGAATTCTGTTGGTAGTTTTTACACTACCTTGGTAGGCATCAGAAAGACACCACAAAAGTTGTTGTACCTGCTTTCTGGGCTGAGATGGGGAACCGCTGAATTTTGGAGTCGGCTGGTGACAAAATGTTCCAAACACACCGCATGCACAACTCCACCGGGGAAGGTGCCAGACAGGAGTTCTCCTGGTAGTTTTTACACTACCTTGGTAGGCATTTGAAAGACACCACAAAACTTGTTCTACCTGCTTTCTGGGCTGAGATGGGGAACCGCTGAATTTTGGAGTCGGCCGGTGACAAAATGTTCCAAACACACCCCATGCACAACTCCACCGGGGAAGGTGCCAGACAGGAGTTCTCTTGGTAGTTTTTACACTACCTTGGTAGGCAGCTGAAAGGCACCACAAAACTTGTTCTACCTGCTTTCTGGGCTGAGATGGGGAACCGCTGAATTTTGGACTCGGCTGGTGACAAAATGTTCCAAACACACCCCATGCACAACTCCACCGGGGAAGGTGCCAGACAGGAGTTCTCTTGGTAGTTTTTACACTACCTTGGTAGGCAGCTGAAAGGCACAAGAAAAGTTGTTGTACCTGCTTTGTGGGCTGAGATGGGGAACCGCTGAATTTTGGAGTCGGCTGGTGACAAAATGTTCCAAACACACCCCATGCACAACTCCACCACGGAAGGTGCCAGACAGGAGTTCTCCTGGTAGTTTTTACACTACCTTGGTAGGCATCTGAAAGACACCAGAAAAGTTGTTCTACCTGCTTTCTGGGCTGAGATGGGGAATCGCTGAATTTTGGACTCGGCCGGTGACAAAATGTTCCAAACACACCCCATGCACAACTCCACCGGGGAAGGTGCCAGACAGGAGTTCTCCTGGTAGTTTTTACACTACCTTGGTAGGCATTTGAAAGACACCACAAAAGTTGTTCTACCTGCTTTCTGGGCTGAGATGGGGAAACGCTGAATTTTGGACTCGGCCGGTGACAAAATGTTCCACAGACACCCCATGCACAACTCCACCGGGGAAGGAGCCAGGAACGAATTCTGTTGGTAATTTTTACACTACCTTGATAGGCAGCTGAAAGGCAGAAGAAAAGTTGTTGTACCTGCTTTCTGGGCTGAGATGGGGAACCGCTGAATTTTGGAGTCGGCCGTTGACAAAATGTTCCAAACACACCCCATGCACAACTCCACCGGGGAAGGTGCCAGACAGGAGTTCTCTCGGTAGTTTTTACACTACCTTGGTAGGCATTTGAAAGAAACCACAAAACTTGTTCTACCTGCTTTCTGGGCTGAGATGGGGAAACGCTGAATTTTGGACTCGGCCGGTGACAAAATGTTCCAAACACACCCCATGCACAACTCCACCGGGGAAGGTGCCAGACAGGAGTTCTCTTGGTAGTTTTTACATTGCTCCGGTAGGCATCTGAAAGACACCACAAAAGTTGTTCTACCTGCTTTCTGGGCTGAGATGGGGAAACGCTGAATTTTGGAGTCGGCCGGTGACAAAATGTTCCAAACACACCCCATGCACAACTCCACCGGGGAAGGTGCCAGACAGGAGTTCTCCTGGTAGTTTTTACACTACCTTGGTAGGCATTTGAAAGACACCACAAAACTTGTTCTACCTGCTTTCTGGGCTGAGATGGGGAATCGCTGAATTTTGGACTCGGCCGGTGACAAAATGTTCCAAACACACCCCATGCACAACTCCACCGGGGAAGGTGCCAGGAACGAATTCTTTTGGTAGTTTTTACACTACCTTGGTAGGCAGCTGAAAGGCACAAGAAAAGTTGTTGTACCTGCTTTGTGGGCTGAGATGGGGAAACGCTGAATTTTGGAGTCGGCCGGTGACAAAATGTTCCAAACACACCCCATGCACAACTCCACCGGGGAAGGTGCCAGACAGGAGTTCTCTTGGTAGTTTTTACACTACCTTGGTAGGCATCTGAAAGGCACCACAAAAGTTGTTGTACCTGCTTTCTGGGCTGAGATGGGGAACCGCTGAATTTTGGACTCGGCTGGTGACAAAATGTTTCACAGACACCGCATGCACAACTCCACCGGGGAAGGTGCCAGGAACGAATTCTGTTGGTAGTTTTTACACTACCTTGGTAGGCATCTAAAAGACAGCACAAAAGTTGTTCTACCTGCTTTCTGGGCTGAGATGGGGAACCGCTGAATTTTGGAGTCGGCCGCTGACAAAATGTTCCAAACACACCCCATGCACAACTCCACCGGGGAAGGTGCCAGACAGGAGTTCTCCTGGTAGTTTTTACACTACCTTGGTAGGCATCTGAAAGACACCACAAAAGTTGTTCTACCTGCTTTCTGGGCTGAGATGGGGAATCGCTGAATTTTGGACTCGGCCGGTGACAAAATGTTCCAAACACACCCCATGCACAACTCCACCGGGGAAGGTGCCAGGCAGGAGTTCTCCTGGTAGTTTTTACACTACCTTGGTAGGCATCTGAAAGACACCACAAAAGTTGTTCTACCTGCTTTCTGGGCTGAGATGGGGAATCGCTGAATTTTGGAGTCGGCTGGTGACAAAATGTTCCAAACACACCCCATGCACAACTCCACCGGGGAAGGTGCCAGACAGGAGTTCTCCTGGTAGTTTTTACATTGCTCCGGTAGGCATCTGAAAGACACCACAAAAGTTGTTCTACCTGCTTTCTGGGCTGAGATGGGGAACCGCTGAATTTTGGACTCGGCCGGTGACAAAATGTTCCACAGACACCCCATGCACAACTCCACCGGGGAAGGTGCCAGGAACGAATTCTGTTGGTAGTTTTTACACTACCTTGGTAGGCAGCTGAAAGGCACAAGAAAAGTTGTTGTACCTGCTTTGTGGGCTGAGATGGGGAACCGCTGAATTTTGGACTCGGCTGGTGACAAAATGTTCCAAACACACCCCATGTACAACTCCACCGGGGAAGGAGCCAGACAGGAGTTCTCCTGGTAGTTTTTACATTGCTACCTTGGTAGGCATCTGAAAGGCACCACAAAAGTTGTTCTACCTGCTTTCTGGGCTGAGATGGGGAAACGCTGAATTTTGGAGTCGGCTGGTGACAAAATGTTCCAAACACACCCCATGCACAACTCCACCGGGGAAGGTGCCAGACAGGAGTTCTCCTGGTAGTTTTTACACTACCTTGGTAGGCATTTGAAAGACACCACAAAAGTTGTTCTACCTGCTTTCTGGGCTGAGATGGGGAACCGCTGAATTTTGGAGTCGGCCGGTGACAAAATGTTCCAAACACACCCCATGCACAACTCCACCGGGGAAGGTGCCAGGAACGAATTCTGTTGGTAGTTTTTACAGTACCTTGGTAGGCATCAGAAAGACACCACAAAAGTTGTTGTACCTGCTTTCTGGGCTGAGATGGGGAACCGCTGAATTTTGGAGTCGGCCGGTGACAAAATGTTCCAAACACACCGCATGCACAACTCCACCGGGGAAGGTGCCAGACAGGAGTTCTCCTGGTAGTTTTTACACTACCTTGGTAGGCATTTGAAAGACACCACAAAACTTGTTCTACCTGCTTTCTGGGCTGAGATGGGGAACCGCTGAATTTTGCAGTCGGCCGGTGACAAAATGTTCCAAACACACCCCATGCACAACTCCACCACGGAAGGTGCCAGACAGGAGTTCTCCTGGTAGTTTTTACACTACCTTGGTAGGCATTTGAAAGACACCACAAAACTTGTTCTACCTGCTTTCTGGGCTGAGATGGGGAATCGCTGAATTTTGGACTCGGCTGGTGACAAAATGTTCCAAACACACCCCATGCACAACTCCACCACGGAAGGTGCCAGACAGGAGTTCTCCTGGTAGTTTTTACACTACCTTGGTAGGCATCTGAAAGGCACCACAAAAGTTGTTCTTCCTGCTTTCTGGGCTGAGATGGGGAAACGCTGAGTTTTGGACTCGGCCGGTGACAAAATGTTCCAAACACACCCCATGCACAACTCCACCGGGGAAGGTGCCAGGAACGAATTCTGTTGGTAGTTTTTACACTACCTTGGTAGGCATCAGAAAGACACCACAAAAGTTGTTCTACCTGCTTTCTGGGCTGAGATGGGGAACCGCTGAATTTTGGAGTCGGCTGGTGACAAAATGTTCCAAACACACCGCATGCACAACTCCACCGGGGAAGGTGCCAGACAGGAGTTCTCCTGGTAGTTTTTACACTACCTTGGTAGGCATTTGAAAGACACCACAAAACTTGTTCTACCTGCTTTCTGGGCTGAGATGGGGAACCGCTGAATTTTGGACTCGGCCGGTGACAAAATGTTCCAAACACACCCCATGCACAACTCCACCGGGGAAGGTGCCAGACAGGAGTTCTCTTGGTAGTTTTTACACTACCTTGGTAGGCAGCTGAAAGGCACCACAAAACTTGTTCTACCTGCTTTCTGGGCTGAGATGGGGAACCGCTGAATTTTGGACTCGGCTGGTGACAAAATGTTCCAAACACACCCCATGCACAACTCCACCGGGGAAGGTGCCAGACAGGAGTTCTCTTGGTAGTTTTTACACTACCTTGGTAGGCAGCTGAAAGGCACCACAAAAGTTGTTCTACCTGCTTTCTGGGCTGAGATGGGGAACCGCTGAATTTTGGAGTCGGCTGGTGACAAAATGTTCCAAACACACCCCATGCACAACTCCACCGGGGAAGGTGCCAGACAGGAGTTCTCCTGGTAGTTTTTACACTACCTTGGTAGGCATCTGAAAGACACCAGAAAAGTTGTTCTACCTGCTTTCTGGGCTGAGATGGGGAATCGCTGAATTTTGGACTCGGCCGGTGACAAAATGTTCCAAACACACCCCATGCACAATTCCACCGGGGAAGGTGCCAGACAGGAGTTCTCCTGGTAGTTTTTACATTGCTCCGGTAGGCATCTGAAAGACACCACAAAAGTTGTTCTACCTGCTTTCTGGGCTGAGATGGGGAAACGCTGAATTTTGGACTCGGCCGGTGACAAAATGTTCCACAGACACCCCATGCACAACTCCACCGGGGAAGGAGCCAGGAACGAATTCTGTTGGTAATTTTTACACTACCTTGATAGGCAGCTGAAAGGCAGAAGAAAAGTTGTTGTACCTGCTTTCTTGGCTGAGATGGGGAACCGCTGAATTTTGGAGTCGGCCGTTGACAAAATGTTCCAAACACACCCCATGCACAACTCCACCGGGGAAGGTGCCAGACAGGAGTTCTCTCGGTAGTTTTTACACTACCTTGGTAGGCATTTGAAAGAAACCACAAAACTTGTTCTACCTGCTTTCTGGGCTGAGATGGGGAAACGCTGAATTTTGGACTCGGCCGGTGACAAAATGTTCCAAACACACCCCATGCACAACTCCACCGGGGAAGGTGCCAGACAGGAGTTCTCTTGGTAGTTTTTACATTGCTCCGGTAGGCATCTGAAAGACACCACAAAAGTTGTTCTACCTGCTTTCTGGGCTGAGATGGGGAAACGCTGAATTTTGGAGTCGGCCGGTGACAAAATGTTCCAAACACACCCCATGCACAACTCCACCGGGGAAGGTGCCAGACAGGAGTTCTTTTGGTAGTTTTTACACTACCTTGGTAGGCAGCTGAAAGGCACAGCAAAAGTTGTTGTACCTGCTTTCTGGGCTGAGATGGGGAACCGCTGAATTTTGGAGTCGGCCGGTGACAAAATGTTCCAAACACACCCCATGCACAACTCCACCACGGAAGGTGCCAGACAGGAGTTCTCCTGGTAGTTTTTACACTACCTTGGTAGGCATTTGAAAGACACCACAAAACTTGTTCTACCTGCTTTCTGGGCTGAGATGGGGAATCGCTGAATTTTGGACTCGGCCGGTGACAAAATGTTCCAAACACACCCCATGCACAACTCCACCGGGGAAGGTGCCAGGAACGAATTCTTTTGGTAGTTTTTACACTACCTTGGTAGGCAGCTGAAAGGCACAAGAAAAGTTGTTGTACCTGCTTTGTGGGCTGAGATGGGGAAACGCTGAATTTTGGAGTCGGCCGGTGACAAAATGTTCCAAACACACCCCATGCACAACTCCACCGGGGAAGGTGCCAGACAGGAGTTCTCTTGGTAGTTTTTACACTACCTTGGTAGGCATCTGAAAGGCACCACAAAAGTTGTTGTACCTGCTTTCTGGGCTGAGATGGGGAACCGCTGAATTTTGGAGTCGGCTGGTGACAAAATGTTTCACAGACACCCCATGCACAACTCCACCGGGGAAGGTGCCAGGAACGAATTCTGTTGGTAGTTTTTACACTACCTTGGTAGGCATCTAAAAGACACCACAAAAGT
This sequence comes from Falco cherrug, assembly GCF_023634085.1. Taxonomy (NCBI): domain Eukaryota; kingdom Metazoa; phylum Chordata; class Aves; order Falconiformes; family Falconidae; genus Falco; species Falco cherrug. Next base: position 414,333 of record NW_026599491.1, on the reverse strand, counting down.
TGTTCTACCTGCTTTCTGGGCTGAGATGGGGAACCGCTGAATTTTGGACTCGGCTGGTGACAAAATGTTCCAAACACACCCCATGCACAACTCCACCACGGAAGGTGCCAGACAGGAGTTCTCCTGGTAGTTTTTACACTACCTTGGTAGGCATCTGAAAGACACCACAAAAGTTGTTCTACCTGCTTTCTGGGCTGAGATGGGGAATCGCTGAATTTTGGACTCGGCCGGTGACAAAATGTTCCAAACACACCCCATGCACAACTCCACCGGGGAAGGTGCCAGGCAGGAGTTCTCCTGGTAGTTTTTACACTACCTTGGTAGGCATCTGAAAGACACCACAAAAGTTGTTCTACCTGCTTTCTGGGCTGAGATGGGGAATCGCTGAATTTTGGAGTCGGCTGGTGACAAAATGTTCCAAACACACCCCATGCACAACTCCACCGGGGAAGGTGCCAGACAGGAGTTCTCCTGGTAGTTTTTACATTGCTCCGGTAGGCATCTGAAAGACACCACAAAAGTTGTTCTACCTGCTTTCTGGGCTGAGATGGGGAACCGCTGAATTTTGGACTCGGCCGGTGACAAAATGTTCCACAGACACCCCATGCACAACTCCACCGGGGAAGGTGCCAGGAACGAATTCTGTTGGTAGTTTTTACACTACCTTGGTAGGCAGCTGAAAGGCACAAGAAAAGTTGTTGTACCTGCTTTGTGGGCTGAGATGGGGAACCGCTGAATTTTGGAGTCGGCCATTGACAAAATGTTCCAAACACACCCCATGTACAACTCCACCGGGGAAGGAGCCAGACAGGAGTTCTCCTGGTAGTTTTTACATTGCTACCTTGGTAGGCATCTGAAAGGCACCACAAAAGTTGTTCTACCTGCTTTCTGGGCTGAGATGGGGAAACGCTGAATTTTGGAGTCGGCTGGTGACAAAATGTTCCAAACACACCCCATGCACAACTCCACCGGGGAAGGTGCCAGACAGGAGTTCTCCTGGTAGTTTTTACACTACCTTGGTAGGCATTTGAAAGACACCACAAAAGTTGTTCTACCTGCTTTCTGGGCTGAGATGGGGAACCGCTGAATAATGGAGTCGGCCGGTGACAAAATGTTCCAAACACACCCCATGCACAACTCCACCGGGGAAGGTGCCAGGAACGAATTCTGTTGGTAGTTTTTACAGTACCTTGGTAGGCATCAGAAAGACACCACAAAAGTTGTTGTACCTGCTTTCTGGGCTGAGATGGGGAACCGCTGAATTTTGGAGTCGGCTGGTGACAAAATGTTCCAAACACACCGCATGCACAACTCCACCGGGGAAGGTGCCAGACAGGAGTTCTCCTGGTAGTTTTTACACTACCTTGGTAGGCATTTGAAAGACACCACAAAACTTGTTCTACCTGCTTTCTGGGCTGAGATGGGGAACCGCTGAATTTTGGACTCGGCCGGTGACAAAATGTTCCAAACACACCCCATGCACAACTCCACCGGGGAAGGTGCCAGACAGGAGTTCTCTTGGTAGTTTTTACACTACCTTGGTAGGCAGCTGAAAGGCACCACAAAACTTGTTCTACCTGCTTTCTGGGCTGAGATGGGGAACCGCTGAATTTTGGACTCGGCTGGTGACAAAATGTTCCAAACACACCCCATGCACAACTCCACCGGGGAAGGTGCCAGACAGGAGTTCTCTTGGTAGTTTTTACACTACCTTGGTAGGCAGCTGAAAGGCACCACAAAAGTTGTTCTACCTGCTTTGTGGGCTGAGATGGGGAACCGCTGAATTTTGGAGTCGGCTGGTGACAAAATGTTCCAAACACACCCCATGCACAACTCCACCACGGAAGGTGCCAGACAGGAGTTCTCCTGGTAGTTTTTACACTACCTTGGTAGGCATCTGAAAGACACCAGAAAAGTTGTTCTACCTGCTTTCTGGGCTGAGATGGGGAATCGCTGAATTTTGGACTCGGCCGGTGACAAAATGTTCCAAACACACCCCATGCACAATTCCACCGGGGAAGGTGCCAGACAGGAGTTCTCCTGGTAGTTTTTACATTGCTCCGGTAGGCATCTGAAAGACACCACAAAAGTTGTTCTACCTGCTTTCTGGGCTGAGATGGGGAAACGCTGAATTTTGGACTCGGCCGGTGACAAAATGTTCCACAGACACCCCATGCACAACTCCACCGGGGAAGGAGCCAGGAACGAATTCTGTTGGTAATTTTTACACTACCTTGATAGGCAGCTGAAAGGCAGAAGAAAAGTTGTTGTACCTGCTTTCTTGGCTGAGATGGGGAACCGCTGAATTTTGGAGTCGGCCGTTGACAAAATGTTCCAAACACACCCCATGCACAACTCCACCACGGAAGGTGCCAGACAGGAGTTCTCTCGGTAGTTTTTACACTACCTTGGTAGGCATTTGAAAGAAACCACAAAACTTGTTCTACCTGCTTTCTGGGCTGAGATGGGGAAACGCTGAATTTTGGACTCGGCCGGTGACAAAATGTTCCAAACACACCCCATGCACAACTCCACCGGGGAAGGTGCCAGACAGGAGTTCTCTTGGTAGTTTTTACATTGCTCCGGTAGGCATCTGAAAGACACCACAAAAGTTGTTCTACCTGCTTTCTGGGCTGAGATGGGGAAACGCTGAATTTTGGAGTCGGCCGGTGACAAAATGTTCCAAACACACCCCATGCACAACTCCACCGGGGAAGGTGCCAGACAGGAGTTCTTTTGGTAGTTTTTACACTACCTTGGTAGGCAGCTGAAAGGCACAGCAAAAGTTGTTGTACCTGCTTTCTGGGCTGAGATGGGGAACCGCTGAATTTTGGAGTCGGCCGGTGACAAAATGTTCCAAACACACCCCATGCACAACTCCACCACGGAAGGTGCCAGACAGGAGTTCTCCTGGTAGTTTTTACACTACCTTGGTAGGCATTTGAAAGACACCACAAAACTTGTTCTACCTGCTTTCTGGGCTGAGATGGGGAATCGCTGAATTTTGGACTCGGCCGGTGACAAAATGTTCCAAACACACCCCATGCACAACTCCACCGGGGAAGGTGCCAGGAACGAATTCTTTTGGTAGTTTTTACACTACCTTGGTAGGCAGCTGAAAGGCACAAGAAAAGTTGTTGTACCTGCTTTGTGGGCTGAGATGGGGAAACGCTGAATTTTGGAGTCGGCCGGTGACAAAATGTTCCAAACACACCCCATGCACAACTCCACCGGGGAAGGTGCCAGACAGGAGTTCTCTTGGTAGTTTTTACACTACCTTGGTAGGCATCTGAAAGGCACCACAAAAGTTGTTGTACCTGCTTTCTGGGCTGAGATGGGGAACCGCTGAATTTTGGAGTCGGCTGGTGACAAAATGTTTCACAGACACCCCATGCACAACTCCACCGGGGAAGGTGCCAGGAACGAATTCTGTTGGTAGTTTTTACACTACCTTGGTAGGCATCTAAAAGACAGCACAAAAGTTGTTCTACCTGCTTTCTGGGCTGAGATGGGGAACCGCTGAATTTTGGAGTCGGCTGGTGACAAAATGTTCCAAACACACCCCATGCACAACTCCACCACGGAAGGTGCCAGACAGGAGTTCTCCTGGTAGTTTTTACACTACCTTGGTAGGCATCTGAAAGACACCACAAAAGTTGTTCTACCTGCTTTCTGGGCTGAGATGGGGAATCGCTGAATTTTGGACTCGGCCGGTGACAAAATGTTCCAAACACACCCCATGCACAACTCCACCGGGGAAGGTGCCAGGCAGGAGTTCTCCTGGTAGTTTTTACACTACCTTGGTAGGCATCTGAAAGACACCACAAAAGTTGTTCTACCTGCTTTCTGGGCTGAGATGGGGAATCGCTGAATTTTGGAGTCGGCTGGTGACAAAATGTTCCAAACACACCCCATGCACAACTCCACCGGGGAAGGTGCCAGACAGGAGTTTTCCTGGTAGTTTTTACATTGCTCCGGTAGGCATCTGAAAGACACCACAAAAGTTGTTCTACCTGCTTTCTGGGCTGAGATGGGGAACCGCTGAATTTTGGACTCGGCTGGTGACAAAATGTTCCACAGACACCCCATGCACAACTCCACCGGGGAAGGTGCCAGGAACGAATTCTGTTGGTAGTTTTTACACTACCTTGGTAGGCAGCTGAAAGGCATAAGAAAAGTTGTTGTACCTGCTTTGTGGGCTGAGATGGGGAACCGCTGAATTTTGGAGTCGGCCATTGACAAAATGTTCCAAACACACCCCATGTACAACTCCACCGGGGAAGGAGCCAGACAGGAGTTCTCCTGGTATTTTTTACATTGCTACCTTGGTAGGCATCTGAAAGGCACCACAAAAGTTGTTCTACCTGCTTTCTGGGCTGAGATGGGGAAACGCTGAATTTTGGAGTCGGCTGGTGACAAAATGTTCCAAACACACCCCATGCACAACTCCACCGGGGAAGGTGCCAGACAGGAGTTCTCCTGGTAGTTTTTACACTACCTTGGTAGGCATTTGAAAGACACCACAAAAGTTGTTCTACCTGCTTTCTGGGCTGAGATGGGGAACCGCTGAATAATGGAGTCGGCCGGTGACAAAATGTTCCAAACACACCCCATGCACAACTCCACCGGGGAAGGTGCCAGGAACGAATTCTGTTGGTAGTTTTTACAGTACCTTGGTAGGCATCTGAAAGACACCACAAAAGTTGTTGTACCTGCTTTCTGGGCTGAGATGGGGAACCGCTGAATTTTGGAGTCGGCCGGTGACAAAATGTTCCAAACACACCGCATGCACAACTCCACCGGGGAAGGTGCCAGACAGGAGTTCTCCTGGTAGTTTTTACACTACCTTGGTAGGCATTTGAAAGACACCACAAAACTTGTTCTACCTGCTTTCTGGGCTGAGATGGGGAACCGCTGAATTTTGGAGTCGGCCGGTGACAAAATGTTCCAAACACACCCCATGCACAACTCCACCACGGAAGGTGCCAGGAACGAATTCTTTTGGTAGTTTTTACACTACCTTGGTAGGCATCTGAAAGACACCACAAAAGTTGTTGTACCTGCTTTCTGGGCTGAGATGGGGAAACGCTGAATTTTGGACTCGGCCGGTGACAAAATGTTCCAAACACACCCCATGCACAACTCCACCACGGAAGGTGCCAGACAGGAGTTCTCCTGGTAGTTTTTACACTACCTTGGTAGGCATCTGAAAGGCACCACAAAAGTTGTTCTTCCTGCTTTCTGGGCTGAGATGGGGAAACGCTGAGTTTTGGACTCGGCCGGTGACAAAATGTTCCAAACACACCCCATGCACAACTCCACCGGGGAAGGTGCCAGGAACGAATTCTTTTGGTAGTTTTTACACTACCTTGGTAGGCATTTGAAAGGCACCACAAAAGTTTTTCTTCCTGCTTTCTGGGCTGAGATGGGGAAACGCTGAATTTTGGAGTCGGCCGGTGACAAAATGTTCCAAACACACCCCATGCACAACTCCACCGGGGAAGGTGCCAGACAGGAGTTCTCTTAGTAGTTTTTACACTACCTTGGTAGGCATCTAAAAGGCACCACAAAAGTTGTTCTACCTGCTTTCTGGGCTGAGATGGGGAACCGCTGAATTTTGGACTCGGCTGGTGACAAAATGTTCCAAACACACCCCATGCTCAACTCCACCATGGAAGGTGCCAGACAGGAGTTCTCCTGGTAGTTTTTACATTGCTCCGGTAGGCATCTGAAAGACACCACAAAAGTTGTTCTACCTGCTTTCTGGGCTGAGATGGGGAAACGCTGAATTTTGGACTCGGCCGGTGACAAAATGTTCCAAACACACCCCATGCACAACTCCACCGGGGAAGGTGCCAGGAACGAATTCTTTTGGTAGTTTTTACACTACCTTGGTAGGCATTTGAAAGGCACCACAAAAGTTGTTCTTCCTGCTTTCTGGGCTGAGATGGGGAAACGCTGAATTTTGGAGTCGGCCGGTGACAAAATGTTCCAAACACACCCCATGCACAACTCCACCACGGAAGGTGCCAGACAGGAGTTCTCTTAGTAGTTTTTACACTACCTTGGTAGGCATCTAAAAGGCACCACAAAAGTTGTTCTACCTGCTTTCTGGGCTGAGATGGGGAACCGCTGAATTTTGGAGTCGGCCGGTGACAAAATGTTCCAAACACACCCCATGCACAACTCCACCACGGAAGGTGCCAGACAGGAGTTCTCCTGGTAGTTTTTACATTGCTCCGGTAGGCAGCTGAAAGACACCACAAAAGTTGTTCTACCTGCTTTCTGGGCTGAGATGGGGAAACGCTGAATTTTGGACTCGGCTGGTGACAAAATGTTCCAAACACACCCCATGCACAACTCCACCGGGGAAGGTGCCAGACAGGAGTTCTCCTGGTAGTTTTTACACTACCTTGGTAGGCATCTGAAAGACACCACAAAAGTTGTTCTACCTGCTTTCTGGGCTGAGATGGGGAACCGCTGAATTTTGGACTCGGCCGGTGACAAAATGTTCCACAGACACCCCATGCACAACTCCACCGGGGAAGGTGCCAGGAACGAATTCTGTTGGTAGTTTTTACACTACCTTGGTAGGCATTTGAAAGACACCACAAAAGTTGTTGTACCTGCTTTCTGGGCTGAGATGGGGAACCGCTGAATTTTGGAGTCGGCTGGTGACAAAATGTTCCAAACACACCGCATGCACAACTCCACCGGGGAAGGTGCCAGACAGGAGTTCTCCTGGTAGTTTTTACACTACCTTGGTAGGCATTTGAAAGACACCACAAAACTTGTTCTACCTGCTTTCTGGGCTGAGATGGGGAACCGCTGAATTTTGGAGTCGGCCGGTGACAAAATGTTCCAAACACACCCCATGCACAACTCCACCACGGAAGGTGCCAGACAGGAGTTCTCTTGGTAGTTTTTACACTACCTTGGTAGGCATCTGAAAGACACCACAAAAGTTGTTGTACCTGCTTTCTGGGCTGAGATGGGGAATCGCTGAATTTTGGACTCGGCCGGTGACAAAATGTTCCAAACACACCCCATGCACAACTCCACCGGGGAAGGTGCCAGGCAGGAGTTCTCCTGGTAGTTTTTACACTACCTTGGTAGGCATCTGAAAGACACCACAAAAGTTGTTCTACCTGCTTTCTGGGCTGAGATGGGGAATCGCTGAATTTTGGAGTCGGCTGGTGACAAAATGTTCCAAACACACCCCATGCACAACTCCACCGGGGAAGGTGCCAGACAGGAGTTCTCCTGGTAGTTTTTACATTGCTCCGGTAGGCATCTGAAAGACACCACAAAAGTTGTTCTACCTGCTTTCTGGGCTGAGATGGGGAACCGCTGAATTTTGGACTCGGCCGGTGACAAAATGTTCCACAGACACCCCATGCACAACTCCACCGGGGAAGGTGCCAGGAACGAATTCTGTTGGTAGTTTTTACACTACCTTGGTAGGCAGCTGAAAGGCACAAGAAAAGTTGTTGTACCTGCTTTGTGGGCTGAGATGGGGAACCGCTGAATTTTGGACTCGGCTGGTGACAAAATGTTCCAAACACACCCCATGTACAACTCCACCGGGGAAGGAGCCAGGAACGAATTCTGTTGGTAGTTTTTACAGTACCTTGGTAGGCATCAGAAAGACACCACAAAAGTTTTTGTACCTGCTTTCTGGGCTGAGATGGGGAACAGCTGAATTTTGGAGTCGGCCGGTGACAAAATGTTCCAAACACACCCCATGCACAACTCCACCGGGGAAGGTGCCAGGAACGAATTCTGTTGGTAGTTTTTACACTACCTTGGTAGGCATCTGAAAGACACCACAAAAGTTGTTGTACCTGCTTTCTGGGCTGAGATGGGGAATCGCTGAATTTTGGACTCGGCCGGTGACAAAATGTTCCAAACACACCCCATGCACAACTCCACCGGGGAAGGTGCCAGACAGGAGTTCTCCTGGTAGTTTTTACACTACCTTGGTAGGCATCTGAAAGGCACCACAAAAGTTTTTCTTCCTGCTTTCTGGGCTGAGATGGGGAAACGCTGAGTTTTGGACTCGGCCGGTGACAAAATGTTCCAAACACACCCCATGCACAACTCCACCGGGGAAGGTGCCAGGAACGAATTCTTTCGGTAGTTTTTACACTACCTTGGTAGGCATTTGAAAGGCACCACAAAAGTTTTTCTTCCTGCTTTCTGGGCTGAGATGGGGAAACGCTGAATTTTGGAGTCGGCCGGTGACAAAATGTTCCAAACACACCCCATGCACAACTCCACCGGGGAAGGTGCCAGACAGGAGTTCTCCTGGTAGTTTTTACACTACCTTGGTAGGCATCTAAAAGGCACCACAAAAGTTGTTCTACCTGCTTTCTGGGCTGAGATGGGGAACCGCTGAATTTTGGAGTCGGCCGGTGACAAAATGTTCCAAACACACCCCATGCACAACTCCACCACGGAAGGTGCCAGACAGGAGTTCTCCTGGTAGTTTTTACATTGCTCCGGTAGGCAGCTGAAAGACACCACAAAAGTTGTTCTACCTGCTTTCTGGGCTGAGATGGGGAAACGCTGAATTTTGGACTCGGCTGGTGACAAAATGTTCCAAACACACCCCATGCACAACTCCACCGGGGAAGGTGCCAGACAGGAGTTCTCCTGGTAGTTTTTACACTACCTTGGTAGGCATCTGAAAGACACCACAAAAGTTGTTCTACCTGCTTTCTGGGCTGAGATGGGGAACCGCTGAATTTTGGACTCGGCCGGTGACAAAATGTTCCACAGACACCCCATGCACAACTCCACCGGGGAAGGTGCCAGGAACGAATTCTGTTGGTAGTTTTTACACTACCTTGGTAGGCATTTGAAAGACACCACAAAAGTTGTTGTACCTGCTTTCTGGGCTGAGATGGGGAACCGCTGAATTTTGGAGTCGGCTGGTGACAAAATGTTCCAAACACACCGCATGCACAACTCCACCGGGGAAGGTGCCAGACAGGAGTTCTCCTGGTAGTTTTTACACTACCTTGGTAGGCATTTGAAAGACACCACAAAACTTGTTCTACCTGCTTTCTGGGCTGAGATGGGGAACCGCTGAATTTTGGAGTCGGCCGGTGACAAAATGTTCCAAACACACCCCATGCACAACTCCACCACGGAAGGTGCCAGACAGGAGTTCTCTTGGTAGTTTTTACACTACCTTGGTAGGCATCTGAAAGACACCACAAAAGTTGTTGTACCTGCTTTCTGGGCTGAGATGGGGAATCGCTGAATTTTGGACTCGGCCGGTGACAAAATGTTCCAAACACACCCCATGCACAACTCCACCGGGGAAGGTGCCAGGCAGGAGTTCTCCTGGTAGTTTTTACACTACCTTGGTAGGCATCTGAAAGACACCACAAAAGTTGTTCTACCTGCTTTCTGGGCTGAGATGGGGAATCGCTGAATTTTGGAGTCGGCTGGTGACAAAATGTTCCAAACACACCCCATGCACAACTCCACCGGGGAAGGTGCCAGACAGGAGTTCTCCTGGTAGTTTTTACATTGCTCCGGTAGGCATCTGAAAGACACCACAAAAGTTGTTCTACCTGCTTTCTGGGCTGAGATGGGGAACCGCTGAATTTTGGACTCGGCCGGTGACAAAATGTTCCACAGACACCCCATGCACAACTCCACCGGGGAAGGTGCCAGGAACGAATTCTGTTGGTAGTTTTTACACTACCTTGGTAGGCAGCTGAAAGGCACAAGAAAAGTTGTTGTACCTGCTTTGTGGGCTGAGATGGGGAACCGCTGAATTTTGGACTCGGCTGGTGACAAAATGTTCCAAACACACCCCATGTACAACTCCACCGGGGAAGGAGCCAGGAACGAATTCTGTTGGTAGTTTTTACAGTACCTTGGTAGGCATCAGAAAGACACCACAAAAGTTTTTGTACCTGCTTTCTGGGCTGAGATGGGGAACAGCTGAATTTTGGAGTCGGCCGGTGACAAAATGTTCCAAACACACCCCATGCACAACTCCACCGGGGAAGGTGCCAGGAACGAATTCTGTTGGTAGTTTTTACACTACCTTGGTAGGCATCTGAAAGACACCACAAAAGTTGTTGTACCTGCTTTCTGGGCTGAGATGGGGAATCGCTGAATTTTGGACTCGGCCGGTGACAAAATGTTCCAAACACACCCCATGCACAACTCCACCGGGGAAGGTGCCAGACAGGAGTTCTCCTGGTAGTTTTTACACTACCTTGGTAGGCATCTGAAAGGCACCACAAAAGTTTTTCTTCCTGCTTTCTGGGCTGAGATGGGGAAACGCTGAGTTTTGGACTCGGCCGGTGACAAAATGTTCCAAACACACCCCATGCACAACTCCACCGGGGAAGGTGCCAGGAACGAATTCTTTCGGTAGTTTTTACACTACCTTGGTAGGCATTTGAAAGGCACCACAAAAGTTTTTCTTCCTGCTTTCTGGGCTGAGATGGGGAAACGCTGAATTTTGGAGTCGGCCGGTGACAAAATGTTCCAAACACACCCCATGCACAACTCCACCGGGGAAGGTGCCAGACAGGAGTTCTCCTGGTAGTTTTTACACTACCTTGGTAGGCATCTGAAAGACACCACAAAAGTTGTTCTACCTGCTTTCTGGGCTGAGATGGGGAACCGCTGAATTTTGGACTCGGCTGGTGACAAAATGTTCCAAACACACCCCATGCTCAACTCCACCACGGAAGGTGCCAGACAGGAGTTCTCCTGGTAGTTTTTACATTACTCCGGTAGGCATCTGAAAGACACCACAAAAGTTGTTCTACCTGCTTTCTGGGCTGAGATGGGGAAACGCTGAATTTTGGACTCGGCCGGTGACAAAATGTTCCAAACACACCCCATGCACAACTCCACCGGGGAAGGTGCCAGGAACGAATTCTTTTGGTAGTTTTTACACTACCTTGGTAGGCATTTGAAAGGCACCACAAAAGTTGTTCTTCCTGCTTTCTGGGCTGAGATGGGGAAACGCTGAATTTTGGAGTCGGCCGGTGACAAAATGTTCCAAACACACCCCATGCACAACTCCACCGGGGAAGGTGCCAGACAGGAGTTCTCTTAGTAGTTTTTACACTACCTTGGTAGGCATCTGAAAGGCACCACAAAAGTTGTTCTACCTGCTTTCTGGGCTGAGATGGGGAACCGCTGAATTTTGGAGTCGGCTGCTGACAAAATGTTCCAAACACACCCCATGCTCAACTCCACCACGGAAGGTGCCAGACAGGAGTTCTCCTGGTAGTTTTTACATTGCTCCGGTAGGCAGCTGAAAGACACCACAAAAGTTGTTGTACCTGCTTTCTGGGCTGAGATGGGGAAACGCTGAATTTTGGACTCGGCTGGTGACAAAATGTTCCAAACACACCCCATGCACAACTCCACCACGGAAGGTGCCAGACAGGAGTTCTCCTGGTAGTTTTTACACTACCTTGGTAGGCATCTGAAAGACACCACAAAAGTTGTTCTACCTGCTTTCTGGGCTGAGATGGGGAAACGCTGAATTTTGGACTCGGCTGGTGACAAAATGTTCCAAACACACCCCATGTACAACTCCACCGGGGAAGGTGCCAGGAACGAATTCTGTTGGTAGTTTTTACACTAGCTTGGTAGGCAGCTGAAAGGCACAAGAAAAGAAGTTGTACCAGCTTTGTGGGCTGAGATGGGGAACCGCTGAATTTTGGAGTCGGCCGGTGACAAAATGTTCCAAACACACCCCATGCACAACTCCACCGGGGAAGGTGCCAGACAGGAGTTCTCTTGGTAGTTTTTACACTACCTTGGTAGGCAGCTGAAAGGCACCACAAAACTTGTTCTACCTGCTTTCTGGGCTGAGATGGGGAAACGCTGAATTTTGGACTCGGCTGGTGACAAAATGTTCCAAACACACCCCATGCACAACTCCACCGGGGAAGGTGCCAGACAGGAGTTCTCCTGGTAGTTTTTACACTACCTTGGTAGGCATCTGAAAGACACCACAAAAGTTGTTCTACCTGCTTTCTGGGCTGAGATGGGGAAACGCTGAATTTTAGAGTCGGCTGGTGACAAAATGTTCCAAACACACCCCATGCACAACTCCACCGGGGAAGGTGCCAGACAGGAGTTCTCCTGGTAGTTTTTACACTACCTTGGTAGGCATCTGAAAGACACCACAAAAGTTGTTCTACCTGCTTTCTGGGCTGAGATGGGGAAACGCTGAATTTTGGAGTCGGCTGGTGACAAAATGTTCTAAACACACCCCATGCACAACTCCACCGGGGAAGGTGCCAGACAGGAGTTCTCCTGGTAGTTTTTACACTACCTTGGTAGGCATTTGAAAGGCACCACAAAAGTTGTTCTACCTGCTTTCTGGGCTGAGATGGGGAACCGCTGAATTTTGGAGTCGGCTGGTGACAAAATGTTCCAAACACACCCCATGCACAACTCCACCACGGAAGGTGCCAGACAGGAGTTCTCCTGGTAGTTTTTACACTACCTTGGTAGGCATTTGAAAGGCACCACAAAAGTTGTTCTACCTGCTTTCTGGGCTGAGATGGGGAACCGCTGAATTTTGGAGTCGGCCGGTGACAAAATGTTCCAAACACACCCCATGCACAACTCCACCGGGGAAGGTGCCAGACAGGAGTTCTCCTGGTAGTTTTTACACTACCTTGGTAGGCATTTGAAAGACACCACAAAAGTTGTTCTACCTGCTATCTGGGCTGAGATGGGGAAACGCTGAATTTTGGAGTCGGCCGGTGACAAAATGTTCCAAACACACCCCATGCACAACTCCACCGGGGAAGGTGCCAGAAAGGAGTTCTCTTGGTAGTTTTTACACTACCTTGGTAGGCAGCTGAAAGGCACCACAAAAGTTGTTCTACCTGCTTTCTGGGCTGAGATGGGGAAACGCTGAATTTTGGACTCGGCTGGTGACAAAATGTTCCAAACACACCCCATGCACAACTCCACCACGGAAGGTGCCAGATAGGAGTTCTCCTGGTAGTTTTTACACTACCTTGGTAGGCAGCTGAAAGACACCACAAAAGTTGTTCTACCTGCTTTCTGGGCTGAGATGGGGAACCGCTGAATTTTGGACTCGGCCGGTGACAAAATGTTCCAAACACACCCCATGCACAACTCCACCGGGGAAGGTGCCAGACAGGAGTTCTCTTGGTAGTTTTTACACTACCTTGGTAGGCATTTGAAAGACACCACAAAAGTTGTTCTACCTGCTTTCTGGGCTGAGATGGGGAACCGCTGAATTTTGGAGTCGGCTGGTGACAAAATGTTCCAAACACACCCCATGCACAACTCCACCGGGGAAGTTGCCAGGAACGAATTCTGTTGGTAGTTTTTACACTACCTTGGTAGGCAGCTGAAAGGCACCACAAAAGTTGTTCTTCCTGCTTTCTGGGCTGAGATGGGGAAACGCTGAATTTTGGAGTCGGCCGGTGACAAAATGTTCCAAACACACCCCATGCACAACTCCACCGGGGATGGTGCCAGGAACGAATACTTTTGGTAGTTTTTACACTACCTTGGTAGGCAGCTGAAAGGCACAAGAAAAGTTGTTGTACCTGCTTTCTGGGCTGAGATGGGGAACCGCTGAATTTTGGACTCGGCCGGTGACAAAATGTTCCAAACACACCCCATGCACAACTCCACCACGGAAGGTGCCAGACAGGAGTTCTCCTGGTAGTTTTTACACTACCTTGGTAGGCATCTGAAAGACACCACAAAAGTTGTTCTACCTGCTTTCTGGGCTGAGATGGGGAAACGCTGAATTTTGGACTCGGCTGGTGACAAAATGTTCCAAACACACCCCATGCACAACTCCACCGGGGAAGGTGCCAGACAGGAGTTCTCTTGGTAGTTTTTACACTACCTTGGTAGGCAGCTGAAAGGCACCACAAAAGTTGTTCTACCTGCTTTGTGGGCTGAGATGGGGAACCGCTGAATTTTGGAGTCGGCTGGTGACAAAATGTTCCAAACACACCCCATGCACAACTCCACCACGGAAGGTGCCAGACAGGAGTTCTCCTGGTAGTTTTTACACTACCTTGGTAGGCATCTGAAAGACACCAGAAAAGTTGTTCTACCTGCTTTCTGGGCTGAGATGGGGAATCGCTGAATTTTGGACTCGGCCGGTGACAAAATGTTCCAAACACACCCCATGCACAATTCCACCGGGGAAGGTGCCAGACAGGAGTTCTCCTGGTAGTTTTTACATTGCTCCGGTAGGCATCTGAAAGACACCACAAAAGTTGTTCTACCTGCTTTCTGGGCTGAGATGGGGAAACGCTGAATTTTGGACTCGGCCGGTGACAAAATGTTCCACAGACACCCCATGCACAACTCCACCGGGGAAGGAGCCAGGAACGAATTCTGTTGGTAATTTTTACACTACCTTGATAGGCAGCTGAAAGGCACAAGAAAAGTTGTTGTACCTGCTTTCTGGGCTGAGATGGGGAACCGCTGAATTTTGGAGTCGGCCGTTGACAAAATGTTCCAAACACACCCCATGCACAACTCCACCGGGGAAGGTGCCAGACAGGAGTTCTCTCGGTAGTTTTTACACTACCTTGGTAGGCATTTGAAAGACACCACAAAACTTGTTCTACCTGCTTTCTGGGCTGAGATGGGGAAACGCTGAATTTTGGACTCGGCCGGTGACAAAATGTTCCAAACACACCCCATGCACAACTCCACCGGGGAAGGTGCCAGACAGGAGTTCTCCTGGTAGTTTTTACATTGCTCCGGTAGGCATCTGAAAGACACCACAAAAGTTGTTGTACCTGCTTTCTGGGCTGAGATGGGGAACCGCTGAATTTTGGAGTCGGCCGGTGACAAAATGTTCCAAACACACCCCATGCACAACTCCACCGGGGAAGGTGCCAGACAGGAGTTCTCTTGGTAGTTTTTACACTACCTTGGTAGGCATTTGAAAGGCACCACAAAAGTTGTTCTTCCTGCTTTCTGGGCTGACATGGGGAACCGCTGAATTTTGGAGTCGGCCGGTGACAAAATGTTCCAAACACACCCCATGCACAACTCCACCGGGGAAGGTGCCAGACAGGAGTTCTCCTGGTAGTTTTTACACTACCTTGGTAGGCATTTGAAAGACACCACAAAACTTGTTCTACCTGCTTTCTGGGCTGAGATGGGGAATCGCTGAATTTTGGACTCGGCCGGTGACAAAATGTTCCAAACACACCCCATGCACAACTCCACCGGGGAAGGTGCCAGGAACGAATTCCTTTGGTAGTTTTTACACTACCTTGGTAGGCAGCTGAAAGGCACAAGAAAAGTTGTTGTACCTGCTTTGTGGGCTGAGATGGGGAAACGCTGAATTTTGGAGTCGGCCGGTGACAAAATGTTCCAAACACACCCCATGCACAACTCCACCGGGGAAGGTGCCAGACAGGAGTTCTCTTGGTAGTTTTTACACTACCTTGGTAGGCATCTGAAAGGCACCACAAAAGTTGTTGTACCTGCTTTCTGGGCTGAGATGGGGAACCGCTGAATTTTGGACTCGGCTGGTGACAAAATGTTTCACAGACACCCCATGCACAACTCCACCGGGGAAGGTGCCAGGAACGAATTCTGTTGGTAGTTTTTACACTACCTTGGTAGGCATCTGAAAGACACCAGAAAAGTTGTTCTACCTGCTTTCTGGGCTGAGATGGGGAAATGCTGAATTTTGGAGTCGGCTGCTGACAAAATGTTCCAAACACACCCCATGCACAACTCCACCGGGGAAGGAGCCAGGAACGAATTCTGTTGGTAATTTTTACACTACCTTGATAGGCAGCTGAGAGGCACAAGAAAAGTTGTTGTACCTGCTTTCTGGGCTGAGATGGGGAACCGCTGAATTTTGGAGTCGGCTGGTGACAAAATGTTCCAAACACACCCCATGCACAACTCCACCGGGGAAGGTGCCAGACAGGAGTTCTCCTGGTAGTTTTTACACTACCTTGGTAGGCATTTGAAAGACACCACAAAAGTTGTTCTACCTGCTTTCTGGGCTGAGATGGGGAACCGCTGAATTTTGGACTCGGCCGGTGACAAAATGTTCCAAACACACCCCATGCACAACTCCACCGGGGAAGGTGCCAGGAACGAATTCTTTTGGTAGTTTTTACACTACCTTGGTAGGCAGCTGAAAGGCACAAGAAAAGTTGTTGTACCTGCTTTCTGGGCTGAGATGGGGAAACGCTGAATTTTGGAGTCGGCCGGTGACAAAATGTTCCAAACACACCCCATGCACAACTCCACCACGGAAGGTGCCAGACAGGAGTTCTCTTGGTAGTTTTTACACTACCTTGGTAGGCATCTGAAAGACACCACAAAAGTTGTTCTACCTGCTTTCTGGGCTGAGATGGGGAACCGCTGAATTTTGGACTCGGCCGGTGACAAAATGTTCCAAACACACCCCATGCACAACTCCACCGGGGAAGGTGCCAGACAGGAGTTCTCCTGGTAGTTTTTACACTACCTTGGTAGGCATCTGAAAGACACCACAAAAGTTGTTCTACCTGCTTTCTGGGCTGAGATGGGGAAACGCTGAATTTTGGACTCGGCCGGTGACAAAATGTTCCAAACACACCCCATGCACAACTCCACCGGGGAAGGTGCCAGACAGGAGTTCTCCTGGTAGTTTTTACACTACCTTGGTAGGCATTTGAAAGGCACCACAAAAGTTGTTCTTCCTGCTTTCTGGGCTGAGATGGGGAAACGCTGAATTTTGGACTCGGCCGGTGACAAAATGTTCCAAACACACCCCATGCACAACTCCACCGGGGAAGGTGCCAGACAGGAGTTCTCCTGGTAGTTTTTACACTACCTTGGTAGGCATCTAAAAGACAGCACAAAAGTTGTTCTACCTGCTTTCTGGGCTGACATGGGGAACCGCTGAATTTTGGACTCGGCTGGTGACAAAATGTTCCAAACACACCCCATGCACAACTCCACCGGGGAAGGTGCCAGACAGGAGTTCTCCTGGTAGTTTTTACACTACCTTGGTAGGCATTTGAAAGACACCACAAAACTTGTTCTACCTGCTTTCTGGGCTGAGATGGGGAACCGCTGAATTTTGGACTCGGCCGGTGACAAAATGTTCCAAACACACCCCATGCACAACTCCACCGGGGAAGGTGCCAGGAACGAATTCTTTTGGTAGTTTTTACACTACCTTGGTAGGCATTTGAAAGGCACCACAAAAGTTGTTCTTCCTGCTTTCTGGGCTGAGATGGGGAAACGCTGAATTTTGGAGTCGGCCGGTGACAAAATGTTCCAAACACACCCCATGCACAACTCCACCACGGAAGGTGCCAGACAGGAGTTCTCTCAGTAGTTTTTACACTACCTTGGTAGGCATCTAAAAGGCACCACAAAAGTTGTTCTACCTGCTTTCTGGGCTGAGATGGGGAACCGCTGAATTTTGGACTCGGCTGGTGACAAAATGTTCCAAACACACCCCATGCACAACTCCACCACGGAAGGTGCCAGACAGGAGTTCTCCTGGTAGTTTTTACATTGCTCCGGTAGGCAGCTGAAAGACACCACAAAAGTTGTTCTACCTGCTTTCTGGGCTGAGATGGGGAAACGCTGAATTTTGGACTCGGCTGGTGACAAAATGTTCCAAACACACCCCATGCACAACTCCACCGGGGAAGGTGCCAGACAGGAGTTCTCCTGGTAGTTTTTACACTACCTTGGTAGGCATCTGAAAGACACCACAAAAGTTGTTCTACCTGCTTTCTGGGCTGAGATGGGGAACCGCTGAATTTTGGAGTCGGCCGGTGACAAAATGTTCCAAACACACCCCATGCACAACTCCACCGGGGAAGGTGCCAGGAACGAATTCTGTTGGTAGTTTTTACACTACCTTGGTAGGCATCAGAAAGACACCACAAAAGTTGTTGTACCTGCTTTCTGGGCTGAGATGGGGAACCGCTGAATTTTGGAGTCGGCTGGTGACAAAATGTTCCAAACACACCGCATGCACAACTCCACCGGGGAAGGTGCCAGACAGGAGTTCTCCTGGTAGTTTTTACACTACCTTGGTAGGCATTTGAAAGACACCACAAAACTTGTTCTACCTGCTTTCTGGGCTGAGATGGGGAACCGCTGAATTTTGGAGTCGGCCGGTGACAAAATGTTCCAAACACACCCCATGCACAACTCCACCACGGAAGGTGCCAGACAGGAGTTCTCTTGGTAGTTTTTACAGTACCTTGGTAGGCATCTGAAAGACACCACAAAAGTTGTTGTACCTGCTTTCTGGGCTGAGATGGGGAATCGCTGAATTTTGGACTCGGCCGGTGACAAAATGTTCCAAACACACCCCATGCACAACTCCACCGGGGAAGGTGCCAGGCAGGAGTTCTCCTGGTAGTTTTTACACTACCTTGGTAGGCATCTGAAAGACACCACAAAAGTTGTTCTACCTGCTTTCTGGGCTGAGATGGGGAATCGCTGAATTTTGGAGTCGGCTGGTGACAAAATGTTCCAAACACACCCCATGCACAACTCCACCGGGGAAGGTGCCAGACAGGAGTTCTCCTGGTAGTTTTTACATTGCTCCGGTAGGCATCTGAAAGACACCACAAAAGTTGTTCTACCTGCTTTCTGGGCTGAGATGGGGAACCGCTGAATTTTGGACTCGGCCGGTGACAAAATGTTCCACAGACACCCCATGCACAACTCCACCGGGGAAGGTGCCAGGAACGAATTCTGTTGGTAGTTTTTACACTACCTTGGTAGGCAGCTGAAAGGCACAAGAAAAGTTGTTGTACCTGCTTTCTGGGCTGAGATGGGGAACCGCTGAATTTTGGACTCGGCTGGTGACAAAATGTTCCAAACACACCCCATGTACAACTCCACCGGGGAAGGAGCCAGGAACGAATTCTGTTGGTAGTTTTTACAGTACCTTGGTAGGCATCAGAAAGACACCACAAAAGTTTTTGTACCTGCTTTCTGGGCTGAGATGGGGAACCGCTGAATTTTGGACTCGGCCGGTGACAAAATGTTCCAAACACACCCCATGCACAACTCCACCGGGGAAGGTGCCAGGAACGAATTCTGTTGGTAGTTTTTACACTACCTTGGTAGGCATCAGAAAGACACCACAAAAGTTGTTGTACCTGCTTTCTGGGCTGAGATGGGGAACCGCTGAATTTTGGAGTCGGCTGGTGACAAAATGTTCCAAACACACCGCATGCACAACTCCACCACGGAAGGTGCCAGACAGGAGTTCTCCTGGTAGTTTTTACACTACCTTGGTAGGCATCTGAAAGGCACCACAAAAGTTGTTCTTCCTGCTTTCTGGGCTGAGATGGGGAAACGCTGAGTTTTGGACTCGGCCGGTGACAAAATGTTCCAAACACACCCCATGCACAACTCCACCGGGGAAGGTGCCAGGAACGAATTCTTTTGGTAGTTTTTACACTACCTTGGTAGGCATTTGAAAGGCACCACAAAAGTTTTTCTTCCTGCTTTCTGGGCTGAGATGGGGAAACGCTGAATTTTGGAGTCGGCCGGTGACAAAATGTTCCAAACACACCCCATGCACAACTCCACCGGGGAAGGTGCCAGACAGGAGTTCTCCTGGTAGTTTTTACACTACCTTGGTAGGCATCTGAAAGACACCACAAAAGTTGTTCTACCTGCTTTCTGGGCTGAGATGGGGAACCGCTGAATTTTGGACTCGGCTGGTGACAAAATGTTCCAAACACACCCCATGCTCAACTCCACCACGGAAGGTGCCAGACAGGAGTTCTCCTTGTAGTTTTTACATTACTCCGGTAGGCATCTGAAAGACACCACAAAAGTTGTTCTACCTGCTTTCTGGGCTGAGATGGGGAAACGCTGAATTTTGGACTCGGCCGGTGACAAAATGTTCCAAACACACCCCATGCACAACTCCACCGGGGAAGGTGCCAGACAGGAGTTCTCTTGGTAGTTTTTACACTACCTTGGTAGGCAGCTGAAAGGCACCACAAAAGTTGTTCTTCCTGCTTTCTGGGCTGAGATGGGGAAACGCTGAATTTTGGAGTCGGCTGGTGACAAAATGTTCCAAACACACCCCATGCACAACTCCACCGGGGAAGGTGCCAGACAGGAGTTCTCTTAGTAGTTTTTACACTACCTTGGTAGGCATCTGAAAGGCACCACAAAAGTTGTTCTACCTGCTTTCTGGGCTGAGATGGGGAACCGCTGAATTTTGGAGTCGGCTGGTGACAAAATGTTCCAAACACACCCCATGCTCAACTCCACCACGGAAGGTGCCAGACAGGAGTTCTCCTGGTAGTTTTTACATTGCTCCGGTAGGCAGCTGAAAGACACCACAAAAGTTGTTGTACCTGCTTTCTGGGCTGAGATGGGGAAACGCTGAATTTTGGACTCGGCTGGTGACAAAATGTTCCAAACACACCCCATGCACAACTCCACCGGGGAAGGTGCCAGACAGGAGTTCTCCTGGTAGTTTTTACACTACCTTGGTAGGCATCTGAAAGACACCACAAAAGTTGTTCTACCTGCTTTCTGGGCTGAGATGGGGAAACGCTGAATTTTGGACTCGGCTGGTGACAAAATGTTCCAAACACACCCCATGTACAACTCCACCGGGGAAGGTGCCAGGAACGAATTCTGTTGGTAGTTTTTACACTAGCTTGGTAGGCAGCTGAAAGGCACAAGAAAAGAAGTTGTACCAGCTTTGTGGGCTGAGATGGGGAAACGCTGAATTTTGGAGTCGGCCGGTGACAAAATGTTCCAAACACACCCCATGCACAACTCCACCGGGGAAGGTGCCAGACAGGAGTTCTCTTGGTAGTTTTTACACTACCTTGGTAGGCAGCTGAAAGGCACCACAAAACTTGTTCTACCTGCTTTCTGGGCTGAGATGGGGAAACGCTGAATTTTGGACTCGGCTGGTGACAAAATGTTCCAAACACACCCCATGCACAACTCCACCGGGGAAGGTGCCAGACAGGATTTCTCCTGGTAGTTTTTACACTACCTTGGTAGGCATCTGAAAGACACCACAAAAGTTGTTCTACCTGCTTTCTGGGCTGAGATGGGGAAACGCTGAATTTTGGAGTCGGCTGGTGACAAAATGTTCCAAACACACCCCATGCACAACTCCACCGGGGAAGGTGCCAGACAGGAGTTCTCCTGGTAGTTTTTACACTACCTTGGTAGGCATCTGAAAGACACCACAAAAGTTGTTCTACCTGCTTTCTGGGCTGAGATGGGGAAACGCTGAATTTTGGAGTCGGCTGGTGACAAAATGTTCTAAACACACCCCATGCACAACTCCACCGGGGAAGGTGCCAGACAGGAGTTCTCCTGGTAGTTTTTACACTACCTTGGTAGGCATTTGAAAGGCACCACAAAAGTTGTTCTACCTGCTTTCTGGGCTGAGATGGGGAACCGCTGAATTTTGGAGTCGGCTGGTGACAAAATGTTCCAAACACACCCCATGCACAACTCCACCGGGGAAGGTGCCAGACAGGAGTTCTCCTGGTAGTTTTTACACTACCTTGGTAGGCATTTGAAAGGCACCACAAAAGTTGTTCTACCTGCTTTCTGGGCTGAGATGGGGAACCGCTGAATTTTGGAGTCGGCCGGTGACAAAATGTTCCAAACACACCCCATGCACAACTCCACCGGGGAAGGTGCCAGGAACGAATTCTTTTGGTAGTTTTTACACTACCTTGGTAGGCAGCTGAAAGGCACAAGAAAAGTTGTTGTACCTGCTTTGTGGGCTGAGATGGGGAAACGCTGAATTTTGGAGTCGGCCGGTGACAAAATGTTCCAAACACACCCCATGCACAACTCCACCGGGGAAGGTGCCAGAAAGGAGTTCTCTTGGTAGTTTTTACACTACCTTGGTAGGCAGCTGAAAGGCACCACAAAAGTTGTTCTACCTGCTTTCTGGGCTGAGATGGGGAAACGCTGAATTTTGGACTCGGCTGGTGACAAAATGTTCCAAACACACCCCATGCACAACTCCACCACGGAAGGTGCCAGATAGGAGTTCTCCTGGTAGTTTTTACACTACCTTGGTAGGCATCTGAAAGACACCACAAAAGTTGTTCTACCTGCTTTCTGGGCTGAGATGGGGAACCGCTGAATTTTGGACTCGGCCGGTGACAAAATGTTCCAAACACACCCCATGCACAACTCCACCGGGGAAGGTGCCAGACAGGAGTTCTCTTGGTAGTTTTTACACTACCTTGGTAGGCATTTGAAAGACACCACAAAAGTTGTTCTACCTGCTTTCTGGGCTGAGATGGGGAACCGCTGAATTTTGGAGTCGGCCGGTGACAAAATGTTCCAAACACACCCCATGCACAACTCCACCGGGGAAGTTGCCAGGAACGAATTCTGTTGGTAGTTTTTACACTACCTTGGTAGGCAGCTGAAAGGCACCACAAAAGTTGTTCTTCCTGCTTTCTGGGCTGAGATGGGGAAACGCTGAATTTTGGAGTCGGCCGGTGACAAAATGTTCCAAACACACCCCATGCACAACTCCACCGGGGAAGGTGCCAGGAACGAATACTTTTGGTAGTTTTTACACTACCTTGGTAGGCAGCTGAAAGGCACAAGAAAAGTTGTTGTACCTGCTTTCTGGGCTGAGATGGGGGACCGCTGAATTTTGGACTCGGCCGGTGACAAAATGTTCCAAACACACCCCATGCACAACTCCACCACGGAAGGTGCCAGACAGGAGTTCTCCTGGTAGTTTTTACACTACCTTGGTAGGCATCTGAAAGACACCACAAAAGTTGTTCTACCTGCTTTCTGGGCTGAGATGGGGAAACGCTGAATTTTGGACTCGGCTGGTGACAAAATGTTCCAAACACACCCCATGCACAACTCCACCGGGGAAGGTGCCAGACAGGAGTTCTCTTGGTAGTTTTTACACTACCTTGGTAGGCAGCTGAAAGGCACCACAAAAGTTGTTCTACCTGCTTTGTGGGCTGAGATGGGGAACCGCTGAATTTTGGAGTCGGCTGGTGACAAAATGTTCCAAACACACCCCATGCACAACTCCACCACGGAAGGTGCCAGACAGGAGTTCTCCTGGTAGTTTTTACACTACCTTGGTAGGCATCTGAAAGACACCAGAAAAGTTGTTCTACCTGCTTTCTGGGCTGAGATGGGGAATCGCTGAATTTTGGACTCGGCCGGTGACAAAATGTTCCAAACACACCCCATGCACAATTCCACCGGGGAAGGTGCCAGACAGGAGTTCTCCTGGTAGTTTTTACATTGCTCCGGTAGGCATCTGAAAGACACCACAAAAGTTGTTCTACCTGCTTTCTGGGCTGAGATGGGGAAACGCTGAATTTTGGACTCGGCCGGTGACAAAATGTTCCACAGACACCCCATGCACAACTCCACCGGGGAAGGAGCCAGGAACGAATTCTGTTGGTAATTTTTACACTACCTTGATAGGCAGCTGAAAGGCACAAGAAAAGTTGTTGTACCTGCTTTCTGGGCTGAGATGGGGAACCGCTGAATTTTGGAGTCGGCCGTTGACAAAATGTTCCAAACACACCCCATGCACAACTCCACCGGGGAAGGTGCCAGACAGGAGTTCTCTCGGTAGTTTTTACACTACCTTGGTAGGCATTTGAAAGACACCACAAAACTTGTTCTACCTGCTTTCTGGGCTGAGATGGGGAAACGCTGAATTTTGGACTCGGCCGGTGACAAAATGTTCCAAACACACCCCATGCACAACTCCACCGGGGAAGGTGCCAGACAGGAGTTCTCCTGGTAGTTTTTACATTGCTCCGGTAGGCATCTGAAAGACACCACAAAAGTTGTTGTACCTGCTTTCTGGGCTGAGATGGGGAACCGCTGAATTTTGGAGTCGGCCGGTGACAAAATGTTCCAAACACACCCCATGCACAACTCCACCGGGGAAGGTGCCAGACAGGAGTTCTCTTGGTAGTTTTTACACTACCTTGGTAGGCATTTGAAAGGCACCACAAAAGTTGTTCTTCCTGCTTTCTGGGCTGAGATGGGGAACCGCTGAATTTTGGAGTCGGCCGGTGACAAAATGTTCCAAACACACCCCATGCACAACTCCACCGGGGAAGGTGCCAGACAGGAGTTCTCCTGGTAGTTTTTACACTACCTTGGTAGGCATTTGAAAGACACCACAAAACTTGTTCTACCTGCTTTCTGGGCTGAGATGGGGAATCGCTGAATTTTGGACTCGGCCGGTGACAAAATGTTCCAAACACACCCCATGCACAACTCCACCGGGGAAGGTGCCAGGAACGAATTCTTTTGGTAGTTTTTACACTACCTTGGTAGGCAGCTGAAAGGCACAAGAAAAGTTGTTGTACCTGCTTTGTGGGCTGAGATGGGGAAACGCTGAATTTTGGAGTCGGCCGGTGACAAAATGTTCCAAACACACCCCATGCACAACTCCACCGGGGAAGGTGCCAGACAGGAGTTCTCTTGGTAGTTTTTACACTACCTTGGTAGGCATCTGAAAGGCACCACAAAAGTTGTTGTACCTGCTTTCTGGGCTGAGATGGGGAAACGCTGAATTTTGGACTCGGCTGGTGACAAAATGTTCCAAACACACCCCATGCACAACTCCACCGGGGAAGGTGCCAGACAGGATTTCTCCTGGTAGTTTTTACACTACCTTGGTAGGCATCTGAAAGACACCACAAAAGTTGTTCTACCTGCTTTCTGGGCTGAGATGGGGAAACGCTGAATTTTGGAGTCGGCTGGTGACAAAATGTTCCAAACACACCCCATGCACAACTCCACCGGGGAAGGTGCCAGACAGGAGTTCTCCTGGTAGTTTTTACACTACCTTGGTAGGCATCTGAAAGACACCACAAAAGTTGTTCTACCTGCTTTCTGGGCTGAGATGGGGAAACGCTGAATTTTGGAGTCGGCTGGTGACAAAATGTTCCAAACACACCCCATGCACAACTCCACCGGGGAAGGTGCCAGACAGGAGTTCTCCTGGTAGTTTTTACACTACCTTGGTAGGCATTTGAAAGGCACCACAAAAGTTGTTCTACCTGCTTTCTGGGCTGAGATGGGGAACCGCTGAATTTTGGAGTCGGCTGGTGACAAAATGTTCCAAACACACCCCATGCACAACTCCACCGGGGAAGGTGCCAGACAGGAGTTCTCCTGGTAGTTTTTACACTACCTTGGTAGGCATTTGAAAGGCACCACAAAAGTTGTTCTACCTGCTTTCTGGGCTGAGATGGGGAACCGCTGAATTTTGGAGTCGGCCGGTGACAAAATGTTCCAAACACACCCCATGCACAACTCCACCGGGGAAGGTGCCAGGAACGAATTCTTTTGGTAGTTTTTACACTACCTTGGTAGGCAGCTGAAAGGCACAAGAAAAGTTGTTGTACCTGCTTTGTGGGCTGAGATGGGGAAACGCTGAATTTTGGAGTCGGCCGGTGACAAAATGTTCCAAACACACCCCATGCACAACTCCACCGGGGAAGGTGCCAGAAAGGAGTTCTCTTGGTAGTTTTTACACTACCTTGGTAGGCAGCTGAAAGGCACCACAAAAGTTGTTCTACCTGCTTTCTGGGCTGAGATGGGGAAACGCTGAATTTTGGACTCGGCTGGTGACAAAATGTTCCAAACACACCCCATGCACAACTCCACCACGGAAGGTGCCAGATAGGAGTTCTCCTGGTAGTTTTTACACTACCTTGGTAGGCATCTGAAAGACACCACAAAAGTTGTTCTACCTGCTTTCTGGGCTGAGATGGGGAACCGCTGAATTTTGGACTCGGCCGGTGACAAAATGTTCCAAACACACCCCATGCACAACTCCACCACGGAAGGTGCCAGACAGGAGTTCTCCTGGTAGTTTTTACACTACCTTGGTAGGCATCTGAAAGACACCACAAAAGTTGTTCTACCTGCTTTCTGGGCTGAGATGGGGAACCGCTGAATTTTGGACTCGGCCGGTGACAAAATGTTCCAAACACACCCCATGCACAACTCCACCGGGGAAGTTGCCAGGAACGAATTCTGTTGGTAGTTTTTACACTACCTTGGTAGGCAGCTGAAAGGCACCACAAAAGTTGTTCTTCCTGCTTTCTGGGCTGAGATGGGGAAACGCTGAATTTTGGAGTCGGCCGGTGACAAAATGTTCCAAACACACCCCATGCACAACTCCACCGGGGAAGGTGCCAGGAACGAATACTTTTGGTAGTTTTTACACTACCTTGGTAGGCAGCTGAAAGGCACAAGAAAAGTTGTTGTACCTGCTTTCTGGGCTGAGATGGGGGACCGCTGAATTTTGGACTCGGCCGGTGACAAAATGTTCCAAACACACCCCATGCACAACTCCACCACGGAAGGTGCCAGACAGGAGTTCTCCTGGTAGTTTTTACACTACCTTGGTAGGCATCTGAAAGACACCACAAAAGTTGTTCTACCTGCTTTCTGGGCTGAGATGGGGAAACGCTGAATTTTGGACTCGGCTGGTGACAAAATGTTCCAAACACACCCCATGCACAACTCCACCGGGGAAGGTGCCAGACAGGAGTTCTCTTGGTAGTTTTTACACTACCTTGGTAGGCAGCTGAAAGGCACCACAAAAGTTGTTCTACCTGCTTTGTGGGCTGAGATGGGGAACCGCTGAATTTTGGAGTCGGCTGGTGACAAAATGTTCCAAACACACCCCATGCACAACTCCACCACGGAAGGTGCCAGACAGGAGTTCTCCTGGTAGTTTTTACACTACCTTGGTAGGCATCTGAAAGACACCAGAAAAGTTGTTCTACCTGCTTTCTGGGCTGAGATGGGGAATCGCTGAATTTTGGACTCGGCCGGTGACAAAATGTTCCAAACACACCCCATGCACAATTCCACCGGGGAAGGTGCCAGACAGGAGTTCTCCTGGTAGTTTTTACATTGCTCCGGTAGGCATCTGAAAGACACCACAAAAGTTGTTCTACCTGCTTTCTGGGCTGAGATGGGGAAACGCTGAATTTTGGACTCGGCCGGTGACAAAATGTTCCACAGACACCCCATGCACAACTCCACCGGGGAAGGAGCCAGGAACGAATTCTGTTGGTAATTTTTACACTACCTTGATAGGCAGCTGAAAGGCACAAGAAAAGTTGTTGTACCTGCTTTCTGGGCTGAGATGGGGAACCGCTGAATTTTGGAGTCGGCCGTTGACAAAATGTTCCAAACACACCCCATGCACAACTCCACCGGGGAAGGTGCCAGACAGGAGTTCTCTCGGTAGTTTTTACACTACCTTGGTAGGCATTTGAAAGACACCACAAAACTTGTTCTACCTGCTTTCTGGGCTGAGATGGGGAAACGCTGAATTTTGGACTCGGCCGGTGACAAAATGTTCCAAACACACCCCATGCACAACTCCACCGGGGAAGGTGCCAGACAGGAGTTCTCCTGGTAGTTTTTACATTGCTCCGGTAGGCATCTGAAAGACACCACAAAAGTTGTTGTACCTGCTTTCTGGGCTGAGATGGGGAACCGCTGAATTTTGGAGTCGGCCGGTGACAAAATGTTCCAAACACACCCCATGCACAACTCCACCGGGGAAGGTGCCAGACAGGAGTTCTCTTGGTAGTTTTTACACTACCTTGGTAGGCATTTGAAAGGCACCACAAAAGTTGTTCTTCCTGCTTTCTGGGCTGAGATGGGGAACCGCTGAATTTTGGAGTCGGCCGGTGACAAAATGTTCCAAACACACCCCATGCACAACTCCACCGGGGAAGGTGCCAGACAGGAGTTCTCCTGGTAGTTTTTACACTACCTTGGTAGGCATTTGAAAGACACCACAAAACTTGTTCTACCTGCTTTCTGGGCTGAGATGGGGAATCGCTGAATTTTGGACTCGGCCGGTGACAAAATGTTCCAAACACACCCCATGCACAACTCCACCGGGGAAGGTGCCAGGAACGAATTCCTTTGGTAGTTTTTACACTACCTTGGTAGGCAGCTGAAAGGCACAAGAAAAGTTGTTGTACCTGCTTTGTGGGCTGAGATGGGGAAACGCTGAATTTTGGAGTCGGCCGGTGACAAAATGTTCCAAACACACCCCATGCACAACTCCACCGGGGAAGGTGCCAGACAGGAGTTCTCTTGGTAGTTTTTACACTACCTTGGTAGGCATCTGAAAGGCACCACAAAAGTTGTTGTACCTGCTTTCTGGGCTGAGATGGGGAACCGCTGAATTTTGGACTCGGCTGGTGACAAAATGTTTCACAGACACCCCATGCACAACTCCACCGGGGAAGGTGCCAGGAACGAATTCTGTTGGTAGTTTTTACACTACCTTGGTAGGCATCTGAAAGACACCAGAAAAGTTGTTCTACCTGCTTTCTGGGCTGAGATGGGGAAATGCTGAATTTTGGAGTCGGCTGCTGACAAAATGTTCCAAACACACCCCATGCACAACTCCACCGGGGAAGGAGCCAGGAACGAATTCTGTTGGTAATTTTTACACTACCTTGATAGGCAGCTGAGAGGCACAAGAAAAGTTGTTGTACCTGCTTTCTGGGCTGAGATGGGGAACCGCTGAATTTTGGAGTCGGCTGGTGACAAAATGTTCCAAACACACCCCATGCACAACTCCACCGGGGAAGGTGCCAGACAGGAGTTCTCCTGGTAGTTTTTACACTACCTTGGTAGGCATTTGAAAGACACCACAAAACTTGTTCTACCTGCTTTCTGGGCTGAGATGGGGAACCGCTGAATTTTGGACTCGGCCGGTGACAAAATGTTCCAAACACACCCCATGCACAACTCCACCGGGGAAGGTGCCAGGAACGAATTCTTTTGGCAGTTTTTACACTACCTTGGTAGGCAGCTGAAAGGCACAAGAAAAGTTGTTGTACCTGCTTTGTGGGCTGAGATGGGGAAACGCTGAATTTTGGAGTCGGCCGGTGACAAAATGTTCCAAACACACCCCATGCACAACTCCACCACGGAAGGTGCCAGACAGGAGTTCTCTTGGTAGTTTTTACACTACCTTGGTAGGCATCTGAAAGACACCACAAAAGTTGTTCTACCTGCTTTCTGGGCTGAGATGGGGAAACGCTGAATTTTGGACTCGGCCGGTGACAAAATGTTCCAAACACACCCCATGCACAACTCCACCGGGGAAGGTGCCAGACAGGAGTTCTCCTGGTAGTTTTTACACTACCTTGGTAGGCATCTGAAAGACGCCACAAAAGTTGTTCTACCTGCTTTCTGGGCTGAGATGGGGAAACGCTGAATTTTGGACTCGGCCGGTGACAAAATGTTCCAAACACACCCCATGCACAACTCCACCGGGGAAGGTGCCAGACAGGAGTTCTCCTGGTAGTTTTTACACTACCTTGGTAGGCATTTGAAAGGCACCACAAAAGTTGTTCTTCCTGCTTTCTGGGCTGAGATGGGGAAACGCTGAATTTTGGACTCGGCCGGTGACAAAATGTTCCAAACACACCCCATGCACAACTCCACCGGGGAAGGTGCCAGACAGGAGTTCTCCTGGTAGTTTTTACACTACCTTGGTAGGCATCTAAAAGACAGCACAAAAGTTGTTCTACCTGCTTTCTGGGCTGACATGGGGAACCGCTGAATTTTGGACTCGGCTGGTGACAAAATGTTCCAAACACACCCCATGCACAACTCCACCGGGGAAGGTGCCAGACAGGAGTTCTCCTGGTAGTTTTTACACTACCTTGGTAGGCATTTGAAAGACACCACAAAACTTGTTCTACCTGCTTTCTGGGCTGAGATGGGGAACCGCTGAATTTTGGACTCGGCCGGTGACAAAATGTTCCAAACACACCCCATGCACAACTCCACCGGGGAAGGTGCCAGGAACGAATTCTTTTGGTAGTTTTTACACTACCTTGGTAGGCAGCTGAAAGGCACAAGAAAAGTTGTTGTACCTGCTTTCTGGGCTGAGATGGGGAAACGCTGAATTTTGGAGTCGGCCGGTGACAAAATGTTCCAAACACACCCCATGCACAACTCCACCGGGGAAGGTGCCAGACAGGAGTTCTCTTGGTAGTTTTTACACTACCTTGGTAGGCATCTGAAAGGCACCACAAAAGTTGTTCTACCTGCTTTCTGGGCTGAGATGGGGAACCGCTGAATTTTGGACTCGGCCGGTGACAAAATGTTCCAAACACACCCCATGCACAACTCCACCGGGGAAGGTGCCAGACAGGAGTTCTCCTGGTAGTTTTTACACTACCTTGGTAGGCATCTGAAAGACACCACAAAAGTTGTTCTACCTGCTTTCTGGGCTGAGATGGGGAAACGCTGAATTTTGGACTCGGCCGGTGACAAAATGTTCCAAACACACCCCATGCACAATTCCACCGGGGAAGGTGCCAGACAGGAGTTCTCCTGGTAGTTTTTACATTGCTCCGGTAGGCATCTGAAAGACACCACAAAAGTTGTTCTACCTGCTTTCTGGGCTGAGATGGGGAAACGCTGAATTTTGGACTCGGCCGGTGACAAAATGTTCCACAGACACCCCATGCACAACTCCACCGGGGAAGGAGCCAGGAACGAATTCTGTTGGTAATTTTTACACTACCTTGATAGGCAGCTGAAAGGCACAAGAAAAGTTGTTGTACCTGCTTTCTGGGCTGAGATGGGGAACCGCTGAATTTTGGAGTCGGCCGTTGACAAAATGTTCCAAACACACCCCATGCACAACTCCACCGGGGAAGGTGCCAGACAGGAGTTCTCTCGGTAGTTTTTACACTACCTTGGTAGGCATTTGAAAGACACCACAAAACTTGTTCTACCTGCTTTCTGGGCTGAGATGGGGAAACGCTGAATTTTGGACTCGGCCGGTGACAAAATGTTCCAAACACACCCCATGCACAACTCCACCGGGGAAGGTGCCAGACAGGAGTTCTCCTGGTAGTTTTTACATTGCTCCGGTAGGCATCTGAAAGACACCACAAAAGTTGTTGTACCTGCTTTCTGGGCTGAGATGGGGAACCGCTGAATTTTGGAGTCGGCCGGTGACAAAATGTTCCAAACACACCCCATGCACAACTCCACCGGGGAAGGTGCCAGACAGGAGTTCTCTTGGTAGTTTTTACACTACCTTGGTAGGCATTTGAAAGGCACCACAAAAGTTGTTCTTCCTGCTTTCTGGGCTGAGATGGGGAACCGCTGAATTTTGGAGTCGGCCGGTGACAAAATGTTCCAAACACACCCCATGCACAACTCCACCGGGGAAGGTGCCAGACAGGAGTTCTCCTGGTAGTTTTTACACTACCTTGGTAGGCATTTGAAAGACACCACAAAACTTGTTCTACCTGCTTTCTGGGCTGAGATGGGGAATCGCTGAATTTTGGACTCGGCCGGTGACAAAATGTTCCAAACACACCCCATGCACAACTCCACCGGGGAAGGTGCCAGGAACGAATTCTTTTGGTAGTTTTTACACTACCTTGGTAGGCAGCTGAAAGGCACAAGAAAAGTTGTTGTACCTGCTTTGTGGGCTGAGATGGGGAAACGCTGAATTTTGGAGTCGGCCGGTGACAAAATGTTCCAAACACACCCCATGCACAACTCCACCGGGGAAGGTGCCAGACAGGAGTTCTCTTGGTAGTTTTTACACTACCATGGTAGGCATCTGAAAGGCACCACAAAAGTTGTTGTACCTGCTTTCTGGGCTGAGATGGGGAAACGCTGAATTTTGGACTCGGCTGGTGACAAAATGTTCCAAACACACCCCATGCACAACTCCACCGGGGAAGGTGCCAGACAGGATTTCTCCTGGTAGTTTTTACACTACCTTGGTAGGCATCTGAAAGACACCACAAAAGTTGTTCTACCTGCTTTCTGGGCTGAGATGGGGAAACGCTGAATTTTGGAGTCGGCTGGTGACAAAATGTTCCAAACACACCCCATGCACAACTCCACCGGGGAAGGTGCCAGACAGGAGTTCTCCTGGTAGTTTTTACACTACCTTGGTAGGCATCTGAAAGACACCACAAAAGTTGTTCTACCTGCTTTCTGGGCTGAGATGGGGAAACGCTGAATTTTGGAGTCGGCTGGTGACAAAATGTTCTAAACACACCCCATGCACAACTCCACCGGGGAAGGTGCCAGACAGGAGTTCTCCTGGTAGTTTTTACACTACCTTGGTAGGCATTTGAAAGGCACCACAAAAGTTGTTCTACCTGCTTTCTGGGCTGAGATGGGGAACCGCTGAATTTTGGACTCGGCTGGTGACAAAATGTTCCAAACACACCCCATGCACAACTCCACCGGGGAAGGTGCCAGACAGGAGTTCTCCTGGTAGTTTTTACACTACCTTGGTAGGCATTTGAAAGGCACCACAAAAGTTGTTCTACCTGCTTTCTGGGCTGAGATGGGGAACCGCTGAATTTTGGAGTCGGCCGGTGACAAAATGTTCCAAACACACCCCATGCACAACTCCACCGGGGAAGGTGCCAGGAACGAATTCTTTTGGTAGTTTTTACACTACCTTGGTAGGCAGCTGAAAGGCACAAGAAAAGTTGTTGTACCTGCTTTGTGGGCTGAGATGGGGAAACGCTGAATTTTGGAGTCGGCCGGTGACAAAATGTTCCAAACACACCCCATGCACAACTCCACCGGGGAAGGTGCCAGAAAGGAGTTCTCTTGGT
Organism: Falco cherrug; assembly: GCF_023634085.1. Classification (NCBI taxonomy): domain Eukaryota; kingdom Metazoa; phylum Chordata; class Aves; order Falconiformes; family Falconidae; genus Falco; species Falco cherrug. The sequence continues at coordinate 381,661 of NW_026599491.1, read as the reverse complement.
AGTTTTTACACTACCTTGGTAGGCAGCTGAAAGGCACCACAAAAGTTGTTCTACCTGCTTTCTGGGCTGAGATGGGGAAACGCTGAATTTTGGACTCGGCTGGTGACAAAATGTTCCAAACACACCCCATGCACAACTCCACCACGGAAGGTGCCAGATAGGAGTTCTCCTGGTAGTTTTTACACTACCTTGGTAGGCATCTGAAAGACACCACAAAAGTTGTTCTACCTGCTTTCTGGGCTGAGATGGGGAACCGCTGAATTTTGGACTCGGCCGGTGACAAAATGTTCCAAACACACCCCATGCACAACTCCACCGGGGAAGGTGCCAGACAGGAGTTCTCTTGGTAGTTTTTACACTACCTTGGTAGGCATTTGAAAGACACCACAAAAGTTGTTCTACCTGCTTTCTGGGCTGAGATGGGGAACCGCTGAATTTTGGACTCGGCCGGTGACAAAATGTTCCAAACACACCCCATGCACAACTCCACCGGGGAAGTTGCCAGGAACGAATTCTGTTGGTAGTTTTTACACTACCTTGGTAGGCAGCTGAAAGGCACCACAAAAGTTGTTCTTCCTGCTTTCTGGGCTGAGATGGGGAAACGCTGAATTTTGGAGTCGGCCGGTGACAAAATGTTCCAAACACACCCCATGCACAACTCCACCGGGGAAGGTGCCAGGAACGAATACTTTTGGTAGTTTTTACACTACCTTGGTAGGCAGCTGAAAGGCACAAGAAAAGTTGTTGTACCTGCTTTCTGGGCTGAGATGGGGGACCGCTGAATTTTGGACTCGGCCGGTGACAAAATGTTCCAAACACACCCCATGCACAACTCCACCACGGAAGGTGCCAGACAGGAGTTCTCCTGGTAGTTTTTACACTACCTTGGTAGGCATCTGAAAGACACCACAAAAGTTGTTCTACCTGCTTTCTGGGCTGAGATGGGGAAACGCTGAATTTTGGACTCGGCTGGTGACAAAATGTTCCAAACACACCCCATGCACAACTCCACCGGGGAAGGTGCCAGACAGGAGTTCTCTTGGTAGTTTTTACACTACCTTGGTAGGCAGCTGAAAGGCACCACAAAAGTTGTTCTACCTGCTTTGTGGGCTGAGATGGGGAACCGCTGAATTTTGGAGTCGGCTGGTGACAAAATGTTCCAAACACACCCCATGCACAACTCCACCACGGAAGGTGCCAGACAGGAGTTCTCCTGGTAGTTTTTACACTACCTTGGTAGGCATCTGAAAGACACCAGAAAAGTTGTTCTACCTGCTTTCTGGGCTGAGATGGGGAATCGCTGAATTTTGGACTCGGCCGGTGACAAAATGTTCCAAACACACCCCATGCACAATTCCACCGGGGAAGGTGCCAGACAGGAGTTCTCCTGGTAGTTTTTACATTGCTCCGGTAGGCATCTGAAAGACACCACAAAAGTTGTTCTACCTGCTTTCTGGGCTGAGATGGGGAAACGCTGAATTTTGGACTCGGCCGGTGACAAAATGTTCCACAGACACCCCATGCACAACTCCACCGGGGAAGGAGCCAGGAACGAATTCTGTTGGTAATTTTTACACTACCTTGATAGGCAGCTGAAAGGCACAAGAAAAGTTGTTGTACCTGCTTTCTGGGCTGAGATGGGGAACCGCTGAATTTTGGAGTCGGCCGTTGACAAAATGTTCCAAACACACCCCATGCACAACTCCACCGGGGAAGGTGCCAGACAGGAGTTCTCTCGGTAGTTTTTACACTACCTTGGTAGGCATTTGAAAGACACCACAAAACTTGTTCTACCTGCTTTCTGGGCTGAGATGGGGAAACGCTGAATTTTGGACTCGGCCGGTGACAAAATGTTCCAAACACACCCCATGCACAACTCCACCGGGGAAGGTGCCAGACAGGAGTTCTCCTGGTAGTTTTTACATTGCTCCGGTAGGCATCTGAAAGACACCACAAAAGTTGTTGTACCTGCTTTCTGGGCTGAGATGGGGAACCGCTGAATTTTGGAGTCGGCCGGTGACAAAATGTTCCAAACACACCCCATGCACAACTCCACCGGGGAAGGTGCCAGACAGGAGTTCTCTTGGTAGTTTTTACACTACCTTGGTAGGCATTTGAAAGGCACCACAAAAGTTGTTCTTCCTGCTTTCTGGGCTGAGATGGGGAACCGCTGAATTTTGGAGTCGGCCGGTGACAAAATGTTCCAAACACACCCCATGCACAACTCCACCGGGGAAGGTGCCAGACAGGAGTTCTCCTGGTAGTTTTTACACTACCTTGGTAGGCATTTGAAAGACACCACAAAACTTGTTCTACCTGCTTTCTGGGCTGAGATGGGGAATCGCTGAATTTTGGACTCGGCCGGTGACAAAATGTTCCAAACACACCCCATGCACAACTCCACCGGGGAAGGTGCCAGGAACGAATTCTTTTGGTAGTTTTTACACTACCTTGGTAGGCAGCTGAAAGGCACAAGAAAAGTTGTTGTACCTGCTTTGTGGGCTGAGATGGGGAAACGCTGAATTTTGGAGTCGGCCGGTGACAAAATGTTCCAAACACACCCCATGCACAACTCCACCGGGGAAGGTGCCAGACAGGAGTTCTCTTGGTAGTTTTTACACTACCTTGGTAGGCATCTGAAAGGCACCACAAAAGTTGTTGTACCTGCTTTCTGGGCTGAGATGGGGAACCGCTGAATTTTGGACTCGGCTGGTGACAAAATGTTTCACAGACACCCCATGCACAACTCCACCGGGGAAGGTGCCAGGAACGAATTCTGTTGGTAGTTTTTACACTACCTTGGTAGGCATCTGAAAGACACCAGAAAAGTTGTTCTACCTGCTTTCTGGGCTGAGATGGGGAAATGCTGAATTTTGGAGTCGGCTGCTGACAAAATGTTCCAAACACACCCCATGCACAACTCCACCGGGGAAGGAGCCAGGAACGAATTCTGTTGGTAATTTTTACACTACCTTGATAGGCAGCTGAGAGGCACAAGAAAAGTTGTTGTACCTGCTTTCTGGGCTGAGATGGGGAACCGCTGAATTTTGGAGTCGGCTGGTGACAAAATGTTCCAAACACACCCCATGCACAACTCCACCGGGGAAGGTGCCAGACAGGAGTTCTCCTGGTAGTTTTTACACTACCTTGGTAGGCATTTGAAAGACACCACAAAACTTGTTCTACCTGCTTTCTGGGCTGAGATGGGGAACCGCTGAATTTTGGACTCGGCCGGTGACAAAATGTTCCAAACACACCCCATGCACAACTCCACCGGGGAAGGTGCCAGGAACGAATTCTTTTGGCAGTTTTTACACTACCTTGGTAGGCAGCTGAAAGGCACAAGAAAAGTTGTTGTACCTGCTTTGTGGGCTGAGATGGGGAAACGCTGAATTTTGGAGTCGGCCGGTGACAAAATGTTCCAAACACACCCCATGCACAACTCCACCACGGAAGGTGCCAGACAGGAGTTCTCTTGGTAGTTTTTACACTACCTTGGTAGGCATCTGAAAGACACCACAAAAGTTGTTCTACCTGCTTTCTGGGCTGAGATGGGGAAACGCTGAATTTTGGACTCGGCCGGTGACAAAATGTTCCAAACACACCCCATGCACAACTCCACCGGGGAAGGTGCCAGACAGGAGTTCTCCTGGTAGTTTTTACACTACCTTGGTAGGCATCTGAAAGACGCCACAAAAGTTGTTCTACCTGCTTTCTGGGCTGAGATGGGGAAACGCTGAATTTTGGACTCGGCCGGTGACAAAATGTTCCAAACACACCCCATGCACAACTCCACCGGGGAAGGTGCCAGACAGGAGTTCTCCTGGTAGTTTTTACACTACCTTGGTAGGCATTTGAAAGGCACCACAAAAGTTGTTCTTCCTGCTTTCTGGGCTGAGATGGGGAAACGCTGAATTTTGGACTCGGCCGGTGACAAAATGTTCCAAACACACCCCATGCACAACTCCACCGGGGAAGGTGCCAGACAGGAGTTCTCCTGGTAGTTTTTACACTACCTTGGTAGGCATCTAAAAGACAGCACAAAAGTTGTTCTACCTGCTTTCTGGGCTGACATGGGGAACCGCTGAATTTTGGACTCGGCTGGTGACAAAATGTTCCAAACACACCCCATGCACAACTCCACCGGGGAAGGTGCCAGACAGGAGTTCTCCTGGTAGTTTTTACACTACCTTGGTAGGCATTTGAAAGACACCACAAAACTTGTTCTACCTGCTTTCTGGGCTGAGATGGGGAACCGCTGAATTTTGGACTCGGCCGGTGACAAAATGTTCCAAACACACCCCATGCACAACTCCACCGGGGAAGGTGCCAGGAACGAATTCTTTTGGTAGTTTTTACACTACCTTGGTAGGCAGCTGAAAGGCACAAGAAAAGTTGTTGTACCTGCTTTCTGGGCTGAGATGGGGAAACGCTGAATTTTGGAGTCGGCCGGTGACAAAATGTTCCAAACACACCCCATGCACAACTCCACCGGGGAAGGTGCCAGACAGGAGTTCTCTTGGTAGTTTTTACACTACCTTGGTAGGCATCTGAAAGGCACCACAAAAGTTGTTCTACCTGCTTTCTGGGCTGAGATGGGGAACCGCTGAATTTTGGACTCGGCCGGTGACAAAATGTTCCAAACACACCCCATGCACAACTCCACCGGGGAAGGTGCCAGACAGGAGTTCTCCTGGTAGTTTTTACACTACCTTGGTAGGCATCTGAAAGACACCACAAAAGTTGTTCTACCTGCTTTCTGGGCTGAGATGGGGAAACGCTGAATTTTGGACTCGGCCGGTGACAAAATGTTCCAAACACACCCCATGCACAACTCCACCGGGGAAGGTGCCAGACAGGAGTTCTCCTGGTAGTTTTTACACTACCTTGGTAGGCATCTGAAAGACACCACAAAAGTTGTTCTACCTGCTTTCTGGGCTTTAGATGGGGAAACGCTGAATTTTGGAGTCGGCTGGTGACAAAATGTTCCAAACACACCCCATGCACAACTCCACCGGGGAAGGTGCCAGACAGGAGTTCTCCTGGTAGTTTTTACACTACCTTGGTAGGCATCTAAAAGGCACCACAAAAGTTGTTCTACCTGCTTTCTGGGCTGAGATGGGGAAACGCTGAATTTTGGAGTCGGCTGGTGACAAAATGTTCCAAACACACCCCATGCTCAACTCCACCACGGAAGGTGCCAGACAGGAGTTCTCCTGGTAGTTTTTACATTGCTCCGGTAGACATCTGAAAGACACCACAAAAGTTGTTGTACCTGCTTTCTGGGCTGAGATGGGGAAAGGCTGAATTTTGGACTCGGCCGGTGACAAAATGTTCCAAACACACCCCATGCACAACTCCACCGGGGAAGGTGCCAGGAACGAATTCTTTTGGTAGTTTTTACACTACCTTGGTAGGCATTTGAAAGGCACCACAAAAGTTGTTCTTCCTGCTTTCTGGGCTGAGATGGGGAAACGCTGAATTTTGTAGTCGGCCGGTGACAAAATGTTCCAAACACACCCCATGCACAACTCCACCGGGGAAGGTGCCAGACAGGAGTTCTCTTAGTAGTTTTTACACTACCTTGGTAGGCATCTAAAAGACACCACAAAAGTTGTTGTACCTGCTTTCTGGGCTGAGATGGGGAACCGCTGAATTTTGGACTCGGCTGGTGACAAAATGTTCCAAACACACCCCATGCTCAACTCCACCACGGAAGGTGCCAGACAGGAGTTCTCCTGGTAGTTTTTACATTGCTCCGGTAGGCATCTGAAAGACACCACAAAAGTTGTTCTACCTGCTTTCTGGGCTGAGATGGGGAAACGCTGAATTTTGGACTCGGCCGGTGACAAAATGTTCCAAACACACCCCATGCACAACTCCACCGGGGAAGGTGCCAGACAGGAGTTCTCCTGGTAGTTTTTACACTACCTTGGTAGGCAGCTGAAAGACACCACAAAAGTTGTTCTACCTGCTTTCTGGGCTGAGATGGGGAAACGCTGAATTTTGGACTCGGCTGGTGACAAAATGTTCCAAACACACCCCATGCACAACTCCACCGGGGAAGGTGCCAGACAGGAGTTCTCCTGGTAGTTTTTACACTACCTTGGTAGGCATCTGAAAGGCACCACAAAAGTTGTTCTACCTGCTTTGTGGGCTGAGATGGGGAAACGCTGAATTTTGGAGTCGGCTGGTGACAAAATGTTCCAAACACACCCCATGTACAACTCCACCGGGGAAGGTGCCAGGAACGAATTCTGTTGGTAGTTTTTACACTACCTTGGTAGGCAGCTGAAAGGCACAAGAAAAGAAGTTGTACCAGCTTTGTGGGCTGAGATGGGGAACCGCTGAATTTTGGAGTCGTCCGGTGACAAAATGTTCCAAACACACCCCATGCACAACTCCACCGGGGAAGGTGCCAGACAGGAGTTCTCTTGGTAGTTTTTACACTACCTTGGTAGGCATTTGAAAGGCACCACAAAAGTTGTTCTTCCTGCTTTCTGGGCTGAGATGGGGAAACGCTGAATTTTGTAGTCGGCCGGTGACAAAATGTTCCAAACACACCCCATGCACAACTCCACCGGGGAAGGTGCCAGACAGGAGTTCTCTTAGTAGTTTTTACACTACCTTGGTAGGCATCTAAAAGACACCACAAAAGTTGTTCTACCTGCTTTCTGGGCTGAGATGGGGAACCGCTGAATTTTGGACTCGGCTGGTGACAAAATGTTCCAAACACACCCCATGCTCAACTCCACCACGGAAGGTGCCAGACAGGAGTTCTCCTGGTAGTTTTTACATTGCTCCGGTAGGCATCTGAAAGACACCACAAAAGTTGTTCTACCTGCTTTCTGGGCTGAGATAGGGAAACGCTGAATTTTGGACTCGGCCGGTGACAAAATGTTCCAAACACACCCCATGCACAACTCCACCGGGGAAGGTGCCAGACAGGAGTTCTCCTGGTAGTTTTTACACTACCTTGGTAGGCATTTGAAAGACACCACAAAAGTTGTTCTACCTGCTATCTGGGCTGAGATGGGGAAACGCTGAATTTTGGACTCGGCTGGTGACAAAATGTTCCAAACACACCCCATGCACAACTCCACCGGGGAAGGTGCCAGACAGGAGTTCTCCTGGTAGTTTTTACACTACCTTGGTAGGCATCTGAAAGGCACCACAAAAGTTGTTCTACCTGCTTTCTGGGCTGAGATGGGGAAACGCTGAATTTTGGAGTCGGCTGGTGACAAAATGTTCCAAACACACCCCATGTACAACTCCACCGGGGAAGGTGCCAGGAACGAATTCTGTTGGTAGTTTTTACACTACCTTGGTAGGCAGCTGAAAGGCACAAGAAAAGAAGTTGTACCAGCTTTGTGGGCTGAGATGGGGAACCGCTGAATTTTGGAGTCGGCCGTTGACAAAATGTTCCAAACACACCCCATGCACAACTCCACCGGGGAAGGTGCCAGGAACGAATTCTTTTGGTAGTTTTTACACTACGTTGGTAGGCAGCTGAAAGGCACCACAAAAGTTGTTCTTCCTGCTTTCTGGGCTGAGATGGGGAAACGCTGAATTTTGTAGTCGGCCGGTGACAAAATGTTCCAAACACACCCCATGCACAACTCCACCGGGGAAGGTGCCAGACAGGAGTTCTCTTAGTAGTTTTTACACTACCTTGGTAGGCATCTAAAAGACACCACAAAAGTTGTTGTACCTGCTTTCTGGGCTGAGATGGGGAACCGCTGAATTTTGGACTCGGCTGGTGACAAAATGTTCCAAACACACCCCATGCTCAACTCCACCACGGAAGGTGCCAGACAGGAGTTCTCCTGGTAGTTTTTACATTGCTCCGGTAGGCATCTGAAAGACACCACAAAAGTTGTTCTACCTGCTTTCTGGGCTGAGATGGGGAAACGCTGAATTTTGGACTCGGCCGGTGACAAAATGTTCCAAACACACCCCATGCACAACTCCACCGGGGAAGGTGCCAGACAGGAGTTCTCCTGGTAGTTTTTACACTACCTTGGTAGGCAGCTGAAAGACACCACAAAAGTTGTTCTACCTGCTTTCTGGGCTGAGATGGGGAAACGCTGAATTTTGGACTCGGCTGGTGACAAAATGTTCCAAACACACCCCATGCACAACTCCACCGGGGAAGGTGCCAGACAGGAGTTCTCCTGGTAGTTTTTACACTACCTTGGTAGGCATCTGAAAGGCACCACAAAAGTTGTTCTACCTGCTTTGTGGGCTGAGATGGGGAAACGCTGAATTTTGGAGTCGGCTGGTGACAAAATGTTCCAAACACACCCCATGTACAACTCCACCGGGGAAGGTGCCAGGAACGAATTCTGTTGGTAGTTTTTACACTACCTTGGTAGGCAGCTGAAAGGCACAAGAAAAGAAGTTGTACCAGCTTTGTGGGCTGAGATGGGGAACCGCTGAATTTTGGAGTCGGCCGGTGACAAAATGTTCCAAACACACCCCATGCACAACTCCACCGGGGAAGGTGCCAGACAGGAGTTCTCTTGGTAGTTTTTACACTACCTTGGTAGGCATTTGAAAGGCACCACAAAAGTTGTTCTTCCTGCTTTCTGGGCTGAGATGGGGAAACGCTGAATTTTGTAGTCGGCCGGTGACAAAATGTTCCAAACACACCCCATGCACAACTCCACCGGGGAAGGTGCCAGACAGGAGTTCTCTTAGTAGTTTTTACACTACCTTGGTAGGCATCTAAAAGACACCACAAAAGTTGTTCTACCTGCTTTCTGGGCTGAGATGGGGAACCGCTGAATTTTGGACTCGGCTGGTGACAAAATGTTCCAAACACACCCCATGCTCAACTCCACCACGGAAGGTGCCAGACAGGAGTTCTCCTGGTAGTTTTTACATTGCTCCGGTAGGCATCTGAAAGACACCACAAAAGTTGTTCTACCTGCTTTCTGGGCTGAGATAGGGAAACGCTGAATTTTGGACTCGGCCGGTGACAAAATGTTCCAAACACACCCCATGCACAACTCCACCGGGGAAGGTGCCAGACAGGAGTTCTCCTGGTAGTTTTTACACTACCTTGGTAGGCATTTGAAAGACACCACAAAAGTTGTTCTACCTGCTATCTGGGCTGAGATGGGGAAACGCTGAATTTTGGACTCGGCTGGTGACAAAATGTTCCAAACACACCCCATGCACAACTCCACCGGGGAAGGTGCCAGACAGGAGTTCTCCTGGTAGTTTTTACACTACCTTGGTAGGCATCTGAAAGGCACCACAAAAGTTGTTCTACCTGCTTTCTGGGCTGAGATGGGGAAACGCTGAATTTTGGAGTCGGCTGGTGACAAAATGTTCCAAACACACCCCATGTACAACTCCACCGGGGAAGGTGCCAGGAACGAATTCTGTTGGTAGTTTTTACACTACCTTGGTAGGCAGCTGAAAGGCACAAGAAAAGAAGTTGTACCAGCTTTGTGGGCTGAGATGGGGAACCGCTGAATTTTGGAGTCGGCCGTTGACAAAATGTTCCAAACACACCCCATGCACAACTCCACCGGGGAAGGTGCCAGACAGGAGTTCTCTTGGTAGTTTTTACACTACCTTGGTAGGCAGCTGAAAGGCACCACAAAACTTGTTCTACCTGCTTTCTGGGCTGAGATGGGGAAACGCTGAATTTTGGACTCGGCCGGTGACAAAATGTTCCAAACACACCCCATGCACAACTCCACCGGGGAAGGTGCCAGACAGGAGTTCTCTTGGTAGTTTTTACAGTACCTTGGTAGGCATCTGAAAGACACCACAAAAGTTGTTCTACCTGCTTTCTGGGCTGAGATGGGGAACCGCTGAATTTTGGACTCGGCTGGTGACAAAATGTTCCAAACACACCCCATGCACAACTCCACCACGGAAGGTGCCAGACAGGAGTTCTCTTGGTAGTTTTTACACTACCTTGGTAGGCAGCTGAAAGGCACCACAAAAGTTGTTCTACCTGCTTTGTGGGCTGAGATGGGGAACCGCTGAATTTTGGACTCGGCTGGTGACAAAATGTTCCAAACACACCCCATGCACAACTCCACCACGGAAGGTGCCAGACAGGAGTTCTCCTGGTAGTTTTTACACTACCTTGGTAGGCATCTGAAAGACACCAGAAAAGTTGTTCTACCTGCTTTCTGGGCTGAGATGGGGAACCGCTGAATTTTGGAGTCGGCCGGTGACAAAATGTTCCAAACACACCCCATGCACAACTCCACCACGGAAGGTGCCAGACAGGAGTTCTCCTGGTAGTTTTTACATTGCTCCGGTAGGCATCTGAAAGACACCACAAAAGTTGTTCTACCTGCTTTCTGGGCTGAGATGGGGAACCGCTGAATTTTGGACTCGGCCGGTGACAAAATGTTCCACAGACACCCCATGCACAACTCCACCGGGGAAGGAGCCAGGAACGAATTCTGTTGGTAATTTTTACACGACCTTGATAGGCAGCTGAAAGGCACAAGAAAAGTTGTTCTACCTGCTTTCTGGGCTGAGATGGGGAACCGCTGAATTTTGGAGTCGGCCGCTGACAAAATGTTCCAAACACACCCCATGCACAACTCCACCACGGAAGGTGCCAGACAGGAGTTCTCCTGGTAGTTTTTACACTACCTTGGTAGGCATCTGAAAGACACCACAAAAGTTGTTCTACCTGCTTTCTGGGCTGAGATGGGGAACCGCTGAATTTTGGAGTCGGCTGGTGACAAAATGTTCCAAACACACCCCATGCACAACTCCACCGGGGAAGGTGCCAGACAGGAGTTCTCCTGGTAGTTTTTACACTACCTTGGTAGGCATCTAAAAGGCACCACAAAAGTTGTTCTACCTGCTTTCTGGGCTGAGATGGGGAAACGCTGAATTTTGGACTCGGCTGGTGACAAAATGTTCCAAACACACCCCATGCTCAACTCCACCACGGAAGGTGCCAGACAGGAGTTCTCCTGTTAGTTTTTACATTGCTCCGGTAGGCATCTGAAAGACACCAGAAAAGTTGTTCTACCTGCTTTCTGGGCTGAGATGGGGAAACGCTGAATTTTGGACTCGGCCGGTGACAAAATGTTCCAAACACACCCCATGCACAACTCCACCGGGGAAGGTGCCAGGAACGAATTCTTTTGGTAGTTTTTACACTACCTTGGTAGGCATTTGAAAGGCACCACAAAAGTTGTTCTTCCTGCTTTCTGGGCTGAGATGGGGAAACGCTGAATTTTGGAGTCGGCCGGTGACAAAATGTTCCAAACACACCCCATGCACAACTCCACCGGGGAAGGTGCCAGACAGGAGTTCTCCTGGTAGTTTTTACACTACCTTGGTAGGCATCTGAAAGACACCACAAAAGTTGTTCTACCTGCTTTCTGGGCTGAGATGGGGAACCGCTGAATTTTGGAGTCGGCTGGTGACAAAATGTTCCAAACACACCCCATGCACAACTCCACCACGGAAGGTGCCAGACAGGAGTTCTCCTGGTAGTTTTTACATTGCTCCGGTAGGCATCTGAAAGACACCACAAAAGTTGTTCTACCTGCTTTCTGGGCTGAGATGGGGAAACGCTGAATTTTGGACTCGGCCGGTGACAAAATGTTCCAAACACACCCCATGCACAACTCCACCGGGGAAGGTGCCAGACAGGAGTTCTCCTGGTAGTTTTTACACTACCTTGGTAGGCAGCTGAAAGACACCACAAAAGTTGTTCTACCTGCTTTCTGGGCTGAGATGGGGAAACGCTGAATTTTGGACTCGGCTGGTGACAAAATGTTCCAAACACACCCCATGCACAACTCCACCGGGGAAGGTGCCAGACAGGAGTTCTCCTGGTAGTTTTTACACTACCTTGGTAGGCATCTGAAAGGCACCACAAAAGTTGTTCTACCTGCTTTCTGGGCTGAGATGGGGAAACGCTGAATTTTGGAGTCGGCTGGTGACAAAATGTTCCAAACACACCCCATGCTCAACTCCACCACGGAAGGTGCCAGACAGGAGTTCTCCTGGTAGTTTTTACATTGCTCCGGTAGGCATCTGAAAGACACCACAAAAGTTGTTCTACCTGCTTTCTGGGCTGAGATGGGGAAACGCTGAATTTTGGACTCGGCCGGTGACAAAATGTTCCAAACACACCCCATGCACAACTCCACCGGGGAAGGCGCCAGGAACGAATTCTTTTGGTAGTTTTTACACTACCTTGGTAGGCATTTGAAAGGCACCACAAAAGTTGTTCTTCCTGCTTTCTGGGCTGAGATGGGGAAACGCTGAATTTTGGACTCGGCCGGTGACAAAATGTTCCAAACACACCCCATGCACAACTCCACCGGGGAAGGTGCCAGACAGGAGTTCTCCTGGTAGTTTTTACACTACCTTGGTAGGCAGCTGAAAGACACCACAAAAGTTGTTCTACCTGCTTTCTGGGCTGAGATGGGGAAACGCTGAATTTTGGACTCGGCTGGTGACAAAATGTTCCAAACACACCCCATGCACAACTCCACCGGGGAAGGTGCCAGACAGGAGTTCTCCTGGTAGTTTTTACACTACCTTGGTAGGCATCTGAAAGGCACCACAAAAGTTGTTGTACCTGCTTTCTGGGCTGAGATGGGGAAACACTGAATTTTGGAGTCGGCTGGTGACAAAATGTTCCAAACACACCCCATGCTCAACTCCACCACGGAAGGTGCCAGACAGGAGTTCTCCTGGTAGTTTTTACATTGCTCCGGTAGGCATCTGAAAGACACCACAAAAGTTGTTCTACCTGCTTTCTGGGCTGAGATGGGGAAACGCTGAATTTTGGACTCGGCCGGTGACAAAATGTTCCAAACACACCCCATGCACAACTCCACCGGGGAAGGCGCCAGGAACGAATTCTTTTGGTAGTTTTTACACTACCTTGGTAGGCATTTGAAAGGCACCACAAAAGTTGTTCTTCCTGCTTTCTGGGCTGAGATGGGGAAACGCTGAATTTTGGACTCGGCCGGTGACAAAATGTTCCAAACACACCCCATGCACAACTCCACCGGGGAAGGTGCCAGACAGGAGTTCTCCTGGTAGTTTTTACACTACCTTGGTAGGCAGCTGAAAGACACCACAAAAGTTGTTCTACCTGCTTTCTGGGCTGAGATGGGGAAACGCTGAATTTTGGAGTCGGCTGGTGACAAAATGTTCCAAACACACCCCATGCACAACTCCACCGGGGAAGGTGCCAGGAACGAGTTCTGTTGGTAGTTTTTACACTACCTTGGTAGGCATTTGAAAGGCACCACAAAAGTTTTTCTTCCTGCTTTCTGGGCTGAGATGGGGAAACGCTGAATTTTGGAGTCGGCCGGTGACAAAATGTTCCAAACACACCCCATGCACAACTCCACCGGGGAAGGTGCCAGACAGGAGTTCTCTTAGTAGTTTTTACACTACCTTGGTAGGCATCTAAAAGGCACCACAAAAGTTGTTCTACCTGCTTTCTGGGCTGAGATGGGGAACCGCTGAATTTTGGACTCGGCTGGTGACAAAATGTTCCAAACACACCCCATGCACAACTCCACCGGGGAAGGTGCCAGGAACGAATTCTGTTGGTAGTTTTTACACTACCTTGGTAGGCATCAGAAAGACACCACAAAAGTTGTTGTACCTGCTTTCTGGGCTGAGATGGGGAAACGCTGAATTTTGGAGTCGGCTGGTGACAAAATGTTCCAAACACACCGCATGCACAACTCCACCGGGGAAGGTGCCAGACAGGAGTTCTCCTGGTAGTTTTTACATTGCTCCGGTAGGCATCTGAAAGACACCACAAAAGTTGTTCTACCTGCTTTCTGGGCTGAGATGGGGAACCGCTGAATTTTGGACTCGGCCGGTGACAAAATGTTCCAAACACACCCCATGCACAACTCCACCGGGGAAGGTGCCAGACAGGAGTTCTCCTGGTAGTTTTTACACTACCTTGGTAGGCAGCTGAAAGACACCACAAAAGTTGTTCTACCTGCTTTCTGGGCTGAGATGGGGAAACGCTGAATTTTGGAGTCGGCTGGTGACAAAATGTTCCAAACACACCCCATGCTCAACTCCACCACGGAAGGTGCCAGACAGGAGTTCTCCTGGTAGTTTTTACATTGCTCCGGTAGGCATCTGAAAGACACCACAAAAGTTGTTCTACCTGCTTTCTGGGCTGAGATGGGGAAACGCTGAATTTTGGACTCGGCCGGTGACAAAATGTTCCAAACACACCCCATGCACAACTCCACCGGGGAAGGCGCCAGGAACGAATTCTTTTGGTAGTTTTTACACTACCTTGGTAGGCATTTGAAAGGCACCACAAAAGTTGTTCTTCCTGCTTTCTGGGCTGAGATGGGGAAACGCTGAATTTTGGACTCGGCCGGTGACAAAATGTTCCAAACACACCCCATGCACAACTCCACCGGGGAAGGTGCCAGACAGGAGTTCTCCTGGTAGTTTTTACACTACCTTGGTAGGCAGCTGAAAGACACCACAAAAGTTGTTCTACCTGCTTTCTGGGCTGAGATGGGGAAACGCTGAATTTTGGAGTCGGCTGGTGACAAAATGTTCCAAACACACCCCATGCACAACTCCACCGGGGAAGGTGCCAGGAACGAGTTCTGTTGGTAGTTTTTACACTACCTTGGTAGGCATTTGAAAGGCACCACAAAAGTTTTTCTTCCTGCTTTCTGGGCTGAGATGGGGAAACGCTGAATTTTGGAGTCGGCCGGTGACAAAATGTTCCAAACACACCCCATGCACAACTCCACCGGGGAAGGTGCCAGACAGGAGTTCTCTTAGTAGTTTTTACACTACCTTGGTAGGCAGCTGAAAGGCACCACAAAAGTTGTTCTACCTGCTTTCTGGGCTGAGATGGGGAACCGCTGAATTTTGGACTCGGCTGGTGACAAAATGTTCCAAACACACCCCATGCACAACTCCACCGGGGAAGGTGCCAGGAACGAATTCTGTTGGTAGTTTTTACACTACCTTGGTAGGCATCAGAAAGACACCACAAAAGTTGTTGTACCTGCTTTCTGGGCTGAGATGGGGAAACGCTGAATTTTGGAGTCGGCTGGTGACAAAATGTTCCAAACACACCGCATGCACAACTCCACCGGGGAAGGTGCCAGACAGGAGTTCTCCTGGTAGTTTTTACGTTGCTCCGGTAGGCATCTGAAAGACACCACAAAAGTTGTTCTACCTGCTTTCTGGGCTGAGATGGGGAAACGCTGAATTTTGGACTCGGCCGGTGACAAAATGTTCCAAACACACCCCATGCACAACTCCACCGGGGAAGGTGCCAGGAACGAATTCTTTTGGTAGTTTTTACACTACCTTGGTAGGCATCTAAAAGGCACCACAAAAGTTGTTCTTCCTGCTTTCTGGGCTGAGATGGGGAAACGCTGAATTTTGGAGTCGGCCGGTGACAAAATGTTCCAAACACACCCCATGCACAACTCCACCGGGGAAGGTGCCAGACAGGAGTTCTCTTAGTAGTTTTTACACTACCTTGGTAGGCATCTAAAAGGCACCACAAAAGTTGTTCTACCTGCTTTCTGGGCTGAGATGGGGAACCGCTGAATTTTGGACTCGGCTGGTGACAAAATGTTCCAAACACACCCCATGCACAACTCCACCACGGAAGGTGCCAGACAGGAGTTCTCCTGGTAGTTTTTACATTGCTCCGGTAGGCAGCTGAAAGACACCACAAAAGTTGTTCTACCTGCTTTCTGGGCTGAGATGGGGAAACGCTGAATTTTGGACTCGGCTGGTGACAAAATGTTCCAAACACACCCCATGCACAACTCCACCGGGGAAGGTGCCAGACAGGAGTTCTCCTGGTAGTTTTTACACTACCTTGGTAGGCATCTGAAAGACACCACAAAAGTTGTTCTACCTGCTTTCTGGGCTGAGATGGGGAACCGCTGAATTTTGGAGTCGGCCGGTGACAAAATGTTCCAAACACACCCCATGCACAACTCCACCGGGGAAGGTGCCAGGAACGAATTCTGTTGGTAGTTTTTACACTACCTTGGTAGGCATCAGAAAGACACCACAAAAGTTGTTGTACCTGCTTTCTGGGCTGAGATGGGGAAACGCTGAATTTTGGAGTCGGCTGGTGACAAAATGTTCCAAACACACCGCATGCACAACTCCACCGGGGAAGGTGCCAGACAGGAGTTCTCCTGGTAGTTTTTACACTACCTTGGTAGGCATTTGAAAGACACCACAAAACTTGTTCTACCTGCTTTCTGGGCTGAGATGGGGAACCGCTGAATTTTGGAGTCGGCCGGTGACAAAATGTTCCAAACACACCCCATGCACAACTCCACCACGGAAGGTGCCAGACAGGAGTTCTCCTGGTAGTTTTTACACTACCTTGGTAGGCATCTGAAAGACACCACAAAAGTTGTTCTACCTGCTTTCTGGGCTGAGATGGGGAACCGCTGAATTTTGGAGTCGGCTGGTGACAAAATGTTCCAAACACACCCCATGCACAACTCCACCACGGAAGGTGCCAGACAGGAGTTCTCCTGGTAGTTTTTACACTACCTTGGTAGGCATCTAAAAGGCACCACAAAAGTTGTTCTACCTGCTTTCTGGGCTGAGATGGGGAAACGCTGAATTTTGGACTCGGCTGGTGACAAAATGTTCCAAACACACCCCATGCTCAACTCCACCACGGAAGGTGCCAGACAGGAGTTCTCCTGTTAGTTTTTACATTGCTCCGGTAGGCATCTGAAAGACACCAGAAAAGTTGTTCTACCTGCTTTCTGGGCTGAGATGGGGAAACGCTGAATTTTGGACTCGGCCGGTGACAAAATGTTCCAAACACACCCCATGCACAACTCCACCGGGGAAGGTGCCAGGAACGAATTCTTTTGGTAGTTTTTACACTACCTTGGTAGGCATTTGAAAGGCACCACAAAAGTTGTTCTTCCTGCTTTCTGGGCTGAGATGGGGAAACGCTGAATTTTGGAGTCGGCCGGTGACAAAATGTTCCAAACACACCCCATGCACAACTCCACCGGGGAAGGTGCCAGACAGGAGTTCTCTTAGTAGTTTTTACACTACCTTGGTAGGCATCTAAAAGACACCACAAAAGTTGTTCTACCTGCTTTCTGGGCTGAGATGGGGAACCGCTGAATTTTGGACTCGGCTGGTGACAAAATGTTCCAAACACACCCCATGCTCAACTCCACCACGGAAGGTGCCAGACAGGAGTTCTCCTGGTAGTTTTTACATTGCTCCGGTAGGCATCTGAAAGACACCACAAAAGTTGTTCTACCTGCTTTCTGGGCTGAGATGGGGAAACGCTGAATTTTGGACTCGGCCGGTGACAAAATGTTCCAAACACACCCCATGCACAACTCCACCGGGGAAGGTGCCAGACAGGAGTTCTCCTGGTAGTTTTTACACTACCTTGGTAGGCAGCTGAAAGACACCACAAAAGTTGTTCTACCTGCTTTCTGGGCTGAGATGGGGAAACGCTGAATTTTGGACTCGGCTGGTGACAAAATGTTCCAAACACACCCCATGCACAACTCCACCGGGGAAGGTGCCAGACAGGAGTTCTCCTGGTAGTTTTTACACTACCTTGGTAGGCATCTGAAAGGCACCACAAAAGTTGTTCTACCTGCTTTGTGGGCTGAGATGGGGAACCGCTGAATTTTGGAGTCGGCTGGTGACAAAATGTTCCAAACACACCCCATGCACAACTCCACCACGGAAGGTGCCAGACAGGAGTTCTCCTGGTAGTTTTTACATTGCTCCGGTAGGCATCTGAAAGACACCACAAAAGTTGTTCTACCTGCTTTCTGGGCTGAGATGGGGAAACACTGAATTTTGGACTCGGCCGGTGACAAAATGTTCCAAACACACCCCATGCACAACTCCACCGGGGAAGGCGCCAGGAACGAATTCTTTTGGTAGTTTTTACACTACCTTGGTAGGCATTTGAAAGGCACCACAAAAGTTGTTCTTCCTGCTTTCTGGGCTGAGATGGGGAAACGCTGAATTTTGGACTCGGCCGGTGACAAAATGTTCCAAACACACCCCATGCACAACTCCACCGGGGAAGGTGCCAGACAGGAGTTCTCCTGGTAGTTTTTACACTACCTTGGTAGGCAGCTGAAAGACACCACAAAAGTTGTTCTACCTGCTTTCTGGGCTGAGATGGGGAAACGCTGAATTTTGGACTCGGCTGGTGACAAAATGTTCCAAACACACCCCATGCACAACTCCACCGGGGAAGGTGCCAGACAGGAGTTCTCCTGGTAGTTTTTACACTACCTTGGTAGGCATCTGAAAGGCACCACAAAAGTTGTTCTACCTGCTTTCTGGGCTGAGATGGGGAAACACTGAATTTTGGAGTCGGCTGGTGACAAAATGTTCCAAACACACCCCATGCTCAACTCCACCACGGAAGGTGCCAGACAGGAGTTCTCCTGGTAGTTTTTACATTGCTCCGGTAGGCATCTGAAAGACACCACAAAAGTTGTTCTACCTGCTTTCTGGGCTGAGATGGGGAAACGCTGAATTTTGGACTCGGCCGGTGACAAAATGTTCCAAACACACCCCATGCACAACTCCACCGGGGAAGGCGCCAGGAACGAATTCTTTTGGTAGTTTTTACACTACCTTGGTAGGCATTTGAAAGGCACCACAAAAGTTGTTCTTCCTGCTTTCTGGGCTGAGATGGGGAAACGCTGAATTTTGGACTCGGCCGGTGACAAAATGTTCCAAACACACCCCATGCACAACTCCACCGGGGAAGGTGCCAGACAGGAGTTCTCCTGGTAGTTTTTACACTACCTTGGTAGGCAGCTGAAAGACACCACAAAAGTTGTTCTACCTGCTTTCTGGGCTGAGATGGGGAAACGCTGAATTTTGGACTCGGCTGGTGACAAAATGTTCCAAACACACCCCATGCACAACTCCACCGGGGAAGGTGCCAGGAACGAATTCTTTTGGTAGTTTTTACACTACCTTGGTAGGCATTTGAAAGGCACCACAAAAGTTTTTCTTCCTGCTTTCTGGGCTGAGATGGGGAAACGCTGAATTTTGGAGTCGGCCGGTGACAAAATGTTCCAAACACACCCCATGCACAACTCCACCGGGGAAGGTGCCAGACAGGAGTTCTCTTAGTAGTTTTTACACTACCTTGGTAGGCATCTAAAAGGCACCACAAAAGTTGTTCTACCTGCTTTCTGGGCTGAGATGGGGAACCGCTGAATTTTGGACTCGGCTGGTGACAAAATGTTCCAAACACACCCCATGCACAACTCCACCGGGGAAGGTGCCAGGAACGAATTCTGTTGGTAGTTTTTACACTACCTTGGTAGGCATCAGAAAGACACCACAAAAGTTGTTGTACCTGCTTTCTGGGCTGAGATGGGGAAACGCTGAATTTTGGAGTCGGCTGGTGACAAAATGTTCCAAACACACCGCATGCACAACTCCACCGGGGAAGGTGCCAGACAGGAGTTCTCCTGGTAGTTTTTACATTGCTCCGGTAGGCATCTGAAAGACACCACAAAAGTTGTTCTACCTGCTTTCTGGGCTGAGATGGGGAAACGCTGAATTTTGGACTCGGCCGGTGACAAAATGTTCCAAACACACCCCATGCACAACTCCACCGGGGAAGGTGCCAGGAACGAATTCTTTTGGTAGTTTTTACACTACCTTGGTAGGCATTTGAAAGGCACCACAAAAGTTGTTCTTCCTGCTTTCTGGGCTGAGATGGGGAAACGCTGAATTTTGGAGTCGGCCGGTGACAAAATGTTCCAAACACACCCCATGCACAACTCCACCGGGGAAGGTGCCAGACAGGAGTTCTCTTAGTAGTTTTTACACTACCTTGGTAGGCATCTAAAAGGCACCACAAAAGTTGTTCTACCTGCTTTCTGGGCTGACATGGGGAACCGCTGAATTTTGGACTCGGCTGGTGACAAAATGTTCCAAACACACCCCATGCACAACTCCACCACGGAAGGTGCCAGACAGGAGTTCTCCTGGTAGTTTTTACATTGCTCCGGTAGGCAGCTGAAAGACACCACAAAAGTTGTTCTACCTGCTTTCTGGGCTGAGATGGGGAAACGCTGAATTTTGGACTCGGCTGGTGACAAAATGTTCCAAACACACCCCATGCACAACTCCACCGGGGAAGGTGCCAGACAGGAGTTCTCCTGGTAGTTTTTACACTACCTTGGTAGGCATCTGAAAGACACCACAAAAGTTGTTCTACCTGCTTTCTGGGCTGAGATGGGGAACCGCTGAATTTTGGAGTCGGCCGGTGACAAAATGTTCCAAACACACCCCATGCACAACTCCACCGGGGAAGGTGCCAGGAACGAATTCTGTTGGTAGTTTTTACACTACCTTGGTAGGCATCAGAAAGACACCACAAAAGTTGTTGTACCTGCTTTCTGGGCTGAGATGGGGAAACGCTGAATTTTGGAGTCGGCTGGTGACAAAATGTTCCAAACACACCGCATGCACAACTCCACCGGGGAAGGTGCCAGACAGGAGTTCTCCTGGTAGTTTTTACACTACCTTGGTAGGCATTTGAAAGACACCACAAAACTTGTTCTACCTGCTTTCTGGGCTGAGATGGGGAACCGCTGAAT
This sequence comes from Falco cherrug, assembly GCF_023634085.1. NCBI lineage: Eukaryota > Metazoa > Chordata > Aves > Falconiformes > Falconidae > Falco > Falco cherrug. The sequence goes on along the minus strand of NW_026599491.1, from coordinate 361,040 downwards.
TTTGGAGTCGGCCGGTGACAAAATGTTCCAAACACACCCCATGCACAACTCCACCACGGAAGGTGCCAGACAGGAGTTCTCCTGGTAGTTTTTACACTACCTTGGTAGGCATCTGAAAGACACCACAAAAGTTGTTGTACCTGCTTTCTGGGCTGAGATGGGGAATCGCTGAATTTTGGACTCGGCCGGTGACAAAATGTTCCAAACACACCCCATGCACAACTCCACCGGGGAAGGTGCCAGGCAGGAGTTCTCCTGGTAGTTTTTACACTACCTTGGTAGGCATCTGAAAGACACCACAAAAGTTGTTCTACCTGCTTTCTGGGCTGAGATGGGGAATCGCTGAATTTTGGAGTCGGCTGGTGACAAAATGTTCCAAACACACCCCATGCACAACTCCACCGGGGAAGGTGCCAGACAGGAGTTCTCCTGGTAGTTTTTACATTGCTCCGGTAGGCATCTGAAAGACACCACAAAAGTTGTTCTACCTGCTTTCTGGGCTGAGATGGGGAAACGCTGAATTTTGGACTCGGCCGGTGACAAAATGTTCCAAACACACCCCATGCACAACTCCACCGGGGAAGGTGCCAGGAACGAATTCTGTTGGTAGTTTTTACACTACCTTGGTAGGCAGCTGAAAGGCACAAGAAAAGTTGTTGTACCTGCTTTGTGGGCTGAGATGGGGAACCGCTGAATTTTGGACTCGGCTGCTGACAAAATGTTCCAAACACACCCCATGTACAACTCCACCGGGGAAGGTGCCAGGAACGAATTCTGTTGGTAGTTTTTACAGTACCTTGGTAGGCATCTGAAAGACACCACAAAAGTTTTTGTACCTGCTTTCTGGGCTGAGATGGGGAACCGCTGAATTTTGGAGTCGGCCGTTGACAAAATGTTCCAAACACACCCCATGCACAACTCCACCGGGGAAGGTGCCAGGAACGAATTCTGTTGGTAGTTTTTACACTACCTTGGTAGGCATCAGAAAGACACCACAAAAGTTGTTGTACCTGCTTTCTGGGCTGAGATGGGGAACCGCTGAATTTTGGAGTCGGCTGGTGTCAAAATGTTCCAAACACTCCGCATGCACAACTCCACCGGGGAAGGTGCCAGACAGGAGTTCTCCTGGTAGTTTTTACACTACCTTGGTAGGCATCTGAAAGGCACCACAAAAGTTGTTCTTCCTGCTTTCTGGGCTGAGATGGGGAAACGCTGAGTTTTGGACTCGGCCGGTGACAAAATGTTCCAAACACACCCCATGCACAACTCCACCGGGGAAGGTGCCAGACAGGAGTTCTCCTGGTAGTTTTTACACTACCTTGGTAGGCATCTGAAAGGCACCACAAAAGTTGTTCTTCCTGCTTTCTGGGCTGAGATGGGGAAACGCTGAATTTTGGAGTCGGCCGGTGACAAAATGTTCCAAACACACCCCATGCACAACTCCACCGGGGAAGGTGCCAGACAGGAGTTCTCCTGGTAGTTATTACACTACCTTGGTAGGCATCTGAAAGACACCACAAAAGTTGTTCTACCTGCTTTCTGGGCTGAGATGGGGAACCGCTGAATTTTGGACTCGGCTGGTGACAAAATGTTCCAAACACACCCCATGCTCAACTCCACCACGGAAGGTGCCAGACAGGAGTTCTCCTGGTAGTTTTTACATTACTCCGGTAGGCATCTGAAAGACACCACAAAAGTTGTTCTACCTGCTTTCTGGGCTGAGATGGGGAAACGCTGAATTTTGGACTCGGCCGGTGACAAAATGTTCCAAACACACCCCATGCACAACTCCACCGGGGAAGGTGCCAGACAGGAGTTCTCCTGGTAGTTTTTACACTACCTTGGTAGGCATTTGAAAGGCACCACAAAAGTTGTTCTTCCTGCTTTCTGGGCTGAGATGGGGAAACGCTGAATTTTGGAGTCGGCCGGTGACAAAATGTTCCAAACACACCCCATGCACAACTCCACCGGGGAAGGTGCCAGGAACGAATTCTTTTGGTAGTTTTTACACTACCTTGGTAGGCATCTGAAAGGCACCACAAAAGTTGTTCTACCTGCTTTCTGGGCTGACATGGGGAACCGCTGAATTTTGGAGTCGGCTGGTGACAAAATGTTCCAAACACACCCCATGCTCAACTCCACCACGGAAGGTGCCAGACAGGAGTTCTCCTGGTAGTTTTTACATTGCTCCGGTAGGCATCTGAAAGACACCACAAAAGTTGTTGTACCTGCTTTCTGGGCTGAGATGGGGAAACGCTGAATTTTGGACTCGGCTGGTGACAAAATGTTCCAAACACACCCCATGCACAACTCCACCGGGGAAGGTGCCAGACAGGAGTTCTCCTGGTAGTTTTTACACTACCTTGGTAGGCAGCTGAAAGACACCACAAAAGTTGTTCTACCTGCTTTCTGGGCTGAGATGGGGAAACGCTGAATTTTGGACTCGGCTGGTGACAAAATGTTCCAAACACACCCCATGTACAACTCCACCGGGGAAGGTGCCAGGAACGAATTCTGTTGGTAGTTTTTACACTAGCTTGGTAGGCAGCTGAAAGGCACAAGAAAAGAAGTTGTACCAGCTTTGTGGGCTGAGATGGGGAACCGCTGAATTTTGGAGTCGGCCAGTGACAAAATGTTCCAAACACACCCCATGCACAACTCCACCGGGGAAGGTGCCAGGAACGAATTCTGTTGGTAGTTTTTACACTACCTTGGTAGGCATCAGAAAGACACCACAAAAGTTGTTGTACCTGCTTTCTGGGCTGAGATGGGGAACCGCTGAATTTTGGAGTCGGCTGGTGACAAAATGTTCCAAACACACCGCATGCACAACTCCACCGGGGAAGGTGCCAGACAGGAGTTCTCCTGGTAGTTTTTACACTACCTTGGTAGGCATCTGAAAGGCACCACAAAAGTTGTTCTTCCTGCTTTCTGGGCTGAGATGGGGAAACGCTGAGTTTTGGACTCGGCCGGTGACAAAATGTTCCAAACACACCCCATGCACAACTCCACCGGGGAAGGTGCCAGGAACGAATTCTTTTGGTAGTTTTTACACTACCTTGGTAGGCATTTGAAAGGCACCACAAAAGTTTTTCTTCCTGCTTTCTGGGCTGAGATGGGGAAACGCTGAGTTTTGGACTCGGCTGGTGACAAAATGTTCCAAACACACCCCATGCTCAACTCCACCACGGAAGGTGCCAGACAGGAGTTCTCCTGGTAGTTTTTACATTACTCCGGTAGGCATCTGAAAGACACCACAAAAGTTGTTCTACCTGCTTTCTGGGCTGAGATGGGGAAACGCTGAATTTTGGACTCGGCCGGTGACAAAATGTTCCAAACACACCCCATGCACAACTCCACCGGGGAAGGTGCCAGGAACGAATTCTTTTGGTAGTTTTTACACTACCTTGGTAGGCATTTGAAAGGCACCACAAAAGTTGTTCTTCCTGCTTTCTGGGCTGAGATGGGGAAACGCTGAATTTTGGACTCGGCCGGTGACAAAATGTTCCAAACACACCCCATGCACAACTCCACCGGGGAAGGTGCCAGACAGGAGTTCTCCTGGTAGTTTTTACACTACCTTGGTAGGCATCTGAAAGGCACCACAAAAGTTGTTCTACCTGCTTTGTGGGCTGAGATGGGGAAACGCTGAATTTTGGAGTCGGCTGGTGACAAAATGTTCCAAACACACCCCATGCTCAACTCCACCACGGAAGGTGCCAGACAGGAGTTCTCCTGGTAGTTTTTACACTACCTTGGTAGGCATCTGAAAGACACCACAAAAGTTGTTCTACCTGCTTTCTGGGCTGAGATGGGGAACCGCTGAATTTTGGACTCGGCTGGTGACAAAATGTTCCAAACACACCCCATGCACAACTCCACCGGGGAAGGTGCCAGACAGGAGTTCTCCTGGTAGTTTTTACACTACCTTGGTAGGCATCTGAAAGACACCACAAAAGTTGTTCTACCTGCTTTCTGGGCTGAGATGGGGAAACGCTGAATTTTGGACTCGGCTGGTGACAAAATGTTCCAAACACACCCCATGTACAACTCCACCGGGGAAGGTGCCAGGAACGAATTCTGTTGGTAGTTTTTACACTAGCTTGGTAGGCAGCTGAAAGGCACAAGAAAAGAAGTTGTACCAGCTTTGTGGGCTGAGATGGGGAACCGCTGAATTTTGGAGTCGGCCGGTGACAAAATGTTCCAAACACACCCCATGCACAACTCCACCGGGGAAGGTGCCAGACAGGAGTTCTCTTGGTAGTTTTTACACTACCTTGGTAGGCAGCTGAAAGGCACCACAAAACTTGTTCTACCTGCTTTCTGGGCTGAGATGGGGAAACGCTGAATTTTGGACTCGGCTGGTGACAAAATGTTCCAAACACACCCCATGCACAACTCCACCGGGGAAGGTGCCAGACAGGAGTTCTCCTGGTAGTTTTTACACTACCTTGGTAGGCATCTGAAAGACACCACAAAAGTTGTTCTACCTGCTTTCTGGGCTGAGATGGGGAAACGCTGAATTTTGGAGTCGGCTGGTGTCAAAATGTTCCAAACACACCCCATGCACAACTCCACCGGGGAAGGTGCCAGACAGGAGTTCTCCTGGTAGTTTTTACACTACCTTGGTAGGCATCTGAAAGACACCACAAAAGTTGTTCTACCTGCTTTCTGGGCTGAGATGGGGAAACGCTGAATTTTGGAGTCGGCTGGTGACAAAATGTTCTAAACACACCCCATGCACAACTCCACCGGGGAAGGTGCCAGACAGGAGTTCTCCTGGTAGTTTTTACACTACCTTGGTAGGCATTTGAAAGGCACCACAAAAGTTGTTCTACCTGCTTTCTGGGCTGAGATGGGGAACCGCTGAATTTTGGAGTCGGCTGGTGACAAAATGTTCCAAACACACCCCATGCACAACTCCACCGGGGAAGGTGCCAGACAGGAGTTCTCCTGGTAGTTTTTACACTACCTTGGTAGGCATTTGAAAGACACCACAAAAGTTGTTCTACCTGCTTTCTGGGCTGAGATGGGGAACCGCTGAATTTTGGAGTCGGCCGGTGACAAAATGTTCCAAACACACCCCATGCACAACTCCACCGGGGAAGGTGCCAGGAACGAATTCTTTTGGTAGTTTTTACACTACCTTGGTAGGCAGCTGAAAGGCACAAGAAAAGTTGTTGTACCTGCTTTGTGGGCTGAGATGGGGAAACGCTGAATTTTGGAGTCGGCCGGTGACAAAATGTTCCAAACACACCCCATGCACAACTCCACCACGGAAGGTGCCAGATAGGAGTTCTCCTGGTAGTTTTTACACTACCTTGGTAGGCATCTGAAAGACACCACAAAAGTTGTTCTACCTGCTTTCTGGGCTGAGATGGGGAACCGCTGAATTTTGGACTCGGCCGGTGACAAAATGTTCCAAACACACCCCATGCACAACTCCACCGGGGAAGGTGCCAGACAGGAGTTCTCCTTGTAGTTTTTACACTACCTTGGTAGGCATTTGAAAGACACCACAAAAGTTGTTCTACCTGCTTTCTGGGCTGAGATGGGGAAACGCTGAATTTTGGACTCGGCCGGTGACAAAATGTTCCAAACACACCCCATGCACAACTCCACCGGGGAAGGTGCCAGACAGGAGTTCTCCTGGTAGTTTTTACACTACCTTGGTAGGCATCTGAAAGACACCACAAAAGTTGTTGTACCTGCTTTCTGGGCTGAGATGGGGAACCGCTGAATTTTGGACTCGGCTGGTGACAAAATGTTCCAAACACACCCCATGCACAACTCCACCGGGGAAGGTGCCAGACAGGAGTTCTCCTGGTAGTTTTTACACTACCTTGGTAGGCATCTGAAAGACACCACAAAAGTTGTTCTACCTGCTTTCTGGGCTGAGATGGGGAAACGCTGAATTTTGGACTCGGCTGGTGACAAAATGTTCCAAACACACCCCATGTACAACTCCACCGGGGAAGGTGCCAGGAACGAATTCTGTTGGTAGTTTTTACACTAGCTTGGTAGGCAGCTGAAAGGCACAAGAAAAGAAGTTGTACCAGCTTTGTGGGCTGAGATGGGGAACCGCTGAATTTTGGAGTCGGCCGGTGACAAAATGTTCCAAACACACCCCATGCACAACTCCACCGGGGAAGGTGCCAGACAGGAGTTCTCTTGGTAGTTTTTACACTACCTTGGTAGGCAGCTGAAAGGCACCACAAAACTTGTTCTACCTGCTTTCTGGGCTGAGATGGGGAAACGCTGAATTTTGGACTCGGCTGGTGACAAAATGTTCCAAACACACCCCATGCACAACTCCACCGGGGAAGGTGCCAGACAGGAGTTCTCCTGGTAGTTTTTACACTACCTTGGTAGGCATCTGAAAGACACCACAAAAGTTGTTCTACCTGCTTTCTGGGCTGAGATGGGGAAACGCTGAATTTTGGAGTCGGCTGGTGTCAAAATGTTCCAAACACACCCCATGCACAACTCCACCGGGGAAGGTGCCAGACAGGAGTTCTCCTGGTAGTTTTTACACTACCTTGGTAGGCATCTGAAAGACACCACAAAAGTTGTTCTACCTGCTTTCTGGGCTGAGATGGGGAAACGCTGAATTTTGGAGTCGGCTGGTGACAAAATGTTCTAAACACACCCCATGCACAACTCCACCGGGGAAGGTGCCAGACAGGAGTTCTCCTGGTAGTTTTTACACTACCTTGGTAGGCATTTGAAAGGCACCACAAAAGTTGTTCTACCTGCTTTCTGGGCTGAGATGGGGAACCGCTGAATTTTGGAGTCGGCTGGTGACAAAATGTTCCAAACACACCCCATGCACAACTCCACCGGGGAAGGTGCCAGACAGGAGTTCTCCTGGTAGTTTTTACACTACCTTGGTAGGCATTTGAAAGACACCACAAAAGTTGTTCTACCTGCTTTCTGGGCTGAGATGGGGAACCGCTGAATTTTGGAGTCGGCCGGTGACAAAATGTTCCAAACACACCCCATGCACAACTCCACCGGGGAAGGTGCCAGGAACGAATTCTTTTGGTAGTTTTTACACTACCTTGGTAGGCAGCTGAAAGGCACAAGAAAAGTTGTTGTACCTGCTTTGTGGGCTGAGATGGGGAAACGCTGAATTTTGGAGTCGGCCGGTGACAAAATGTTCCAAACACACCCCATGCACAACTCCACCACGGAAGGTGCCAGACAGGAGTTCTCCTTGTAGTTTTTACACTACCTTGGTAGGCATTTGAAAGACACCACAAAAGTTGTTCTACCTGCTTTCTGGGCTGAGATGGGGAACCGCTGAATTTTGGACTCGGCCGGTGACAAAATGTTCCAAACACACCCCATGCACAACTCCACCGGGGAAGGTGCCAGGAACGAATTCTGTTGGTAGTTTTTACACTACCTTGGTAGGCAGCTGAAAGGCACCACAAAAGTTGTTCTTCCTGCTTTCTGGGCTGAGATGGGGAAACGCTGAATTTTGGAGTCGGCCGGTGACAAAATGTTCCAAACACACCCCATGCACAACTCCACCGGGGAAGGTGCCAGGAACGAATACTTTTGGTAGTTTTTACACTACCTTGGTAGGCAGCTGAAAGGCACAAGAAAAGTTGTTGTACCTGCTTTCTGGGCTGAGATGGGGGACCGCTGAATTTTGGAGTCGGCCGGTGACAAAATGTTCCAAACACACCCCATGCACAACTCCACCGGGGAAGGTGCCAGACAGGAGTTCTCCTGGTAGTTTTTACACTACCTTGGTAGGCATCTGAAAGACACCACAAAAGTTGTTCTACCTGCTTTCTGGGCTGAGATGGGGAAACGCTGAATTTTGGACTCGGCCGGTGACAAAATGTTCCAAACACACCCCATGCACAACTCCACCGGGGAAGGTGCCAGACAGGAGTTCTCTTGGTAGTTTTTACACTACCTTGGTAGGCAGCTGAAAGGCACCACAAAACTTGTTCTACCTGCTTTCTGGGCTGAGATGGGGAACCGCTGAATTTTGGACTCGGCTGGTGACAAAATGTTCCAAACACACCCCATGCACAACTCCACCGGGGAAGGTGCCAGACAGGAGTTCTCTTGGTAGTTTTTACACTACCTTGGTAGGCAGCTGAAAGGCACCACAAAAGTTGTTCTACCTGCTTTGTGGGCTGAGATGGGGAACCGCTGAATTTTGGAGTCGGCTGGTGACAAAATGTTCCAAACACACCCCATGCACAACTCCACCGGGGAAGGTGCCAGACAGGAGTTCTCCTGGTAGTTTTTACACTACCTTGGTAGGCATCTGAAAGACACCACAAAAGTTGTTCTACCTGCTTTCTGGGCTGAGATGGGGAATCGCTGAATTTTGGACTCGGCCGGTGACAAAATGTTCCAAACACACCCCATGCACAATTCCACCGGGGAAGGTGCCAGACAGGAGTTCTCCTGGTAGTTTTTACATTGCTCCGGTAGGCATCTGAAAGACACCACAAAAGTTGTTCTACCTGCTTTCTGGGCTGAGATGGGGAAACGCTGAATTTTGGACTCGGCCGGTGACAAAATGTTCCACAGACACCCCATGCACAACTCCACCGGGGAAGGAGCCAGGAACGAATTCTGTTGGTAATTTTTACACTACCTTGATAGGCAGCTGAAAGGCACAAGAAAAGTTGTTGTACCTGCTTTCTGGGCTGAGATGGGGAACCGCTGAATTTTGGAGTCGGCCGTTGACAAAATGTTCCAAACACACCCCATGCACAACTCCACCGGGGAAGGTGCCAGACAGGAGTTCTCTCGGTAGTTTTTACACTACCTTGGTAGGCATTTGAAAGACACCACAAAACTTGTTCTACCTGCTTTCTGGGCTGAGATGGGGAAACGCTGAATTTTGGACTCGGCCGGTGACAAAATGTTCCAAACACACCCCATGCACAACTCCACCACGGAAGGTGCCAGACAGGAGTTCTCCTAGTAGTTTTTACATTGCTCCGGTAGGCATCTGAAAGACACCACAAAAGTTGTTGTACCTGCTTTGTGGGCTGAGATGGGGAAACGCTGAATTTTGGAGTCGGCCGGTGACAAAATGTTCCAAACACACCCCATGCACAACTCCACCGGGGAAGGTGCCAGACAGGAGTTCTCCTGGTAGTTTTTACACTACCTTGGTAGGCATTTGAAAGGCACCACAAAAGTTGTTCTTCCTGCTTTCTGGGCTGACATGGGGAACCGCTGAATTTTGGAGTCGGCTGGTGACAAAATGTTCCAAACACACCGCATGCACAACTCCACCGGGGAAGGTGCCAGACAGGAGTTCTCCTGGTAGTTTTTACACTACCTTGGTAGGCATTTGAAAGACACCACAAAACTTGTTCTACCTGCTTTCTGGGCTGAGATGGGGAACCGCTGAATTTTGGACTCGGCCGGTGACAAAATGTTCCAAACACACCCCATGCACAACTCCACCGGGGAAGGTGCCAGGAACGAATTCTTTTCGTAGTTTTTACACTACCTTGGTAGGCAGCTGAAAGGCACAAGAAAAGTTGTTGTACCTGCTTTCTGGGCTGAGATGGGGGACCGCTGAATTTTGGAGTCGGCCGGTGACAAAATGTTCCAAACACACCCCATGCACAACTCCACCGGGGAAGGTGCCAGACAGGAGTTCTCCTGGTAGTTTTTACACTACCTTGGTAGGCATCTGAAAGACACCACAAAAGTTGTTCTACCTGCTTTCTGGGCTGAGATGGGGAAACGCTGAATTTTGGACTCGGCCGGTGACAAAATGTTCCAAACACACCCCATGCACAACTCCACCGGGGAAGGTGCCAGACAGGAGTTCTCTTGGTAGTTTTTACACTACCTTGGTAGGCAGCTGAAAGGCACCACAAAACTTGTTCTACCTGCTTTCTGGGCTGAGATGGGGAACCGCTGAATTTTGGACTCGGCTGGTGACAAAATGTTCCAAACACACCCCATGCACAACTCCACCGGGGAAGGTGCCAGACAGGAGTTCTCTTGGTAGTTTTTACACTACCTTGGTAGGCAGCTGAAAGGCACCACAAAAGTTGTTCTACCTGCTTTGTGGGCTGAGATGGGGAACCGCTGAATTTTGGAGTCGGCTGGTGACAAAATGTTCCAAACACACCCCATGCACAACTCCACCGGGGAAGGTGCCAGACAGGAGTTCTCCTGGTAGTTTTTACACTACCTTGGTAGGCATCTGAAAGACACCACAAAAGTTGTTCTACCTGCTTTCTGGGCTGAGATGGGGAATCGCTGAATTTTGGACTCGGCCGGTGACAAAATGTTCCAAACACACCCCATGCACAATTCCACCGGGGAAGGTGCCAGACAGGAGTTCTCCTGGTAGTTTTTACATTGCTCCGGTAGGCATCTGAAAGACACCACAAAAGTTGTTCTACCTGCTTTCTGGGCTGAGATGGGGAAACGCTGAATTTTGGACTCGGCCGGTGACAAAATGTTCCACAGACACCCCATGCACAACTCCACCGGGGAAGGAGCCAGGAACGAATTCTGTTGGTAATTTTTACACTACCTTGATAGGCAGCTGAAAGGCACAAGAAAAGTTGTTGTACCTGCTTTCTGGGCTGAGATGGGGAACCGCTGAATTTTGGAGTCGGCCGTTGACAAAATGTTCCAAACACACCCCATGCACAACTCCACCGGGGAAGGTGCCAGACAGGAGTTCTCTCGGTAGTTTTTACACTACCTTGGTAGGCATTTGAAAGACACCACAAAACTTGTTCTACCTGCTTTCTGGGCTGAGATGGGGAAACGCTGAATTTTGGACTCGGCCGGTGACAAAATGTTCCAAACACACCCCATGCACAACTCCACCACGGAAGGTGCCAGACAGGAGTTCTCCTAGTAGTTTTTACATTGCTCCGGTAGGCATCTGAAAGACACCACAAAAGTTGTTGTACCTGCTTTGTGGGCTGAGATGGGGAAACGCTGAATTTTGGAGTCGGCCGGTGACAAAATGTTCCAAACACACCCCATGCACAACTCCACCGGGGAAGGTGCCAGACAGGAGTTCTCCTGGTAGTTTTTACACTACCTTGGTAGGCATTTGAAAGGCACCACAAAAGTTGTTCTTCCTGCTTTCTGGGCTGACATGGGGAACCGCTGAATTTTGGAGTCGGCTGGTGACAAAATGTTCCAAACACACCGCATGCACAACTCCACCGGGGAAGGTGCCAGACAGGAGTTCTCCTGGTAGTTTTTACACTACCTTGGTAGGCATTTGAAAGACACCACAAAACTTGTTCTACCTGCTTTCTGGGCTGAGATGGGGAACCGCTGAATTTTGGACTCGGCCGGTGACAAAATGTTCCAAACACACCCCATGCACAACTCCACCGGGGAAGGTGCCAGGAACGAATTCTTTTCGTAGTTTTTACACTACCTTGGTAGGCAGCTGAAAGGCACAAGAAAAGTTGTTGTACCTGCTTTGTGGGCTGAGATGGGGAAACGCTGAATTTTGGAGTCGGCCGGTGACAAAATGTTCCAAACACACCCCATGCACAACTCCACCACGGAAGGTGCCAGACAGGAGTTCTCTTGGTAGTTTTTACACTACCTTGGTAGGCATCTGAAAGACACCACAAAAGTTGTTCTACCTGCTTTCTGGGCTGAGATGGGGAAACGCTGAATTTTGGACTCGGCCGGTGACAAAATGTTCCAAACACACCCCATGCACAACTCCACCGGGGAAGGTGCCAGACAGGAGTTCTCCTGGTAGTTTTTACACTACCTTGGTAGGCATCTGAAAGGCACCACAAAAGTTGTTCTACCTGCTTTCTGGGCTGAGATGGGGAAACGCTGAATTTTGGAGTCGGCTGGTGACAAAATGTTCCAAACACACCCCATGCACAACTCCACCGGGGAAGGTGCCAGACAGGAGTTCTCCTGGTAGTTTTTACACTACCTTGGTAGGCATTTGAAAGGCACCACAAAAGTTGTTCTTCCTGCTTTCTGGGCTGAGATGGGGAAACGCTGAATTTTGGACTCGGCCGGTGACAAAATGTTCCAAACACACCCCATGCACAACTCCACCGGGGAAGGTGCCAGACAGGAGTTCTCCTGGTAGTTTTTACACTACCTTGGTAGGCATCTAAAAGACAGCACAAAAGTTGTTCTACCTGCTTTCTGGGCTGAGATGGGGAACCGCTGAATTTTGGACTCGGCTGGTGACAAAATGTTCCAAACACACCCCATGCACAACTCCACCGGGGAAGGTGCCAGACAGGAGTTCTCCTGGTAGTTTTTACACTACCTTGGTAGGCATTTGAAAGACACCACAAAAGTTGTTCTACCTGCTTTCTGGGCTGAGATGGGGAAACGCTGAATTTTGGAGTCGGCCGGTGACAAAATGTTCCAAACACACCCCATGCACAACTCCACCGGGGAAGGTGCCAGGAACGAATACTTTTGGTAGTTTTTACACTACCTTGGTAGGCAGCTGAAAGGCACAAGAAAAGTTGTTGTACCTGCTTTCTGGGCTGAGATGGGGGACCGCTGAATTTTGGAGTCGGCCGGTGACAAAATGTTCCAAACACACCCCATGCACAACTCCACCGGGGAAGGTGCCAGACAGGAGTTCTCCTGGTAGTTTTTACACTACCTTGGTAGGCATCTGAAAGACACCACAAAAGTTGTTCTACCTGCTTTCTGGGCTGAGATGGGGAAACGCTGAATTTTGGACTCGGCCGGTGACAAAATGTTCCAAACACACCCCATGCACAACTCCACCGGGGAAGGTGCCAGACAGGAGTTCTCTTGGTAGTTTTTACACTACCTTGGTAGGCAGCTGAAAGGCACCACAAAACTTGTTCTACCTGCTTTCTGGGCTGAGATGGGGAACCGCTGAATTTTGGACTCGGCTGGTGACAAAATGTTCCAAACACACCCCATGCACAACTCCACCGGGGAAGGTGCCAGACAGGAGTTCTCTTGGTAGTTTTTACACTACCTTGGTAGGCATCTGAAAGGCACCACAAAAGTTGTTCTACCTGCTTTGTGGGCTGAGATGGGGAACCGCTGAATTTTGGAGTCGGCTGGTGACAAAATGTTCCAAACACACCCCATGCACAACTCCACCGGGGAAGGTGCCAGACAGGAGTTCTCCTGGTAGTTTTTACACTACCTTGGTAGGCATCTGAAAGACACCACAAAAGTTGTTCTACCTGCTTTCTGGGCTGAGATGGGGAATCGCTGAATTTTGGACTCGGCCGGTGACAAAATGTTCCAAACACACCCCATGCACAATTCCACCGGGGAAGGTGCCAGACAGGAGTTCTCCTGGTAGTTTTTACATTGCTCCGGTAGGCATCTGAAAGACACCACAAAAGTTGTTCTACCTGCTTTCTGGGCTGAGATGGGGAAACGCTGAATTTTGGACTCGGCCGGTGACAAAATGTTCCACAGACACCCCATGCACAACTCCACCGGGGAAGGAGCCAGGAACGAATTCTGTTGGTAATTTTTACACTACCTTGATAGGCAGCTGAAAGGCACAAGAAAAGTTGTTGTACCTGCTTTCTGGGCTGAGATGGGGAACCGCTGAATTTTGGAGTCGGCCGTTGACAAAATGTTCCAAACACACCCCATGCACAACTCCACCGGGGAAGGTGCCAGACAGGAGTTCTCTCGGTAGTTTTTACACTACCTTGGTAGGCATTTGAAAGACACCACAAAACTTGTTCTACCTGCTTTCTGGGCTGAGATGGGGAAACGCTGAATTTTGGACTCGGCCGGTGACAAAATGTTCCAAACACACCCCATGCACAACTCCACCGGGGAAGGTGCCAGACAGGAGTTCTCCTGGTAGTTTTTACATTGCTCCGGTAGGCATCTGAAAGACACCACAAAAGTTGTTGTACCTGCTTTCTGGGCTGAGATGGGGAACCGCTGAATTTTGGAGTCGGCCGGTGACAAAATGTTCCAAACACACCCCATGCACAACTCCACCGGGGAAGGTGCCAGACAGGAGTTCTCCTGGTAGTTTTTACACTACCTTGGTAGGCATTTGAAAGGCACCACAAAAGTTGTTCTTCCTGCTTTCTGGGCTGACATGGGGAACCGCTGAATTTTGGACTCGGCCGGTGACAAAATGTTCCAAACACACCCCATGCACAACTCCACCGGGGAAGGTGCCAGGAACGAATTCTTTTGGTAGTTTTTACACTACCTTGGTAGGCAGCTGAAAGGCACAAGAAAAGTTGTTGTACCTGCTTTGTGGGCTGAGATGGGGAAACGCTGAATTTTGGAGTCGGCCGGTGACAAAATGTTCCAAACACACCCCATGCACAACTCCACCGGGGAAGGTGCCAGACAGGAGTTCTCTTGGTAGTTTTTACACTACCTTGGTAGGCATCTGAAAGGCACCACAAAAGTTGTTGTACCTGCTTTCTGGGCTGAGATGGGGAACCGCTGAATTTTGGACTCGGCTGGTGACAAAATGTTTCACAGACACCCCATGCACAACTCCACCGGGGAAGGTGCCAGGAACGAATTCTGTTGGTAGTTTTTACACTACCTTGGTAGGCATCTAAAAGACAGCACAAAAGTTGTTCTACCTGCTTTCTGGGCTGAGATGGGGAAACGCTGAATTTTGGAGTCGGCTGGTGACAAAATGTTCCAAAAACACCCCATGCACAACTCCACCGGGGAAGGTGCCAGACAGGAGTTCTCCTGGTAGTTTTTACACTACCTTGGTAGGCATTTGAAAGGCACCACAAAAGTTGTTCTTCCTGCTTTCTGGGCTGAGATGGGGAAACGCTGAATTTTGGAGTCGGCTGGTGACAAAATGTTCCAAACACACCCCATGCTCAACTCCACCACGGAAGGTGCCAGACAGGAGTTCTCCTGGTAGTTTTTACATTGCTCCGGTAGGCATCTGAAAGACACCACAAAAGTTGTTCTACCTGCTTTCTGGGCTGAGATGGGGAAACGCTGAATTTTGGACTCGGCCGGTGACAAAATGTTCCAAACACACCCCATGCACAACTCCACCGGGGAAGGCGCCAGGAACGAATTCTTTTGGTAGTTTTTACACTACCTTGGTAGGCATTTGAAAGGCACCACAAAAGTTGTTCTTCCTGCTTTCTGGGCTGAGATGGGGAAACGCTGAATTTTGGACTCGGCCGGTGACAAAATGTTCCAAACACACCCCATGCACAACTCCACCGGGGAAGGTGCCAGACAGGAGTTCTCTTGGTAGTTTTTACACTACCTTGGTAGGCATCTGAAAGACACCACAAAAGTTGTTCTACCTGCTTTCTGGGCTGAGATGGGGAAACGCTGAATTTTGGACTCGGCCGGTGACAAAATGTTCCAAACACACCCCATGCACAACTCCACCGGGGAAGGTGCCAGACAGGAGTTCTCCTGGTAGTTTTTACACTACCTTGGTAGGCATCTGAAAGGCACCACAAAAGTTGTTCTACCTGCTTTCTGGGCTGAGATGGGGAAACGCTGAATTTTGGAGTCGGCTGGTGACAAAATGTTCCAAACACACCCCATGCACAACTCCACCGGGGAAGGTGCCAGACAGGAGTTCTCCTGGTAGTTTTTACACTACCTTGGTAGGCATTTGAAAGGCACCACAAAAGTTGTTCTTCCTGCTTTCTGGGCTGAGATGGGGAAACGCTGAATTTTGGACTCGGCCGGTGACAAAATGTTCCAAACACACCCCATGCACAACTCCACCGGGGAAGGTGCCAGACAGGAGTTCTCCTGGTAGTTTTTACACTACCTTGGTAGGCATCTAAAAGACAGCACAAAAGTTGTTCTACCTGCTTTCTGGGCTGACATGGGGAACCGCTGAATTTTGGACTCGGCTGGTGACAAAATGTTCCAAACACACCCCATGCACAACTCCACCGGGGAAGGTGCCAGACAGGAGTTCTCCTGGTAGTTTTTACACTACCTTGGTAGGCATTTGAAAGACACCACAAAAGTTGTTCTACCTGCTTTCTGGGCTGAGATGGGGAAACGCTGAATTTTGGAGTCGGCCGGTGACAAAATGTTCCAAACACACCCCATGCACAACTCCACCGGGGAAGGTGCCAGGAACGAATTCTTTTGGTAGTTTTTACACTACCTTGGTAGGCAGCTGAAAGGCACAAGAAAAGTTGTTGTACCTGCTTTCTGGGCTGAGATGGGGGACCGCTGAATTTTGGAGTCGGCCGGTGACAAAATGTTCCAAACACACCCCATGCACAACTCCACCGGGGAAGGTGCCAGACAGGAGTTCTCCTGGTAGTTTTTACACTACCTTGGTAGGCATCTGAAAGACACCACAAAAGTTGTTCTACCTGCTTTCTGGGCTGAGATGGGGAAACGCTGAATTTTGGACTCGGCCGGTGACAAAATGTTCCAAACACACCCCATGCACAACTCCACCGGGGAAGGTGCCAGACAGGAGTTCTCTTGGTAGTTTTTACACTACCTTGGTAGGCAGCTGAAAGGCACCACAAAACTTGTTCTACCTGCTTTCTGGGCTGAGATGGGGAACCGCTGAATTTTGGACTCGGCTGGTGACAAAATGTTCCAAACACACCCCATGCACAACTCCACCGGGGAAGGTGCCAGACAGGAGTTCTCTTGGTAGTTTTTACACTACCTTGGTAGGCATCTGAAAGGCACCACAAAAGTTGTTCTACCTGCTTTGTGGGCTGAGATGGGGAACCGCTGAATTTTGGAGTCGGCTGGTGACAAAATGTTCCAAACACACCCCATGCACAACTCCACCACGGAAGGTGCCAGACAGGAGTTCTCCTGGTAGTTTTTACACTACCTTGGTAGGCATCTGAAAGACACCACAAAAGTTGTTCTACCTGCTTTCTGGGCTGAGATGGGGAACCGCTGAATTTTGGACTCGGCCGGTGACAAAATGTTCCAAACACACCCCATGCACAATTCCACCGGGGAAGGTGCCAGACAGGAGTTCTCCTGGTAGTTTTTACATTGCTCCGGTAGGCATCTGAAAGACACCACAAAAGTTGTTCTACCTGCTTTCTGGGCTGAGATGGGGAAACGCTGAATTTTGGACTCGGCCGGTGACAAAATGTTCCACAGACACCCCATGCACAACTCCACCGGGGAAGGAGCCAGGAACGAATTCTGTTGGTAATTTTTACACTACCTTGATAGGCAGCTGAAAGGCACAAGAAAAGTTGTTGTACCTGCTTTCTGGGCTGAGATGGGGAACCGCTGAATTTTGGAGTCGGCCGTTGACAAAATGTTCCAAACACACCCCATGCACAACTCCACCGGGGAAGGTGCCAGACAGGAGTTCTCTCGGTAGTTTTTACACTACCTTGGTAGGCATTTGAAAGACACCACAAAACTTGTTCTACCTGCTTTCTGGGCTGAGATGGGGAAACGCTGAATTTTGGACTCGGCCGGTGACAAAATGTTCCAAACACACCCCATGCACAACTCCACCGGGGAAGGTGCCAGACAGGAGTTCTCCTGGTAGTTTTTACATTGCTCCGGTAGGCATCTGAAAGACACCACAAAAGTTGTTGTACCTGCTTTCTGGGCTGAGATGGGGAACCGCTGAATTTTGGAGTCGGCCGGTGACAAAATGTTCCAAACACACCCCATGCACAACTCCACCGGGGAAGGTGCCAGACAGGAGTTCTCCTGGTAGTTTTTACACTACCTTGGTAGGCATTTGAAAGGCACCACAAAAGTTGTTCTTCCTGCTTTCTGGGCTGACATGGGGAACCGCTGAATTTTGGACTCGGCCGGTGACAAAATGTTCCAAACACACCCCATGCACAACTCCACCGGGGAAGGTGCCAGGAACGAATTCTTTTGGTAGTTTTTACACTACCTTGGTAGGCAGCTGAAAGGCACAAGAAAAGTTGTTGTACCTGCTTTGTGGGCTGAGATGGGGAAACGCTGAATTTTGGAGTCGGCCGGTGACAAAATGTTCCAAACACACCCCATGCACAACTCCACCGGGGAAGGTGCCAGACAGGAGTTCTCTTGGTAGTTTTTACACTACCTTGGTAGGCATCTGAAAGGCACCACAAAAGTTGTTGTACCTGCTTTCTGGGCTGAGATGGGGAACCGCTGAATTTTGGACTCGGCTGGTGACAAAATGTTTCACAGACACCCCATGCACAACTCCACCGGGGAAGGTGCCAGGAACGAATTCTGTTGGTAGTTTTTACACTACCTTGGTAGGCATCTAAAAGACAGCACAAAAGTTGTTCTACCTGCTTTCTGGGCTGAGATGGGGAAACGCTGAATTTTGGAGTCGGCTGGTGACAAAATGTTCCAAAAACACCCCATGCACAACTCCACCGGGGAAGGTGCCAGACAGGAGTTCTCCTGGTAGTTTTTACACTACCTTGGTAGGCATTTGAAAGGCACCACAAAAGTTGTTCTTCCTGCTTTCTGGGCTGAGATGGGGAAACGCTGAATTTTGGAGTCGGCTGGTGACAAAATGTTCCAAACACACCCCATGCTCAACTCCACCACGGAAGGTGCCAGACAGGAGTTCTCCTGGTAGTTTTTACATTGCTCCGGTAGGCATCTGAAAGACACCACAAAAGTTGTTCTACCTGCTTTCTGGGCTGAGATGGGGAAACGCTGAATTTTGGACTCGGCCGGTGACAAAATGTTCCAAACACACCCCATGCACAACTCCACCGGGGAAGGCGCCAGGAACGAATTCTTTTGGTAGTTTTTACACTACCTTGGTAGGCATTTGAAAGGCACCACAAAAGTTGTTCTTCCTGCTTTCTGGGCTGAGATGGGGAAACGCTGAATTTTGGAGTCGGCCGGTGACAAAATGTTCCAAACACACCCCATGCACAACTCCACCGGGGAAGGTGCCAGACAGGAGTTCTCCTGGTAGTTTTTACACTACCTTGGTAGGCAGCTGAAAGACACCACAAAAGTTGTTCTACCTGCTTTCTGGGCTGAGATGGGGAAACGCTGAATTTTGGACTCGGCTGGTGACAAAATGTTCCAAACACACCCCATGCACAACTCCACCGGGGAAGGTGCCAGACAGGAGTTCTCCTGGTAGTTTTTACACTACCTTGGTAGGCATCTGAAAGGCACCACAAAAGTTGTTGTACCTGCTTTCTGGGCTGAGATGGGGAAACACTGAATTTTGGAGTCGGCTGGTGACAAAATGTTCCAAACACACCCCATGCTCAACTCCACCACGGAAGGTGCCAGACAGGAGTTCTCCTGGTAGTTTTTACATTGCTCCGGTAGGCATCTGAAAGACACCACAAAAGTTGTTCTACCTGCTTTCTGGGCTGAGATGGGGAAACGCTGAATTTTGGACTCGGCCGGTGACAAAATGTTCCAAACACACCCCATGCACAACTCCACCGGGGAAGGCGCCAGGAACGAATTCTCCTGGTAGTTTTTACACTACCTTGGTAGGCATTTGAAAGGCACCACAAAAGTTGTTCTTCCTGCTTTCTGGGCTGAGATGGGGAAACGCTGAATTTTGGACTCGGCCGGTGACAAAATGTTCCAAACACACCCCATGCACAACTCCACCGGGGAAGGCGCCAGGAACGAATTCTTTTGGTAGTTTTTACACTACCTTGGTAGGCATTTGAAAGGCACCACAAAAGTTGTTCTTCCTGCTTTCTGGGCTGAGATGGGGAATCGCTGAATTTTGGACTCGGCCGGTGACAAAATGTTCCAAACACACCCCATGCACAACTCCACCGGGGAAGGTGCCAGACAGGAGTTCTCCTGGTAGTTTTTACACTACCTTGGTAGGCAGCTGAAAGACACCACAAAAGTTGTTCTACCTGCTTTCTGGGCTGAGATGGGGAAACGCTGAATTTTGGACTCGGCTGGTGACAAAATGTTCCAAACACACCCCATGCACAACTCCACCGGGGAAGGTGCCAGACAGGAGTTCTCCTGGTAGTTTTTACACTACCTTGGTAGGCATCTGAAAGGCACCACAAAAGTTGTTGTACCTGCTTTCTGGGCTGAGATGGGGAAACACTGAATTTTGGAGTCGGCTGGTGACAAAATGTTCCAAACACACCCCATGCTCAACTCCACCACGGAAGGTGCCAGACAGGAGTTCTCCTGGTAGTTTTTACATTGCTCCGGTAGGCATCTGAAAGACACCACAAAAGTTGTTCTACCTGCTTTCTGGGCTGAGATGGGGAAACGCTGAATTTTGGACTCGGCCGGTGACAAAATGTTCCAAACACACCCCATGCACAACTCCACCGGGGAAGGCGCCAGGAACGAATTCTTTTGGTAGTTTTTACACTACCTTGGTAGGCATTTGAAAGGCACCACAAAAGTTGTTCTTCCTGCTTTCTGGGCTGAGATGGGGAAACGCTGAATTTTGGACTCGGCCGGTGACAAAATGTTCCAAACACACCCCATGCACAACTCCACCGGGGAAGGTGCCAGACAGGAGTTCTCCTGGTAGTTTTTACACTACCTTGGTAGGCAGCTGAAAGACACCACAAAAGTTGTTCTACCTGCTTTCTGGGCTGAGATGGGGAAACGCTGAATTTTGGAGTCGGCCGGTGACAAAATGTTCCAAACACACCCCATGCACAACTCCACCGGGGAAGGTGCCAGGAACGAGTTCTGTTGGTAGTTTTTACACTACCTTGGTAGGCATTTGAAAGGCACCACAAAAGTTTTTCTTCCTGCTTTCTGGGCTGAGATGGGGAAACGCTGAATTTTGGAGTCGGCCGGTGACAAAATGTTCCAAACACACCCCATGCACAACTCCACCGGGGAAGGTGCCAGACAGGAGTTCTCTTAGTAGTTTTTACACTACCTTGGTAGGCATCTAAAAGGCACCACAAAAGTTGTTCTACCTGCTTTCTGGGCTGAGATGGGGAACCGCTGAATTTTGGACTCGGCTGGTGACAAAATGTTCCAAACACACCCCATGCACAACTCCACCGGGGAAGGTGCCAGGAACGAATTCTGTTGGTAGTTTTTACACTACCTTGGTAGGCATCAGAAAGACACCACAAAAGTTGTTGTACCTGCTTTCTGGGCTGAGATGGGGAAACGCTGAATTTTGGAGTCGGCTGGTGACAAAATGTTCCAAACACACCGCATGCACAACTCCACCGGGGAAGGTGCCAGACAGGAGTTCTCCTGGTAGTTTTTACATTGCTCCGGTAGGCATCTGAAAGACACCACAAAAGTTGTTCTACCTGCTTTCTGGGCTGAGATGGGGAAACGCTGAATTTTGGACTCGGCCGGTGACAAAATGTTCCAAACACACCCCATGCACAACTCCACCGGGGAAGGTGCCAGGAACGAATTCTTTTGGTAGTTTTTACACTACCTTGGTAGGCATCTAAAAGGCACCACAAAAGTTGTTCTTCCTGCTTTCTGGGCTGAGATGGGGAAACGCTGAATTTTGGAGTCGGCCGGTGACAAAATGTTCCAAACACACCCCATGCACAACTCCACCGGGGAAGGTGCCAGACAGGAGTTCTCTTAGTAGTTTTTACACTACCTTGGTAGGCATCTAAAAGGCACCACAAAAGTTGTTCTACCTGCTTTCTGGGCTGAGATGGGGAACCGCTGAATTTTGGACTCGGCTGGTGACAAAATGTTCCAAACACACCCCATGCACAACTCCACCACGGAAGGTGCCAGACAGGAGTTCTCCTGGTAGTTTTTACATTGCTCCGGTAGGCAGCTGAAAGACACCACAAAAGTTGTTCTACCTGCTTTCTGGGCTGAGATGGGGAAACGCTGAATTTTGGACTCGGCTGGTGACAAAATGTTCCAAACACACCCCATGCACAACTCCACCGGGGAAGGTGCCAGACAGGAGTTCTCCTGGTAGTTTTTACACTACCTTGGTAGGCATCTGAAAGACACCACAAAAGTTGTTCTACCTGCTTTCTGGGCTGAGATGGGGAACCGCTGAATTTTGGAGTCGGCCGGTGACAAAATGTTCCAAACACACCCCATGCACAACTCCACCGGGGAAGGTGCCAGGAACGAATTCTGTTGGTAGTTTTTACACTACCTTGGTAGGCATCAGAAAGACACCACAAAAGTTGTTGTACCTGCTTTCTGGGCTGAGATGGGGAAACGCTGAATTTTGGAGTCGGCTGGTGACAAAATGTTCCAAACACACCGCATGCACAACTCCACCGGGGAAGGTGCCAGACAGGAGTTCTCCTGGTAGTTTTTACACTACCTTGGTAGGCATTTGAAAGACACCACAAAACTTGTTCTACCTGCTTTCTGGGCTGAGATGGGGAACCGCTGAATTTTGGAGTCGGCCGGTGACAAAATGTTCCAAACACACCCCATGCACAACTCCACCACGGAAGGTGCCAGACAGGAGTTCTCCTGGTAGTTTTTACACTACCTTGGTAGGCATCTGAAAGACACCACAAAAGTTGTTCTACCTGCTTTCTGGGCTGAGATGGGGAACCGCTGAATTTTGGAGTCGGCTGGTGACAAAATGTTCCAAACACACCCCATGCACAACTCCACCGGGGAAGGTGCCAGACAGGAGTTCTCCTGGTAGTTTTTACACTACCTTGGTAGGCATCTAAAAGGCACCACAAAAGTTGTTCTACCTGCTTTCTGGGCTGAGATGGGGAAACGCTGAATTTTGGACTCGGCCGGTGACAAAATGTTCCAAACACACCCCATGCACAACTCCACCGGGGAAGGTGCCAGGAACGAATTCTTTTGGTAGTTTTTACACTACCTTGGTAGGCATTTGAAAGGCACCACAAAAGTTGTTCTTCCTGCTTTCTGGGCTGAGATGGGGAAACGCTGAATTTTGGAGTCGGCCGGTGACAAAATGTTCCAAACACACCCCATGCACAACTCCACCGGGGAAGGTGCCAGACAGGAGTTCTCTTAGTAGTTTTTACACTACCTTGGTAGGCATCTAAAAGACACCACAAAAGTTGTTCTACCTGCTTTCTGGGCTGAGATGGGGAACCGCTGAATTTTGGACTCGGCTGGTGACAAAATGTTCCAAACACACCCCATGCTCAACTCCACCACGGAAGGTGCCAGACAGGAGTTCTCCTGGTAGTTTTTACATTGCTCCGGTAGGCATCTGAAAGACACCACAAAAGTTGTTCTACCTGCTTTCTGGGCTGAGATGGGGAAACGCTGAATTTTGGACTCGGCCGGTGACAAAATGTTCCAAACACACCCCATGCACAACTCCACCGGGGAAGGTGCCAGACAGGAGTTCTCCTGGTAGTTTTTACACTACCTTGGTAGGCAGCTGAAAGACACCACAAAAGTTGTTCTACCTGCTTTCTGGGCTGAGATGGGGAAACGCTGAATTTTGGACTCGGCTGGTGACAAAATGTTCCAAACACACCCCATGCACAACTCCACCGGGGAAGGTGCCAGACAGGAGTTCTCCTGGTAGTTTTTACACTACCTTGGTAGGCATCTGAAAGGCACCACAAAAGTTGTTCTACCTGCTTTCTGGGCTGAGATGGGGAACCGCTGAATTTTGGAGTCGGCTGGTGACAAAATGTTCCAAACACACCCCATGCACAACTCCACCACGGAAGGTGCCAGACAGGAGTTCTCCTGGTAGTTTTTACATTGCTCCGGTAGGCATCTGAAAGACACCACAAAAGTTGTTGTACCTGCTTTCTGGGCTGAGATGGGGAAACACTGAATTTTGGACTCGGCCGGTGACAAAATGTTCCAAACACACCCCATGCACAACTCCACCGGGGAAGGCGCCAGGAACGAATTCTTTTGGTAGTTTTTACACTACCTTGGTAGGCATTTGAAAGGCACCACAAAAGTTGTTCTTCCTGCTTTCTGGGCTGAGATGGGGAAACGCTGAATTTTGGACTCGGCCGGTGACAAAATGTTCCAAACACACCCCATGCACAACTCCACCGGGGAAGGTGCCAGACAGGAGTTCTCCTGGTAGTTTTTACACTACCTTGGTAGGCAGCTGAAAGACACCACAAAAGTTGTTCTACCTGCTTTCTGGGCTGAGATGGGGAAACGCTGAATTTTGGACTCGGCTGGTGACAAAATGTTCCAAACACACCCCATGCACAACTCCACCGGGGAAGGTGCCAGACAGGAGTTCTCCTGGTAGTTTTTACACTACCTTGGTAGGCATCTGAAAGGCACCACAAAAGTTGTTCTACCTGCTTTCTGGGCTGAGATGGGGAAACACTGAATTTTGGAGTCGGCTGGTGACAAAATGTTCCAAACACACCCCATGCTCAACTCCACCACGGAAGGTGCCAGACAGGAGTTCTCCTGGTAGTTTTTACATTGCTCCGGTAGGCATCTGAAAGACACCACAAAAGTTGTTCTACCTGCTTTCTGGGCTGAGATGGGGAAACGCTGAATTTTGGACTCGGCCGGTGACAAAATGTTCCAAACACACCCCATGCACAACTCCACCGGGGAAGGCGCCAGGAACGAATTCTTTTGGTAGTTTTTACACTACCTTGGTAGGCATTTGAAAGGCACCACAAAAGTTGTTCTTCCTGCTTTCTGGGCTGAGATGGGGAAACGCTGAATTTTGGACTCGGCCGGTGACAAAATGTTCCAAACACACCCCATGCACAACTCCACCGGGGAAGGTGCCAGACAGGAGTTCTCCTGGTAGTTTTTACACTACCTTGGTAGGCAGCTGAAAGACACCACAAAAGTTGTTCTACCTGCTTTCTGGGCTGAGATGGGGAAACGCTGAATTTTGGACTCGGCTGGTGACAAAATGTTCCAAACACACCCCATGCACAACTCCACCGGGGAAGGTGCCAGGAACGAATTCTTTTGGTAGTTTTTACACTACCTTGGTAGGCATTTGAAAGGCACCACAAAAGTTTTTCTTCCTGCTTTCTGGGCTGAGATGGGGAAACGCTGAATTTTGGAGTCGGCCGGTGACAAAATGTTCCAAACACACCCCATGCACAACTCCACCGGGGAAGGTGCCAGACAGGAGTTCTCTTAGTAGTTTTTACACTACCTTGGTAGGCATCTAAAAGGCACCACAAAAGTTGTTCTACCTGCTTTCTGGGCTGAGATGGGGAACCGCTGAATTTTGGACTCGGCTGGTGACAAAATGTTCCAAACACACCCCATGCACAACTCCACCGGGGAAGGTGCCAGGAACGAATTCTGTTGGTAGTTTTTACACTACCTTGGTAGGCATCAGAAAGACACCACAAAAGTTGTTGTACCTGCTTTCTGGGCTGAGATGGGGAAACGCTGAATTTTGGAGTCGGCTGGTGACAAAATGTTCCAAACACACCGCATGCACAACTCCACCGGGGAAGGTGCCAGACAGGAGTTCTCCTGGTAGTTTTTACATTGCTCCGGTAGGCATCTGAAAGACACCACAAAAGTTGTTCTACCTGCTTTCTGGGCTGAGATGGGGAAACGCTGAATTTTGGACTCGGCCGGTGACAAAATGTTCCAAACACACCCCATGCACAACTCCACCGGGGAAGGTGCCAGGAACGAATTCTTTTGGTAGTTTTTACACTACCTTGGTAGGCATTTGAAAGGCACCACAAAAGTTGTTCTTCCTGCTTTCTGGGCTGAGATGGGGAAACGCTGAATTTTGGAGTCGGCCGGTGACAAAATGTTCCAAACACACCCCATGCACAACTCCACCGGGGAAGGTGCCAGACAGGAGTTCTCTTAGTAGTTTTTACACTACCTTGGTAGGCATCTAAAAGGCACCACAAAAGTTGTTCTACCTGCTTTCTGGGCTGAGATGGGGAACCGCTGAATTTTGGACTCGGCTGGTGACAAAATGTTCCAAACACACCCCATGCACAACTCCACCACGGAAGGTGCCAGACAGGAGTTCTCCTGGTAGTTTTTACATTGCTCCAGTAGGCAGCTGAAAGACACCACAAAAGTTGTTCTACCTGCTTTCTGGGCTGAGATGGGGAAACGCTGAATTTTGGACTCGGCTGGTGACAAAATGTTCCAAACACACCCCATGCACAACTCCACCGGGGAAGGTGCCAGACAGGAGTTCTCCTGGTAGTTTTTACACTACCTTGGTAGGCATCTGAAAGACACCACAAAAGTTGTTCTACCTGCTTTCTGGGCTGAGATGGGGAACCGCTGAATTTTGGAGTCGGCCGGTGACAAAATGTTCCAAACACACCCCATGCACAACTCCACCGGGGAAGGTGCCAGGAACGAATTCTGTTGGTAGTTTTTACACTACCTTGGTAGGCATCAGAAAGACACCACAAAAGTTGTTGTACCTGCTTTCTGGGCTGAGATGGGGAAACGCTGAATTTTGGAGTCGGCTGGTGACAAAATGTTCCAAACACACCGCATGCACAACTCCACCGGGGAAGGTGCCAGACAGGAGTTCTCCTGGTAGTTTTTACACTACCTTGGTAGGCATTTGAAAGACACCACAAAACTTGTTCTACCTGCTTTCTGGGCTGAGATGGGGAACCGCTGAATTTTGGAGTCGGCCGGTGACAAAATGTTCCAAACACACCCCATGCACAACTCCACCACGGAAGGTGCCAGACAGGAGTTCTCCTGGTAGTTTTTACACTACCTTGGTAGGCATCTGAAAGACACCACAAAAGTTGTTGTACCTGCTTTCTGGGCTGAGATGGGGAATCGCTGAATTTTGGACTCGGCCGGTGACAAAATGTTCCAAACACACCCCATGCACAACTCCACCGGGGAAGGTGCCAGGCAGGAGTTCTCCTGGTAGTTTTTACACTACCTTGGTAGGCATCTGAAAGACACCACAAAAGTTGTTGTACCTGCTTTCTGGGCTGAGATGGGGAATCGCTGAATTTTGGAGTCGGCTGGTGACAAAATGTTCCAAACACACCCCATGCACAACTCCACCGGGGAAGGTGCCAGACAGGAGTTCTCCTGGTAGTTTTTACATTGCTCCGGTAGGCATCTGAAAGACACCACAAAAGTTGTTCTACCTGCTTTCTGGGCTGAGATGGGGAAACGCTGAATTTTGGACTCGGCCGGTGACAAAATGTTCCAAACACACCCCATGCACAACTCCACCGGGGAAGGTGCCAGGAACGAATTCTGTTGGTAGTTTTTACACTACCTTGGTAGGCAGCTGAAAGGCACAAGAAAAGTTGTTGTACCTGCTTTGTGGGCTGAGATGGGGAAACGCTGAATTTTGGACTCGGCTGGTGACAAAATGTTCCAAACACACCCCATGTACAACTCCACCGGGGAAGGAGCCAGGAACGAATTCTGTTGGTAGTTTTTACAGTACCTTGGTAGGCATCTGAAAGACACCACAAAAGTTTTTGTACCTGCTTTCTGGGCTGAGATGGGGAACCGCTGAATTTTGGAGTCGGCCGTTGACAAAATGTTCCAAACACACCCCATGCACAACTCCACCGGGGAAGGTGCCAGGAACGAATTCTGTTGGTAGTTTTTACACTACCTTGGTAGGCATCAGAAAGACACCACAAAAGTTGTTGTACCTGCTTTCTGGGCTGAGATGGGGAACCGCTGAATTTTGGAGTCGGCTGGTGACAAAATGTTCCAAACACACCGCATGCACAACTCCACCGGGGAAGGTGCCAGACAGGAGTTCTCCTGGTAGTTTTTACACTACCTTGGTAGGCATCTGAAAGGCACCACAAAAGTTGTTCTTCCTGCTTTCTGGGCTGAGATGGGGAAACGCTGAGTTTTGGACTCGGCCGGTGACAAAATGTTCCAAACACACCCCATGCACAACTCCACCGGGGAAGGTGCCAGACAGGAGTTCTCTTGGTAGTTTTTACACTACCTTGGTAGGCATCTGAAAGGCACCACAAAAGTTGTTCTTCCTGCTTTCTGGGCTGAGATGGGGAAACGCTGAATTTTGGAGTCGGCCGGTGACAAAATGTTCCAAACACACCCCATGCACAACTCCACCGGGGAAGGTGCCAGACAGGAGTTCTCCTGGTAGTTATTACACTACCTTGGTAGGCATCTGAAAGACACCACAAAAGTTGTTCTACCTGCTTTCTGGGCTGAGATGGGGAACCGCTGAATTTTGGACTCGGCTGGTGACAAAATGTTCCAAACACACCCCATGCTCAACTCCACCACGGAAGGTGCCAGACAGGAGTTCTCCTGGTAGTTTTTACATTACTCCGGTAGGCATCTGAAAGACACCACAAAAGTTGTTCTACCTGCTTTCTGGGCTGAGATGGGGAAACGCTGAATTTTGGACTCGGCCGGTGACAAAATGTTCCAAACACACCCCATGCACAACTCCACCGGGGAAGGTGCCAGACAGGAGTTCTCCTGGTAGTTTTTACACTACCTTGGTAGGCATTTGAAAGGCACCACAAAAGTTGTTCTTCCTGCTTTCTGGGCTGAGATGGGGAAACGCTGAATTTTGGAGTCGGCCGGTGACAAAATGTTCCAAACACACCCCATGCACAACTCCACCGGGGAAGGTGCCAGACAGGAGTTCTCTTAGTAGTTTTTACACTACCTTGGTAGGCATCTGAAAGGCACCACAAAAGTTGTTCTACCTGCTTTCTGGGCTGACATGGGGAACCGCTGAATTTTGGAGTCGGCTGGTGACAAAATGTTCCAAACACACCCCATGCTCAACTCCACCACGGAAGGTGCCAGACAGGAGTTCTCCTGGTAGTTTTTACATTGCTCCGGTAGGCATCTGAAAGACACCACAAAAGTTGTTGTACCTGCTTTCTGGGCTGAGATGGGGAAACGCTGAATTTTGGACTCGGCTGGTGACAAAATGTTCCAAACACACCCCATGCACAACTCCACCGGGGAAGGTGCCAGACAGGAGTTCTCCTGGTAGTTTTTACACTACCTTGGTAGGCATCTGAAAGACACCACAAAAGTTGTTCTACCTGCTTTCTGGGCTGAGATGGGGAAACGCTGAATTTTGGACTCGGCTGGTGACAAAATGTTCCAAACACACCCCATGTACAACTCCACCGGGGAAGGTGCCAGGAACGAATTCTGTTGGTAGTTTTTACACTAGCTTGGTAGGCAGCTGAAAGGCACAAGAAAAGAAGTTGTACCAGCTTTGTGGGCTGAGATGGGGAACCGCTGAATTTTGGAGTCGGCCAGTGACAAAATGTTCCAAACACACCCCATGCACAACTCCACCGGGGAAGGTGCCAGGAACGAATTCTGTTGGTAGTTTTTACACTACCTTGGTAGGCATCAGAAAGACACCACAAAAGTTGTTGTACCTGCTTTCTGGGCTGAGATGGGGAACCGCTGAATTTTGGAGTCGGCTGGTGACAAAATGTTCCAAACACACCGCATGCACAACTCCACCGGGGAAGGTGCCAGACAGGAGTTCTCCTGGTAGTTTTTACACTACCTTGGTAGGCATCTGAAAGGCACCACAAAAGTTGTTCTTCCTGCTTTCTGGGCTGAGATGGGGAAACGCTGAGTTTTGGACTCGGCCGGTGACAAAATGTTCCAAACACACCCCATGCACAACTCCACCGGGGAAGGTGCCAGGAACGAATTCTTTTGGTAGTTTTTACACTACCTTGGTAGGCATTTGAAAGGCACCACAAAAGTTGTTCTTCCTGCTTTCTGGGCTGAGATGGGGAAACGCTGAATTTTGGACTCGGCCGGTGACAAAATGTTCCAAACACACCCCATGCACAACTCCACCGGGGAAGGTGCCAGACAGGAGTTCTCCTGGTAGTTTTTACACTACCTTGGTAGGCATCTGAAAGGCACCACAAAAGTTGTTCTACCTGCTTTGTGGGCTGAGATGGGGAAACGCTGAATTTTGGAGTCGGCTGGTGACAAAATGTTCCAAACACACCCCATGCTCAACTCCACCACGGAAGGTGCCAGACAGGAGTTCTCCTGGTAGTTTTTACACTACCTTGGTAGGCATCTGAAAGACACCACAAAAGTTGTTGTACCTGCTTTCTGGGCTGAGATGGGGAACCGCTGAATTTTGGACTCGGCTGGTGACAAAATGTTCCAAACACACCCCATGCACAACTCCACCGGGGAAGGTTCCAGACAGGAGTTCTCCTGGTAGTTTTTACACTACCTTGGTAGGCAGCTGAAAGGCACCACAAAAGTTGTTGTACCTGCTTTCTGGGCTGAGATGGGGAACCGCTGAATTTTGGACTCGGCTGGTGACAAAATGTTCCAAACACACCCCATGCACAACTCCACCGGGGAAGGTGCCAGACAGGAGTTCTCCTGGTAGTTTTTACACTACCTTGGTAGGCATCTGAAAGACACCACAAAAGTTGTTCTACCTGCTTTCTGGGCTGAGATGGGGAAACGCTGAATTTTGGACTCGGCTGGTGACAAAATGTTCCAAACACACCCCATGTACAACTCCACCGGGGAAGGTGCCAGGAACGAATTCTGTTGGTAGTTTTTACACTAGCTTGGTAGGCAGCTGAAAGGCACAAGAAAAGAAGTTGTACCAGCTTTGTGGGCTGAGATGGGGAACCGCTGAATTTTGGAGTCGGCCGGTGACAAAATGTTCCAAACACACCCCATGCACAACTCCACCGGGGAAGGTGCCAGACAGGAGTTCTCTTGGTAGTTTTTACACTACCTTGGTAGGCAGCTGAAAGGCACCACAAAACTTGTTCTACCTGCTTTCTGGGCTGAGATGGGGAAACGCTGAATTTTGGACTCGGCTGGTGACAAAATGTTCCAAACACACCCCATGCACAACTCCACCGGGGAAGGTGCCAGACAGGAGTTCTCCTGGTAGTTTTTACACTACCTTGGTAGGCATCTGAAAGACACCACAAAAGTTGTTCTACCTGCTTTCTGGGCTGAGATGGGGAAACGCTGAATTTTGGAGTCGGCTGGTGTCAAAATGTTCCAAACACACCCCATGCACAACTCCACCGGGGAAGGTGCCAGACAGGAGTTCTCCTGGTAGTTTTTACACTACCTTGGTAGGCATCTGAAAGACACCACAAAAGTTGTTCTACCTGCTTTCTGGGCTGAGATGGGGAAACGCTGAATTTTGGAGTCGGCTGGTGACAAAATGTTCTAAACACACCCCATGCACAACTCCACCGGGGAAGGTGCCAGACAGGAGTTCTCCTGGTAGTTTTTACACTACCTTGGTAGGCATTTGAAAGGCACCACAAAAGTTGTTCTTCCTGCTTTCTGGGCTGAGATGGGGAACCGCTGAATTTTGGAGTCGGCTGGTGACAAAATGTTCCAAACACACCCCATGCACAACTCCACCGGGGAAGGTGCCAGACAGGAGTTCTCCTGGTAGTTTTTACACTACCTTGGTAGGCATTTGAAAGACACCACAAAAGTTGTTCTACCTGCTTTCTGGGCTGAGATGGGGAACCGCTGAATTTTGGAGTCGGCCGGTGACAAAATGTTCCAAACACACCCCATGCACAACTCCACCGGGGAAGGTGCCAGGAACGAATTCTTTTGGTAGTTTTTACACTACCTTGGTAGGCAGCTGAAAGGCACAAGAAAAGTTGTTGTACCTGCTTTGTGGGCTGAGATGGGGAAACGCTGAATTTTGGAGTCGGCCGGTGACAAAATGTTCCAAACACACCCCATGCACAACTCCACCACGGAAGGTGCCAGATAGGAGTTCTCCTGGTAGTTTTTACACTACCTTGGTAGGCATCTGAAAGACACCACAAAAGTTGTTCTACCTGCTTTCTGGGCTGAGATGGGGAACCGCTGAATTTTGGACTCGGCCGGTGACAAAATGTTCCAAACACACCCCATGCACAACTCCACCGGGGAAGGTGCCAGACAGGAGTTCTCCTTGTAGTTTTTACACTACCTTGGTAGGCATTTGAAAGACACCACAAAAGTTGTTCTACCTGCTTTCTGGGCTGAGATGGGGAAACGCTGAATTTTGGACTCGGCCGGTGACAAAATGTTCCAAACACACCCCATGCACAACTCCACCGGGGAAGGTGCCAGACAGGAGTTCTCCTGGTAGTTTTTACACTACCTTGGTAGGCATCTGAAAGGCACCACAAAAGTTGTTCTACCTGCTTTCTGGGCTGAGATGGGGAACCGCTGAATTTTGGAGTCGGCTGGTGACAAAATGTTCCAAACACACCCCATGCTCAACTCCACCACGGAAGGTGCCAGACAGGAGTTCTCCTGGTAGTTTTTACACTACCTTGGTAGGCATCTGAAAGACACCACAAAAGTTGTTGTACCTGCTTTCTGGGCTGAGATGGGGAACCGCTGAATTTTGGACTCGGCTGGTGACAAAATGTTCCAAACACACCCCATGCACAACTCCACCGGGGAAGGTGCCAGACAGGAGTTCTCCTGGTAGTTTTTACACTACCTTGGTAGGCATCTGAAAGACACCACAAAAGTTGTTCTACCTGCTTTCTGGGCTGAGATGGGGAAACGCTGAATTTTGGACTCGGCTGGTGACAAAATGTTCCAAACACACCCCATGTACAACTCCACCGGGGAAGGTGCCAGGAACGAATTCTGTTGGTAGTTTTTACACTAGCTTGGTAGGCAGCTGAAAGGCACAAGAAAAGAAGTTGTACCAGCTTTGTGGGCTGAGATGGGGAACCGCTGAATTTTGGAGTCGGCCGGTGACAAAATGTTCCAAACACACCCCATGCACAACTCCACCGGGGAAGGTGCCAGACAGGAGTTCTCTTGGTAGTTTTTACACTACCTTGGTAGGCAGCTGAAAGGCACCACAAAACTTGTTCTACCTGCTTTCTGGGCTGAGATGGGGAAACGCTGAATTTTGGACTCGGCTGGTGACAAAATGTTCCAAACACACCCCATGCACAACTCCACCGGGGAAGGTGCCAGACAGGAGTTCTCCTGGTAGTTTTTACACTACCTTGGTAGGCATCTGAAAGACACCACAAAAGTTGTTCTACCTGCTTTCTGGGCTGAGATGGGGAAACGCTGAATTTTGGAGTCGGCTGGTGTCAAAATGTTCCAAACACACCCCATGCACAACTCCACCGGGGAAGGTGCCAGACAGGAGTTCTCCTGGTAGTTTTTACACTACCTTGGTAGGCATCTGAAAGACACCACAAAAGTTGTTCTACCTGCTTTCTGGGCTGAGATGGGGAAACGCTGAATTTTGGAGTCGGCTGGTGACAAAATGTTCTAAACACACCCCATGCACAACTCCACCGGGGAAGGTGCCAGACAGGAGTTCTCCTGGTAGTTTTTACACTACCTTGGTAGGCATTTGAAAGGCACCACAAAAGTTGTTCTACCTGCTTTCTGGGCTGAGATGGGGAACCGCTGAATTTTGGAGTCGGCTGGTGACAAAATGTTCCAAACACACCCCATGCACAACTCCACCGGGGAAGGTGCCAGACAGGAGTTCTCCTGGTAGTTTTTACACTACCTTGGTAGGCATTTGAAAGACACCACAAAAGTTGTTCTACCTGCTTTCTGGGCTGAGATGGGGAACCGCTGAATTTTGGAGTCGGCCGGTGACAAAATGTTCCAAACACACCCCATGCACAACTCCACCGGGGAAGGTGCCAGGAACGAATTCTTTTGGTAGTTTTTACACTACCTTGGTAGGCAGCTGAAAGGCACAAGAAAAGTTGTTGTACCTGCTTTGTGGGCTGAGATGGGGAAACGCTGAATTTTGGAGTCGGCCGGTGACAAAATGTTCCAAACACACCCCATGCACAACTCCACCACGGAAGGTGCCAGATAGGAGTTCTCCTGGTAGTTTTTACACTACCTTGGTAGGCATCTGAAAGACACCACAAAAGTTGTTCTACCTGCTTTCTGGGCTGAGATGGGGAACCGCTGAATTTTGGACTCGGCCGGTGACAAAATGTTCCAAACACACCCCATGCACAACTCCACCGGGGAAGGTGCCAGACAGGAGTTCTCCTTGTAGTTTTTACACTACCTTGGTAGGCATTTGAAAGACACCACAAAAGTTGTTCTACCTGCTTTCTGGGCTGAGATGGGGAACCGCTGAATTTTGGAGTCGGCCGGTGACAAAATGTTCCAAACACACCCCATGCACAACTCCACCGGGGAAGGTGCCAGGAACGAATTCTGTTGGTAGTTTTTACACTACCTTGGTAGGCAGCTGAAAGGCACCACAAAAGTTGTTCTTCCTGCTTTCTGGGCTGAGATGGGGAAACGCTGAATTTTGGAGTCGGCCGGTGACAAAATGTTCCAAACACACCCCATGCACAACTCCACCGGGGAAGGTGCCAGGAACGAATACTTTTGGTAGTTTTTACACTACCTTGGTAGGCAGCTGAAAGGCACAAGAAAAGTTGTTGTACCTGCTTTCTGGGCTGAGATGGGGGACCGCTGAATTTTGGAGTCGGCCGGTGACAAAATGTTCCAAACACACCCCATGCACAACTCCACCGGGGAAGGTGCCAGACAGGAGTTCTCCTGGTAGTTTTTACACTACCTTGGTAGGCATCTGAAAGACACCACAAAAGTTGTTCTACCTGCTTTCTGGGCTGAGATGGGGAAACGCTGAATTTTGGACTCGGCCGGTGACAAAATGTTCCAAACACACCCCATGCACAACTCCACCGGGGAAGGTGCCAGACAGGAGTTCTCTTGGTAGTTTTTACACTACCTTGGTAGGCAGCTGAAAGGCACCACAAAACTTGTTCTACCTGCTTTCTGGGCTGAGATGGGGAACCGCTGAATTTTGGACTCGGCTGGTGACAAAATGTTCCAAACACACCCCATGCACAACTCCACCGGGGAAGGTGCCAGACAGGAGTTCTCTTGGTAGTTTTTACACTACCTTGGTAGGCAGCTGAAAGGCACCACAAAAGTTGTTCTACCTGCTTTGTGGGCTGAGATGGGGAACCGCTGAATTTTGGAGTCGGCTGGTGACAAAATGTTCCAAACACACCCCATGCACAACTCCACCACGGAAGGTGCCAGACAGGAGTTCTCCTGGTAGTTTTTACACTACCTTGGTAGGCATCTGAAAGACACCACAAAAGTTGTTCTACCTGCTTTCTGGGCTGAGATGGGGAATCGCTGAATTTTGGACTCGGCCGGTGACAAAATGTTCCAAACACACCCCATGCACAATTCCACCGGGGAAGGTGCCAGACAGGAGTTCTCCTGGTAGTTTTTACATTGCTCCGGTAGGCATCTGAAAGACACCACAAAAGTTGTTCTACCTGCTTTCTGGGCTGAGATGGGGAAACGCTGAATTTTGGACTCGGCCGGTGACAAAATGTTCCACAGACACCCCATGCACAACTCCACCGGGGAAGGAGCCAGGAACGAATTCTGTTGGTAATTTTTACACTACCTTGATAGGCAGCTGAAAGGCACAAGAAAAGTTGTTGTACCTGCTTTCTGGGCTGAGATGGGGAACCGCTGAATTTTGGAGTCGGCCGTTGACAAAATGTTCCAAACACACCCCATGCACAACTCCACCGGGGAAGGTGCCAGACAGGAGTTCTCTCGGTAGTTTTTACACTACCTTGGTAGGCATTTGAAAGACACCACAAAACTTGTTCTACCTGCTTTCTGGGCTGAGATGGGGAAACGCTGAATTTTGGACTCGGCCGGTGACAAAATGTTCCAAACACACCCCATGCACAACTCCACTGGGGAAGGTGCCAGACAGGAGTTCTCCTAGTAGTTTTTACATTGCTCCGGTAGGCATCTGAAAGACACCACAAAAGTTGTTGTACCTGCTTTGTGGGCTGAGATGGGGAAACGCTGAATTTTGGAGTCGGCCGGTGACAAAATGTTCCAAACACACCCCATGCACAACTCCACCGGGGAAGGTGCCAGACAGGAGTTCTCCTGGTAGTTTTTACACTACCTTGGTAGGCATTTGAAAGGCACCACAAAAGTTGTTCTTCCTGCTTTCTGGGCTGACATGGGGAACCGCTGAATTTTGGACTCGGCCGGTGACAAAATGTTCCAAACACACCCCATGCACAACTCCACCGGGGAAGGTGCCAGGAACGAATTCTTTTGGTAGTTTTTACACTACCTTGGTAGGCAGCTGAAAGGCACAAGAAAAGTTGTTGTACCTGCTTTGTGGGCTGAGATGGGGAAACGCTGAATTTTGGAGTCGGCCGGTGACAAAATGTTCCAAACACACCCCATGCACAACTCCACCGGGGAAGGTGCCAGACAGGAGTTCTCCTGGTAGTTTTTACACTACCTTGGTAGGCATCTGAAAGGCACCACAAAAGTTGTTGTACCTGCTTTCTGGGCTGAGATGGGGAACCGCTGAATTTTGGACTCGGCTGGTGACAAAATGTTTCACAGACACCCCATGCACAACTCCACCGGGGAAGGTGCCAGGAACGAATTCTGTTGGTAGTTTTTACACTACCTTGGTAGGCATTTGAAAGGCACCACAAAAGTTGTTCTTCCTGCTTTCTGGGCTGAGATGGGGAACCGCTGAATTTTGGAGTCGGCTGGTGACAAAATGTTCCAAACACACCCCATGCACAACTCCACCACGGAAGGTGCCAGACAGGAGTTCTCTTGGTAGTTTTTACACTACCTTGGTAGGCATTTGAAAGGCACCACAAAAGTTGTTCTTCCTGCTTTCTGGGCTGACATGGGGAACCGCTGAATTTTGGAGTCGGCTGGTGACAAAATGTTCCAAACACACCGCATGCACAACTCCACCGGGGAAGGTGCCAGACAGGAGTTCTCCTGGTAGTTTTTACACTACCTTGGTAGGCATTTGAAAGACACCACAAAACTTGTTCTACCTGCTTTCTGGGCTGAGATGGGGAACCGCTGAATTTTGGACTCGGCCGGTGACAAAATGTTCCAAACACACCCCATGCACAACTCCACCGGGGAAGGTGCCAGGAACGAATTCTTTTCGTAGTTTTTACACTACCTTGGTAGGCAGCTGAAAGGCACAAGAAAAGTTGTTGTACCTGCTTTGTGGGCTGAGATGGGGAAACGCTGAATTTTGGAGTCGGCCGGTGACAAAATGTTCCAAACACACCCCATGCACAACTCCACCGGGGAAGGTGCCAGACAGGAGTTCTCTTGGTAGTTTTTACACTACCTTGGTAGGCATCTGAAAGACACCACAAAAGTTGTTCTACCTGCTTTCTGGGCTGAGATGGGGAAACGCTGAATTTTGGACTCGGCCGGTGACAAAATGTTCCAAACACACCCCATGCACAACTCCACCGGGGAAGGTGCCAGACAGGAGTTCTCCTGGTAGTTTTTACACTACCTTGGTAGGCATCTGAAAGGCACCACAAAAGTTGTTCTACCTGCTTTCTGGGCTGAGATGGGGAAACGCTGAATTTTGGAGTCGGCTGGTGACAAAATGTTCCAAACACACCCCATGCACAACTCCACCGGGGAAGGTGCCAGACAGGAGTTCTCCTGGTAGTTTTTACACTACCTTGGTAGGCATTTGAAAGGCACCACAAAAGTTGTTCTTCCTGCTTTCTGGGCTGAGATGGGGAACCGCTGAATTTTGGACTCGGCCGGTGACAAAATGTTCCAAACACACCCCATGCACAACTCCACCGGGGAAGGTGCCAGACAGGAGTTCTCCTGGTAGTTTTTACACTACCTTGGTAGGCATCTAAAAGACAGCACAAAAGTTGTTCTACCTGCTTTCTGGGCTGACATGGGGAACCGCTGAATTTTGGACTCGGCTGGTGACAAAATGTTCCAAACACACCCCATGCACAACTCCACCGGGGAAGGTGCCAGACAGGAGTTCTCCTGGTAGTTTTTACACTACCTTGGTAGGCATTTGAAAGACACCACAAAAGTTGTTCTACCTGCTTTCTGGGCTGAGATGGGGAAACGCTGAATTTTGGAGTCGGCCGGTGACAAAATGTTCCAAACACACCCCATGCACAACTCCACCGGGGAAGGTGCCAGGAACGAATACTTTTGGTAGTTTTTACACTACCTTGGTAGGCAGCTGAAAGGCACAAGAAAAGTTGTTGTACCTGCTTTCTGGGCTGAGATGGGGGACCGCTGAATTTTGGAGTCGGCCGGTGACAAAATGTTCCAAACACACCCCATGCACAACTCCACCGGGGAAGGTGCCAGACAGGAGTTCTCCTGGTAGTTTTTACACTACCTTGGTAGGCATCTGAAAGACACCACAAAAGTTGTTCTACCTGCTTTCTGGGCTGAGATGGGGAAACGCTGAATTTTGGACTCGGCCGGTGACAAAATGTTCCAAACACACCCCATGCACAACTCCACCGGGGAAGGTGCCAGACAGGAGTTCTCTTGGTAGTTTTTACACTACCTTGGTAGGCAGCTGAAAGGCACCACAAAACTTGTTCTACCTGCTTTCTGGGCTGAGATGGGGAACCGCTGAATTTTGGACTCGGCTGGTGACAAAATGTTCCAAACACACCCCATGCACAACTCCACCGGGGAAGGTGCCAGACAGGAGTTCTCTTGGTAGTTTTTACACTACCTTGGTAGGCATCTGAAAGGCACCACAAAAGTTGTTCTACCTGCTTTGTGGGCTGAGATGGGGAACCGCTGAATTTTGGAGTCGGCTGGTGACAAAATGTTCCAAACACACCCCATGCACAACTCCACCACGGAAGGTGCCAGACAGGAGTTCTCCTGGTAGTTTTTACACTACCTTGGTAGGCATCTGAAAGACACCACAAAAGTTGTTCTACCTGCTTTCTGGGCTGAGATGGGGAATCGCTGAATTTTGGACTCGGCCGGTGACAAAATGTTCCAAACACACCCCATGCACAATTCCACCGGGGAAGGTGCCAGACAGGAGTTCTCCTGGTAGTTTTTACATTGCTCCGGTAGGCATCTGAAAGACACCACAAAAGTTGTTCTACCTGCTTTCTGGGCTGAGATGGGGAAACGCTGAATTTTGGACTCGGCCGGTGACAAAATGTTCCACAGACACCCCATGCACAACTCCACCGGGGAAGGAGCCAGGAACGAATTCTGTTGGTAATTTTTACACTACCTTGATAGGCAGCTGAAAGGCACAAGAAAAGTTGTTGTACCTGCTTTCTGGGCTGAGATGGGGAACCGCTGAATTTTGGAGTCGGCCGTTGACAAAATGTTCCAAACACACCCCATGCACAACTCCACCGGGGAAGGTGCCAGACAGGAGTTCTCTCGGTAGTTTTTACACTACCTTGGTAGGCATTTGAAAGACACCACAAAACTTGTTCTACCTGCTTTCTGGGCTGAGATGGGGAAACGCTGAATTTTGGACTCGGCCGGTGACAAAATGTTCCAAACACACCCCATGCACAACTCCACCGGGGAAGGTGCCAGACAGGAGTTCTCCTGGTAGTTTTTACATTGCTCCGGTAGGCATCTGAAAGACACCACAAAAGTTGTTGTACCTGCTTTCTGGGCTGAGATGGGGAACCGCTGAATTTTGGAGTCGGCCGGTGACAAAATGTTCCAAACACACCCCATGCACAACTCCACCGGGGAAGGTGCCAGACAGGAGTTCTCCTGGTAGTTTTTACACTACCTTGGTAGGCATTTGAAAGGCACCACAAAAGTTGTTCTTCCTGCTTTCTGGGCTGACATGGGGAACCGCTGAATTTTGGACTCGGCCGGTGACAAAATGTTCCAAACACACCCCATGCACAACTCCACCGGGGAAGGTGCCAGGAACGAATTCTTTTGGTAGTTTTTACACTACCTTGGTAGGCAGCTGAAAGGCACAAGAAAAGTTGTTGTACCTGCTTTGTGGGCTGAGATGGGGAAACGCTGAATTTTGGAGTCGGCCGGTGACAAAATGTTCCAAACACACCCCATGCACAACTCCACCGGGGAAGGTGCCAGACAGGAGTTCTCTTGGTAGTTTTTACACTACCTTGGTAGGCATCTGAAAGGCACCACAAAAGTTGTTGTACCTGCTTTCTGGGCTGAGATGGGGAACCGCTGAATTTTGGACTCGGCTGGTGACAAAATGTTTCACAGACACCCCATGCACAACTCCACCGGGGAAGGTGCCAGGAACGAATTCTGTTGGTAGTTTTTACACTACCTTGGTAGGCATCTAAAAGACAGCACAAAAGTTGTTCTACCTGCTTTCTGGGCTGAGATGGGGAAACGCTGAATTTTGGAGTCGGCTGGTGACAAAATGTTCCAAAAACACCCCATGCACAACTCCACCGGGGAAGGTGCCAGACAGGAGTTCTCCTGGTAGTTTTTACACTACCTTGGTAGGCATTTGAAAGGCACCACAAAAGTTGTTCTTCCTGCTTTCTGGGCTGACATGGGGAACCGCTGAATTTTGGAGTCGGCTGGTGACAAAATGTTCCAAACACACCCCATGCACAACTCCACCGGGGAAGGTGCCAGACAGGAGTTCTCCTGGTAGTTTTTACACTACCTTGGTAGGCATCTGAAAGACACCACAAAACTTGTTCTACCTGCTTTCTGGGCTGAGATGGGGAACCGCTGAATTTTGGACTCGGCCGGTGACAAAATGTTCCAAACACACCCCATGCACAACTCCACCGGGGAAGGTGCCAGGAACGAATTCTTTTCGTAGTTTTTACACTACCTTGGTAGGCAGCTGAAAGGCACAAGAAAAGTTGTTGTACCTGCTTTGTGGGCTGAGATGGGGAAACGCTGAATTTTGGAGTCGGCCGGTGACAAAATGTTCCAAACACACCCCATGCACAACTCCACCACGGAAGGTGCCAGACAGGAGTTCTCTTGGTAGTTTTTACACTACCTTGGTAGGCATCTGAAAGACACCACAAAAGTTGTTCTACCTGCTTTCTGGGCTGAGATGGGGAAACGCTGAATTTTGGACTCGGCCGGTGACAAAATGTTCCAAACACACCCCATGCACAACTCCACCGGGGAAGGTGCCAGACAGGAGTTCTCCTGGTAGTTTTTACAGTACCTTGGTAGGCATCTGAAAGGCACAAGAAAAGTTGTTCTACCTGCTTTCTGGGCTGAGATGGGGAAACGCTGAATTTTG
The DNA here is from genome assembly GCF_023634085.1 of Falco cherrug. Classification (NCBI taxonomy): domain Eukaryota; kingdom Metazoa; phylum Chordata; class Aves; order Falconiformes; family Falconidae; genus Falco; species Falco cherrug. Next base: position 320,146 of record NW_026599491.1, on the reverse strand, counting down.
GAGTCGGCTGGTGACAAAATGTTCCAAACACACCCCATGCACAACTCCACCGGGGAAGGTGCCAGACAGGAGTTCTCCTGGTAGTTTTTACACTACCTTGGTAGGCATTTGAAAGGCACCACAAAAGTTGTTCTTCCTGCTTTCTGGGCTGAGATGGGGAAACGCTGAATTTTGGACTCGGCCGGTGACAAAATGTTCCAAACACACCCCATGCACAACTCCACCGGGGAAGGTGCCAGACAGGAGTTCTCCTGGTAGTTTTTACACTACCTTGGTAGGCATCTAAAAGACAGCACAAAAGTTGTTCTACCTGCTTTCTGGGCTGACATGGGGAACCGCTGAATTTTGGACTCGGCTGGTGACAAAATGTTCCAAACACACCCCATGCACAACTCCACCGGGGAAGGTGCCAGGAACGAATTCTTTTGGTAGTTTTTACACTACCTTGGTAGGCAGCTGAAAGGCACAAGAAAAGTTGTTGTACCTGCTTTCTGGGCTGAGATGGGGAAACGCTGAATTTTGGAGTCGGCCGGTGACAAAATGTTCCAAACACACCCCATGCACAACTCCACCGGGGAAGGTGCCAGACAGGAGTTCTCTTGGTAGTTTTTACACTACCTTGGTAGGCATCTGAAAGGCACCACAAAAGTTGTTCTACCTGCTTTCTGGGCTGAGATGGGGAACCGCTGAATTTTGGACTCGGCCGGTGACAAAATGTTCCACAGACACCCCATGCACAACTCCACCGGGGAAGGTGCCAGACAGGAGTTCTCCTGGTAGTTTTTACACTACCTTGGTAGGCATCTGAAAGACACCACAAAAGTTGTTCTACCTGCTTTCTGGGCTGAGATGGGGAACCGCTGAATTTTGGACTCGGCCGGTGACAAAATGTTCCAAACACACCCCATGCACAACTCCACCGGGGAAGGTGCCAGACAGGAGTTCTCCTGGTAGTTTTTACACTACCTTGGTAGGCATCTGAAAGACACCACAAAAGTTGTTCTACCTGCTTTCTGGGCTGAGATGGGGAATCGCTGAATTTTGGAGTCGGCTGGTGACAAAATGTTCCAAACACACCCCATGCACAACTCCACCGGGGAAGGTGCCAGACAGGAGTTCTCCTGGTAGTTTTTACACTACCTTGGTAGGCATCTAAAAGGCACCACAAAAGTTGTTCTACCTGCTTTCTGGGCTGAGATGGGGAAACGCTGAATTTTGGAGTCGGCTGGTGACAAAATGTTCCAAACACACCCCATGCTCAACTCCACCACGGAAGGTGCCAGACAGGAGTTCTCCTGGTAGTTTTTACATTGCTCCGGTAGGCATCTGAAAGACACCACAAAAGTTGTTGTACCTGCTTTCTGGGCTGAGATGGGGGAAACGCTGAATTTTGGACTCGGCCGGTGACAAAATGTTCCAAACACACCCCATGCACAACTCCACCGGGGAAGGTGCCAGGAACGAATTCTTTTGGTAGTTTTTACACTACCTTGGTAGGCATTTGAAAGGCACCACAAAAGTTGTTCTTCCTGCTTTCTGGGCTGAGATGGGGAAACGCTGAATTTTGTAGTCGGCCGGTGACAAAATGTTCCAAACACACCCCATGCACAACTCCACCGGGGAAGGTGCCAGACAGGAGTTCTCTTAGTAGTTTTTACACTACCTTGGTAGGCATCTAAAAGACACCACAAAAGTTGTTCTACCTGCTTTCTGGGCTGAGATGGGGAACCGCTGAATTTTGGACTCGGCTGGTGACAAAATGTTCCAAACACACCCCATGCTCAACTCCACCACGGAAGGTGCCAGACAGGAGTTCTCCTGGTAGTTTTTACACTACCTTGGTAGGCAGCTGAAAGACACCACAAAAGTTGTTCTACCTGCTTTCTGGGCTGAGATGGGGAAACGCTGAATTTTGGAGTCGGCTGGTGACAAAATGTTCCAAACACACCCCATGCACAACTCCACCGGGGAAGGTGCCAGACAGGAGTTCTCCTGGTAGTTTTTACACTACCTTGGTAGGCATCTGAAAGGCACCACAAAAGTTGTTCTACCTGCTTTCTGGGCTGAGATGGGGAAACGCTGAATTTTGGAGTCGGCTGGTGACAAAATGTTCCAAACACACCCCATGTACAACTCCACCGGGGAAGGTGCCAGGAACGAATTCTGTTGGTAGTTTTTACACTACCTTGGTAGGCAGCTGAAAGGCACAAGAAAAGAAGTTGTACCAGCTTTGTGGGCTGAGATGGGGAAACGCTGAATTTTGGACTCGGCCGGTGACAAAATGTTCCAAACACACCCCATGCACAACTCCACCGGGGAAGGTGCCAGACAGGAGTTCTCTTGGTAGTTTTTACACTACCTTGGTAGGCATTTGAAAGGCACCACAAAAGTTGTTCTTCCTGCTTTCTGGGCTGAGATGGGGAAACGCTGAATTTTTGTAGTCGGCCGGTGACAAAATGTTCCAAACACACCCCATGCACAACTCCACCGGGGAAGGTGCCAGACAGGAGTTCTCTTAGTAGTTTTTACACTACCTTGGTAGGCATCTAAAAGACACCACAAAAGTTGTTGTACCTGCTTTCTGGGCTGAGATGGGGAACCGCTGAATTTTGGACTCGGCTGGTGACAAAATGTTCCAAACACACCCCATGCTCAACTCCACCGGGGAAGGTGCCAGACAGGAGTTCTCCTGGTAGTTTTTACATTGCTCCGGTAGGCATCTGAAAGACACCACAAAAGTTGTTCTACCTGCTTTCTGGGCTGAGATGGGGAAACGCTGAATTTTGGACTCGGCCGGTGACAAAATGTTCCAAACACACCCCATGCACAACTCCACCGGGGAAGGTGCCAGACAGGAGTTCTCCTGGTAGTTTTTTACACTACCTTGGTAGGCATTTGAAAGACACCACAAAAGTTGTTCTACCTGCTATCTGGGCTGAGATGGGGAAACGCTGAATTTTGGACTCGGCTGGTGACAAAATGTTCCAAACACACCCCATGCACAACTCCACCGGGGAAGGTGCCAGACAGGAGTTCTCCTGGTAGTTTTTACACTACCTTGGTAGGCATCTGAAAGGCACCACAAAAGTTGTTCTACCTGCTTTCTGGGCTGAGATGGGGAAACGCTGAATTTTGGAGTCGGCTGGTGACAAAATGTTCCAAACACACCCCATGTACAACTCCACCGGGGAAGGTGCCAGGAACGAATTCTGTTGGTAGTTTTTACACTACCTTGGTAGGCAGCTGAAAGGCACAAGAAAAGAAGTTGTACCAGCTTTGTGGGCTGAGATGGGGAACCGCTGAATTTTGGAGTCGGCCGTTGACAAAATGTTCCAAACACACCCCATGCACAACTCCACCGGGGAAGGTGCCAGACAGGAGTTCTCTTGGTAGTTTTTACACTACCTTGGTAGGCATCTGAAAGGCACCACAAAAGTTGTTCTACCTGCTTTCTGGGCTGAGATGGGGAAACGCTGAATTTTGGACTCGGCTGGTGACAAAATGTTCCAAACACACCCCATGCACAACTCCACCGGGGAAGGTGCCAGACAGGAGTTCTCTTGGTAGTTTTTACAGTACCTTGGTAGGCATCTGAAAGACACCACAAAAGTTGTTCTACCTGCTTTCTGGGCTGAGATGGGGAACCGCTGAATTTTGGACTCGGCTGGTGACAAAATGTTCCAAACACACCCCATGCACAACTCCACCACGGAAGGTGCCAGACAGGAGTTCTCTTGGTAGTTTTTACACTACCTTGGTAGGCAGCTGAAAGGCACCACAAAAGTTGTTCTACCTGCTTTGTGGGCTGAGATGGGGAACCGCTGAATTTTGGAGTCGGCTGGTGACAAAATGTTCCAAACACACCCCATGCACAACTCCACCACGGAAGGTGCCAGACAGGAGTTCTCCTGGTAGTTTTTACACTACCTTGGTAGGCATCTGAAAGACACCAGAAAAGTTGTTGTACCTGCTTTCTGGGCTGAGATGGGGAATCGCTGAATTTTGGACTCGGCCGGTGACAAAATGTTCCAAACACACCCCATGCACAACTCCACCGGGGAAGGTGCCAGACAGGAGTTCTCCTGGTAGTTTTTACATTGCTCTGGTAGGCATCTGAAAGACACCACAAAAGTTGTTCTACCTGCTTTCTGGGCTGAGATGGGGAACCGCTGAATTTTGGACTCGGCCGGTGACAAAATGTTCCACAGACACCCCATGCACAACTCCACCGGGGAAGGAGCCAGGAACGAATTCTGTTGGTAATTTTTACACTACCTTGATAGGCAGCTGAAAGGCACAAGAAAAGTTGTTGTACCTGCTTTCTGGGCTGAGATGGGGAACCGCTGAATTTTGGAGTCGGCCGTTGACAAAATGTTCCAAACACACCCCATGCACAACTCCACCACGGAAGGTGCCAGACAGGAGTTCTCCTGGTAGTTTTTACACTACCTTGGTAGGCATCTGAAAGACACCACAAAAGTTGTTCTACCTGCTTTCTGGGCTGAGATGGGGAAACGCTGAATTTTGGAGTCGGCTGGTGACAAAATGTTCCAAACACACCCCATGCACAACTCCACCGGGGAAGGTGCCAGACAGGAGTTCTCCTGGTAGTTTTTACACTACCTTGGTAGGCATCTAAAAGGCACAAGAAAAGTTGTTGTACCTGCTTTCTGGGCTGAGATGGGGAAACGCTGAATTTTGGACTCGGCTGGTGACAAAATGTTCCAAACACACCCCATGCTCAACTCCACCACGGAAGGTGCCAGACAGGAGTTCTCCTGTTAGTTTTTACATTGCTCCGGTAGGCATCTGAAAGACACCACAAAAGTTGTTCTACCTGCTTTCTGGGCTGAGATGGGGAAACGCTGAATTTTGGACTCGGCCGGTGACAAAATGTTCCAAACACACCCCATGCACAACTCCACCGGGGAAGGTGCCAGGAACGAATTCTTTTGGTAGTTTTTACACTACCTTGGTAGGCATTTGAAAGGCACCACAAAAGTTGTTCTTCCTGCTTTCTGGGCTGAGATGGGGAAACGCTGAATTTTGGAGTCGGCCGGTGACAAAATGTTCCAAACACACCCCATGCACAACTCCACCGGGGAAGGTGCCAGACAGGAGTTCTCTTAGTAGTTTTTACACTACCTTGGTAGGCATCTAAAAGACACCACAAAAGTTGTTCTACCTGCTTTCTGGGCTGAGATGGGGAACCGCTGAATTTTGGACTCGGCTGGTGACAAAATGTTCCAAACACACCCCATGCTCAACTCCACCACGGAAGGTGCCAGACAGGAGTTCTCCTGGTAGTTTTTACATTGCTCCGGTAGGCATCTGAAAGACACCACAAAAGTTGTTCTACCTGCTTTCTGGGCTGAGATGGGGAAACGCTGAATTTTGGACTCGGCCGGTGACAAAATGTTCCAAACACACCCCATGCACAACTCCACCGGGGAAGGTGCCAGACAGGAGTTCTCCTGGTAGTTTTTACACTACCTTGGTAGGCAGCTGAAAGACACCACAAAAGTTGTTCTACCTGCTTTGTGGGCTGAGATGGGGAAACGCTGAATTTTGGACTCGGCTGGTGACAAAATGTTCCAAACACACCCCATGCACAACTCCACCGGGGAAGGTGCCAGACAGGAGTTCTCCTGGTAGTTTTTACACTACCTTGGTAGGCATCTGAAAGGCACCACAAAAGTTGTTCTACCTGCTTTCTGGGCTGAGATGGGGAAACGCTGAATTTTGGAGTCGGCTGGTGACAAAATGTTCCAAACACACCCCATGCTCAACTCCACCACGGAAGGTGCCAGACAGGAGTTCTCCTGGTAGTTTTTACATTGCTCCGGTAGGCATCTGAAAGACACCACAAAAGTTGTTCTACCTGCTTTCTGGGCTGAGATGGGGAAACGCTGAATTTTGGACTCGGCCGGTGACAAAATGTTCCAAACACACCCCATGCACAACTCCACCGGGGAAGGCGCCAGGAACGAATTCTTTTGGTAGTTTTTACACTACCTTGGTAGGCATTTGAAAGGCACCACAAAAGTTGTTCTTCCTGCTTTCTGGGCTGAGATGGGGAAACGCTGAATTTTGGACTCGGCCGGTGACAAAATGTTCCAAACACACCCCATGCACAACTCCACCGGGGAAGGTGCCAGACAGGAGTTCTCCTGGTAGTTTTTACACTACCTTGGTAGGCAGCTGAAAGACACCACAAAAGTTGTTCTACCTGCTTTCTGGGCTGAGATGGGGAACCGCTGAATTTTGGACTCGGCTGGTGACAAAATGTTCCAAACACACCCCATGCACAACTCCACCGGGGAAGGTGCCAGACAGGAGTTCTCCTGGTAGTTTTTACACTACCTTGGTAGGCATCTGAAAGGCACAAGAAAAGTTGTTCTACCTGCTTTCTGGGCTGAGATGGGGAAACGCTGAATTTTGGAGTCGGCTGGTGACAAAATGTTCCAAACACACCCCATGCTCAACTCCACCACGGAAGGTGCCAGACAGGAGTTCTCCTGGTAGTTTTTACATTGCTCCGGTAGGCATCTGAAAGACACCACAAAAGTTGTTCTACCTGCTTTCTGGGCTGAGATGGGGAAACGCTGAATTTTGGAGTCGGCTGGTGACAAAATGTTCCAAACACACCCCATGTACAACTCCACCGGGGAAGGTGCCAGGAACGAATTCTGTTGGTAGTTTTTACACTACCTTGGTAGGCAGCTGAAAGGCACAAGAAAAGAAGTTGTACCAGCTTTGTGGGCTGAGATGGGGAACCGCTGAATTTTGGAGTCGGCCGTTGACAAAATGTTCCAAACACACCCCATGCACAACTCCACCGGGGAAGGTGCCAGACAGGAGTTCTCTTGGTAGTTTTTACACTACCTTGGTAGGCATTTGAAAGGCACCACAAAAGTTGTTCTTCCTGCTTTCTGGGCTGAGATGGGGAAACGCTGAATTTTGGAGTCGGCCGGTGACAAAATGTTCCAAACACACCCCATGCACAACTCCACCGGGGAAGGTGCCAGACAGGAGTTCTCTTAGTAGTTTTTACACTACCTTGGTAGGCATCTAAAAGACACCACAAAAGTTGTTCTACCTGCTTTCTGGGCTGAGATGGGGAACCGCTGAATTTTGGACTCGGCTGGTGACAAAATGTTCCAAACACACCCCATGCTCAACTCCACCGGGGAAGGTGCCAGACAGGAGTTCTCCTGGTAGTTTTTACATTGCTCCGGTAGGCATCTGAAAGACACCACAAAAGTTGTTCTACCTGCTTTCTGGGCTGAGATGGGGAAACGCTGAATTTTGGACTCGGCCGGTGACAAAATGTTCCAAACACACCCCATGCACAACTCCACCGGGGAAGGTGCCAGACAGGAGTTCTCCTGGTAGTTTTTACACTACCTTGGTAGGCAGCTGAAAGACACCACAAAAGTTGTTCTACCTGCTTTCTGGGCTGAGATGGGGAAACGCTGAATTTTGGACTCGGCTGGTGACAAAATGTTCCAAACACACCCCATGCTCAACTCCACCACGGAAGGTGCCAGACAGGAGTTCTCCTGGTAGTTTTTACATTGCTCCGGTAGGCATCTGAAAGACACCACAAAAGTTGTTCTACCTGCTTTCTGGGCTGAGATGGGGAAACGCTGAATTTTGGACTCGGCCGGTGACAAAATGTTCCAAACACACCCCATGCACAACTCCACCACGGAAGGTGCCAGACAGGAGTTCTCCTGGTAGTTTTTACACTACCTTGGTAGGCAGCTGAAAGACACCACAAAAGTTGTTCTACCTGCTTTCTGGGCTGAGATGGGGAAACGCTGAATTTTGGACTCGGCCGGTGACAAAATGTTCCAAACACACCCCATGCACAACTCCACCGGGGAAGGCGCCAGGAACGAATTCTTTTGGTAGTTTTTACACTACCTTGGTAGGCATTTGAAAGGCACCACAAAAGTTGTTCTTCCTGCTTTCTGGGCTGAGATGGGGAAACGCTGAATTTTGGAGTCGGCCGGTGACAAAATGTTCCAAACACACCCCATGCACAACTCCACCGGGGAAGGTGCCAGACAGGAGTTCTCTTAGTAGTTTTTACACTACCTTGGTAGGCATCTAAAAGACACCACAAAAGTTGTTCTACCTGCTTTCTGGGCTGAGATGGGGAACCGCTGAATTTTGGACTCAGCTGGTGACAAAATGTTCCAAACACACCCCATGCACAACTCCACCACGGAAGGTGCCAGACAGGAGTTCTCCTGGTAGTTTTTACATTGCTCCGGTAGGCATCTGAAAGACACCACAAAAGTTGTTCTACCTGCTTTCTGGGCTGAGATGGGGAAACGCTGAATTTTGGACTCGGCCGGTGACAAAATGTTCCAAACACACCCCATGCACAACTCCACCGGGGAAGGTGCAGACAGGAGTTCTCCTGGTAGTTTTTACACTACCTTGGTAGGCAGCTGAAAGACACCACAAAAGTTGTTCTACCTGCTTTCTGGGCTGAGATGGGGAACCGCTGAATTTTGGACTCACTGGTGACAAAATGTTCCAAACACACCCCATGCACAACTCCACCGGGGAAGGTGCCAGACAGGAGTTCTCCTGGTAGTTTTTTACACTACCTTGGTAGGCATCTGAAAGGCACAAGAAAAGTTGTTCTACCTGCTTTCTGGGCTGAGATGGGGAAACGCTGAATTTTGGAGTCGGCCGGTGACAAAATGTTCCAAACACACCCCATGCACAACTCCACCACGGAAGGTGCCAGACAGGAGTTCTCCTGGTAGTTTTTACATTGCTCCGGTAGGCATCTGAAAGACACCACAAAAGTTGTTCTACCTGCTTTCTGGGCTGAGATGGGGAAACGCTGAATTTTGGACTCGGCCGGTGACAAAATGTTCCAAACACACCCCATGCACAACTCCACCGGGGAAGGCGCCAGGAACGAATTCTTTTGGTAGTTTTTACACTACCTTGGTAGGCATTTGAAAGGCACCACAAAAGTTGTTCTTCCTGCTTTCTGGGCTGAGATGGGGAACCGCTGAATTTTGGAGTCGGCCGGTGACAAAATGTTCCAAACACACCCCATGCACAACTCCACCGGGGAAGGTGCCAGACAGGAGTTCTCTTAGTAGTTTTTACACTACCTTGGTAGGCATCTAAAAGACACCACAAAAGTTGTTCTACCTGCTTTCTGGGCTGAGATGGGGAACCGCTGAATTTTGGACTCGGCTGGTGACAAAATGTTCCAAACACACCCCATGCTCAACTCCACCACGGAAGGTGCCAGACAGGAGTTCTCCTGGTAGTTTTTACATTGCTCCGGTAGGCATCTGAAAGACACCACAAAAGTTGTTCTACCTGCTTTCTG